>NC_042618.1:401806785-402106785 GCF_901001135.1 Rhinatrema bivittatum | reverse complement strand
CTCCAGGCAGTGCTTCTTGTCACCTTTACTTTCACTATACCATTTCAGGCCTCCCTTCTTTTTCTGATATATCTGAAAAATGTTTTGTCTTCTCTGTTTACCTCTTTGGCAATTCTTTCTTCCACTTGACTTTTGCTTTCCTGATTTAAGAACATAAGAAATTGCCATGCTTGGTCAGACCAAGGGTCCATCAAGCCCAGCATCCTGTTTCCAACAGAGGCCAAACCAGGCCACAAGAACCTGGCAATTATCCAAACACTAACAAGATCCCATGCTACTGATGCAATTAATAGCAGTGGCTATTCCCTAAGTAAACTTGATTAATAGCTGTTAATGGACTTCTCCTCCAAGAACTTATCCAAACCTTTGTTGAACCCAGCTACACTAACTGCACTAACCACATCCTCTGGCAACAAATTCCAGAGCTTTATTGTGCGTCGAGTGAAAAAGAATTTTCTCCGATTAGTCTTAAATGTGCTACTTGCTAACTTCATGGAATGCCCCCTAGTCCTTCTATTATTCGAAAGTGTAAATAACCGAGTCCCATCTACTCGTTCAAGACCTCTCATGATCTTAAAGACTTCTATCATATCCCCCCTCAGGCGTCTCTTCTCCAAACTGAACAGCCCTAACATCTTCAGCCTTTCCTCATAGGGGAGCTGTTCCATCCCCTTTATCATTTTGGTTGCCCTTCTCTGTACCTTCCCCATCGCAACTATATCTTTTTTGAGATGCGGCGACCAGAATTGTACACAGTATTCAAGGTGTGGTCTCACCATGGAGCGATAGAGGCATTATGACATTTTCCGTTTTATTAACCATTCCCTTCCTAATAATTCCTAACATTCTGTTTGCTTTTTTGACTGCTGTAGCACACTGAGCTGACGATTTTAAAGTATTATCCACTATGATGCCTAGATCTTTTTCCTGGGTGGTAGATCCTAATATGGAACCTAACATCGTGTAACTACAGCAAGGGTTATTTTTCCCTATATGCAACACCTTGCACTTGTCCACATTAAATTTCATCTGCCATCTGGATGCCCAATCTTCCAGTCTTGCAAGGTCCTCCTGTAATGTATCACAGTCTGCTTGTGATTTAACTACTCTGAATAATTTTGTATCATCCGCAGATTTGATAACCTCACTCGTCGTATTCCTTTCCAGATCATTTATATATATATTGAAAAGCACTGGTCCACGTACAGATCCCTGAGGCACTCCACTGTTAACCATTTTCCACTGAGAAAATTGACCATTTAGTCCTACTCTCTGTTTCCTGTCTTTTAACCAGTTTGTAATCCACGAAAGGACATCGCCTCCTATCCCATGACTTTTTAGTTTTCGTAGAAGCCTCTCATGAGGGACTTTGTCAAATGCCTTCTGAAAATCCAAATACACTACATCTACCGGTTCACCTTTATCCACATGTTTATTAACCCCTTCAAAAAAATGAAGCAGATTTGTTAGGCAAGACTTCCCTTGGGTAAATCCGTGTTGACTGTGTTCCATTAAATCATGTCTTACTATATGCTCTACGATTTTGATCTTGAGAATAGTTTCCACTATTTTCCCCAGCACTGAAGTTAGGCTCACTGGTCTATAGTTACCCGGATCGCCCCTGGAGCCTTTTTTAAATATTGGGGTTACATTGGCCACCCTCCAGTCTTCAGGTACAATGGATGATTTTAATGATAGGTTACAAATTTTAACTAATAGATCAGAAATTTCATTTTTTAGTTCCTTTAGTACCCTAGGATGCATACCATCCAGTCCAGGTGATTTGCTACTCTTTAGTTTGTCAATCTGGCCTACTACATCTTCCAGGTTCACAGTGATTTCGTTCAGTTCGTCTGACTCATCACCCCTGAAAACCATCTCCGGAACTGGTATCTCCCCAACATCCTCATTAGTAAACACGGAAGCAAAGAATTCATTTAGTCTTTCTGCAATGGCCTTATCTTCCCTAAGAGCCCCTTTAACCCCTCTGTTATCTAATGGTCTAACTGACTCCCTCCTGCTTTGGATATATTTTAAAAAGTTTTTATTATGAGTTTTTGCCTCTATGGCCAACTTCATTTCAAATTCTCTCTTCGTCTGTCTTATCAATGTTTTACACTTTTGACTGCTTATGTTTTATCCTATTTTCTTCAGATGGATCCTTCTTCCAATTTTTGAAGGATGATTTTTTGGCTAAAATAGCCTCTTTCACCTCACCTTTTAACCATGATGGTAATCATTTTGCCTTCCTTCCACCTTTCTTAATGCATGGAATACATTTGGACTGTGTCTCTAGGATTGTATTATTAAACAATGTCCAAGCCTGTTGAACACTTTTAACCTTTGCAGCTGCACCTTTCAGTTTTTTTCTAACTATTTTCCTCATTTTATCAAAGTTTCCCTTTTGAAAGTTTAGTGTTAGAGCTGCAGATTTACTTATTGTCCCCCTTCCAGTTATTAGTTTAAATTTGATCATGTTATGATCACTGTTGCCAAGTAGCCCCACCACCGTTACCTCTCTCACCAAATCCTGTGTTCCACTAAGAATTAAATCTAAAATAACTCCCTCTCTTGTTGGTTCCTGAACCAATTGCTCCATGAAGCAATCATTTATTACATCCAGGAACATTATATCTCTAGCAAGTCCTGATGTTACATTTACCCAGTCAATATTGGGGTAATTGAAATCTAAGACCGAAAGTACATAGTGAGCAGAAACTGCACTAGAGCGAAATCGCAAAATACACAGGTGCAGTCGAGAACTTAAGTCCTGACAAGACACTCACAATCCAGTGAATATAAATATACTTGTTTTTATTCTTCAATACGGCAACTCCTCTGATTCATACAGACAGTAGCTTAATGGCGTCCCCCGACACGGTTCCCGTGTTTCGCCGCGGGCTGCATCGGGAGGGCTCACCAATAGGGATTCAAACAGTAGCAGTCGTCCTGATGAATATCTATGTTTTACAGCTACTGTTTGAATCCCTATTGGCGAGCCCTCCCGATGCAGCCCGCGGCGAAACACGGGAACCGTGTCGGGGGACGCCATTAAGCTACTGTCTGTATGAATCAGAGGAGTTGCCGTATTGAAGAATAAAAACAAGTATATTTATATACACTGGATTGTGAGTGTCTTGTCAGGACTTAAGTTCTCGACTGCACCTGTGTATTTTGCGGTAATTGAAATCTCCCATTATTATTGCACTGCCAAATTGGTTTGCTTCCCTGATTTCTCTTAGCATTTCATCATCTGTTCCTTGTAAACCGGGGTGATATGTATATTATACAGGAACCTCCGGTATATAAATCCTTTAAATAAATAAATAAATAAATAAATATGTCTATTTTGTCCAGGTGGACGGTAGTATACTCCTATCACTATACTCTTACCCAACACACATGGGATTTCTACCCATATAGATTCTACTGAGCATTTAGTCTCTTATATGATCTTTATCCTGTTGGGCTCTATACCCTCCCGGACATAAAGTTGATCCTCCCTATCATTGCGATATAATTTGAACCCTGATATAGCACTGTCCCATTGGTTGTCCTCCTTCCACCAAGTTTCTGTGATGCCAGTTATGTCAATCTCATCATTTGCTGCTATACACTCTAACTCTCCCATCTTACTTCTTAGACTTCTGGCATTGGCATACAGACATTTCAAAGTGTGTTTTTTGTTTGTTTTAACAATCTGCTTTTCAGTTGTTTGGGATAATTCGGAAATCATTAGCTTTGGTGATTTTTTACATATAGGCATATGGACTATGTTTGCTTTTAATGGAACCTCTCTGTTGGGATGCCCTAACTCTCCTGTTTCAATAGTATCCTTCAAGGATACATTTCTCCGAGCCATGCACTGCTGAGTGACTGTCTGCTTTCCCCCTTGTTCTAGTTTAAAAGCTGCTCTATCTCTTTTTTGAAAGTTAGTGCCAGCAGCTTGGTTCCACTCTGGTTAAGGTGGAGCCCATCCTTTCGGAAAAGTCTCCCCTTTCTTCATCTCCCTCAGTTTTAACAGATATTCTTCCTTGTGTTCCTTTTTTTGGAATACTTTATACAACTTGAATGCTGTTCTTTTTGCCTTCATTCTTTTCAGCCAATTCCATTGAGAGCCAGATTGGTTTCTTTTTCTTCTTACTCTTCTTTACTTTCTTAACAGATTTGTTGCCTTTGTAGTAGCTCCTTTTAATTTGGCCCACTGTTGTTCCACCTCACCCATTTTCTCCCAGTCTTCCAGTTTTTCCTCCAGGTACATCCCCATTTTGACAAAGTCTGTATTTGTGAAATTAAAAACTCGGGTCATTGTGTGACTTCTCTGTATCCTGTTCGCGATATCGAACCAAACCATCTGATGATCACTAGTGCTCAGAAGAGCCCCTACCCGAACATCAGAGAGATTATCCCCATTAGTGAGCACTAGATTGAGGATGTAAGGTTAACTGTTGAGAGAGTGCGTATCTCTGCCTCACAGGCCTTATTCTGCCAGAACCAACTGTAATCCAGTTTTTCCTGGGATTCTGAATCTTGGATGTCTGACTTCTCTGTGGGAATGAGGGTGGACATTCAGGATCCTGTCCTGTTAGGGAAATTGGGTGTCTGATATTCACATCTTGCTCTACCAGATCCCACAGTAAACCATTTATTTTTGGGATTCTGAATCTTTGTTGAAGCTGGGAAAGATACTCTGTTTGCATCAAGATAGGGCAGGTTTTTTTTTTAAACCTGAACAATTCCTCTTTCAAATACATCACCTGGTTTTTCATTGCAGACCACTGAAAGCAAATTGGACAGCCCTTAAGTCTCCAAATCATAGGCCTTGGGACATAAGCACCACAAATGTTACACTGAATAAAAGCCATTCTGCTAATAGTGACTAATATACAAGTTGTTAGATTGGTACTTTAGTCTGATTATTCACTTAACCAAGTCCTTAGAATTATTAAAGAAGAAAAAACCCTAGGGTCAAGTGGGTGTGGGGTAGGGTGGGAGGGAGGGAACAAACAGCTCCTGCAGATATCAGCCCTTTGATCTATAAATTACAAACACAATTATTTCAACACACACTAGCCAGGAGTCTAAAAACACTAGCTAGCTTAAATAGATAGAGATTTCAAAACATGCAACAACAGAGGAAAAATAGCAGGAAATAGAACAATGTCTGCAAGAAATCTGTCTATATTATGGCTAACAAATTTAAAAATTAAACTTCTCTAGTCATAAGCACAGGTGTGTTCAGGTGCCTCTCCAGAGACACACATACCTGTGCTTATATGTATCTATATATAGAACTTCTTAATAAACCCCTGTAGTTCCTTGTGAGTCACCAGACCCAGAGGCTACTAGGTTTTTTGGGGTTTTTTTCTTAAACTTTAAAACCAGTTATTTCAATTCACACAGATGGACAAATTGCATGTTTTCACTCAACACACTGTTAAGCTCTGGAATTCATTGCTGGTGAATGTGGAAAAGGCAGTTAACATAGAGTTTCGAAAAGGTTTGGACAAGTTCCTGGAGGAGAAGTCTATAAACTGTTATTAACCAAGTAGACTTGGGGAAGGCCACTAGGCAATAGCAGCATAGGATCTACTATTTGGGATCTTGCCAGGTATTTGTGTCCTGAAATGGCTTTTTGGACCCTCAGTCTGACCCAGTATGGCAAATCTTACACCAGATTGAAGTTTTGATCAAAAACAAAGCAGATTATGGAAGCCAGTGGGTATGCAGAATTCTTTCATGCTTTGGCTTTGCTCTTGCCTGAAACTCTAATGATTTTGAAAACTTCAAGAATTTAATGAAAAAAGTTATAAAGGTTTCACAGAACGTAGAACACTATTGGTCTGTTACCGTGTGTGATTTGGTTACTGATTCAGAGAGAAGATAATCCATAGGATTTTCAAAGGTATTATGCATGAAAAAGTAGCAATTTTCAAAAGCCCATTTATGTGAATAAATGGACTTTATACGCACACGACATTTTGAAAATTACCTCCATAGTGAACAATTTGGGATTGTTTAATATTGATTTGGGCTGTTGTAGGTAGGTATTAAATGGGATTGTTTTATTTTTGTTCTGTAGTTGTATATTTTATCAAATTTCATTTGATGGAATTGTATTGCGCTATTTTATGGTAGTACACTGCCTTGGTCATCCCAGTGGGCTTGGAAAGGTGGTTTGTAAGTGAATTAAATTTAAATAACTGTTCAGGAATTACAAGTTAATCCAGAAGTGAAACCTGTTACGTTCTTGACGCTTGCTATTGTCTCCTACTCTTGGAAATGAATGTAGATGTGATCAATACATTAAATCATACCCAAGAATTATAGCATTTCTAGGAGCCCCATGGACAGTAGTGGTGCCTGAATTATGACAGGAAAATGTGACTGCGTCATCTTAGTTGCTGGTTATTGACATTCCTGAAGAAATGACCATCTATTTCAGAAGGGGTCTAGATACCAAAGCTTCTTTCAACCACTTGATCAAGAAGATATTTCTACAAAAGAGAAAAAAGCAGAAGGGGGTGGTACATCCATACTTGAATAAAATGTTCCAATTTATACAAAAAAATCTAAAATTTAATGACACCTGATCGGGAATGAAATTAATCCCCTCCCCTTGCTGAAGCCAGATTTGATTTTAGGTATTTTGTTAGAGTAACGGGACAGCGTTTGCCTGCCCAGATTTCTCCAGATTCCTTGTCTGTAAAATCACTGATGAACCTTTTTTTTTTTTTTTTTTCAATTTCAGTTTTTATTTCAAATTGCCTCTTTAAGGGTATTTTCCAAGCAGTTTGCAATTTACATGGAAGCTACTGTCCACTTCCCACAGATCTTCCTTCACAGCCTTCTAGCAAGCTTAAATCCCACTTTACACCTTGGGAGCTTGGTTTCTCTCCCTCCTGCAGCCTGCGGAGACCTGACCTGACCTGGCCTGCCTGCAGACTCTCCCAGACAGCTTAAATAGAGCACCCATTAGTGGGTGACTATGCCCCCGAGTTAGGAATATGTAGTACCTGCATGTCCCCCTCTAACCTGCCTGTCTGCAGGAGAATTGTAGTGCTGAGTGATGGGTTTACGCATCCATTGCAAGTGGTAAAGTACAACCTGTTTGAGCTTGGAGAGGGATTCCCTTTTTTTTTATTTCCTTTCATCTTGGTTTGGTGTTGCATTGCTAAGAGCAGTGGAGCTGTGTGTGTTTTGCAGGGGAAGGATACTTTTACTTTGTGTTTTGAATATGATGATCTGAATTTTATCTTAAGAAATCGAGCCTAGGTGGCTGCTCTCCTTACTGTGAATTTAAGGTTGAAAAACAGGAAAGTTGCAGCTGCGGGCACAGGAATCCGGTTTCTTTTGAAAAGTGCATGGTCCATAGCGTAGAAGTCAGCACCTATCTTCTTTCAGATCTAACCGAAATGTTGTCAGCCTCCATTCAGATTTATGAGAGTGATCAAGTTTGGCTCTTTCAGAAATCAGTAGTCACCAGTAACAAGGTACACTGTATACGTTGCTAAACTTTAGGATTGCAATAGGAGAATTCTCTGCCAGATTTTTGCTTACATGTTCTTTCCAGTAATCTGCTTGTATATTAGATTGTAAGCTCTTCAGAGGAGGGACTGTCTCATGTGTTTTTGTACAGTGCTGCATACATCAAGTAGCGCTATAGAAGTATTAAGTAGTAGTAGTATATATTGCCTTCTCTGAGCTGAGATTTCTCTCAAAGGTTCCCGTGGTTATTTTATTTATTTGTTTAAAAAGTTTTGCATACCGTCGCTCGAAAAGACACATCACAACGGTTCACATCATAAAAAAACAAAATAAATATCAGTGGTTAAAATTACAAAACGCATTGTCAAAAAGGAAAATAAAATTATTAATAAAAGGACGGGAAGGAGCAGAGCAGAATAAAGAGCACCCATGTGGTTATTCTCAGAGGGACTTGAGATTCATAGGGAGGTAAAGAAAATGGCAATCTACTTCAGGGCTCACTCACCTGTTTATTATCAGAAGTATGAACAGATTTTCTATGAAACAGCCTCTAGTTTTCCAGAGGCCTGCCATTTGCATTAAGGACATCTTCATTGAGGCACAAAAATAACTCGCTCATCTGTCCTTCTAATTTTAGTGTCTTCCACATACATCGTTGGAAACCAGAGGAGCCAGAACAGCACCCTTGGCTTTTCGGATTATGATACTTTATCTCAGCCATCCTACACCAGCTGCTACTCTAGCATCTATAGCACCTTGTTGCCACCGAGCAGGTGAGGAAAGATTGCAGCCAAACTTGCTTGTCTGACGGGTTTGCATTCCAGACTTCTGCAAACGCCAAAACTCTTTGCAGTTCCAAGACAGGTGATGCACAGAGAAGACCTGTCCATAGCAGAAACTGCTCTGATTCATTCCAGAAGGACCATTTCTGTATTTATTTTCCTCTCGTTCTCCATAGTGAATTGTGCTTTAACATGTAGGTATAGAAGCAATTCGTTTTGTTGTTGCATTTTTTTTTTATTTGAATATATACTCTTGATGTATTGATTCTATGGGAACAAATGAGTAGGTTCTTTTTTTATAATGAGATGAAACTGATGGGTGCTGTTTAAAAGTAATAATGTAAAATTTTCATAATCCAGTAAATGGTGGCGACTAAAGACCACTGGCCCAGGTATGAGATTTTCTCTGTGGTTACTACCCTGGGAAGATGAGCATGTACGTTACCATTGCCCAAACCAACACCAGTTTCCCAACACCATGCTCTGCATGTCCCAAGCATTTCCAGATTCTGTCATGGCTTTGGTTGCCACTACTTCTGCTGGTAAGCCAATCCACTCCCAGCAAAGAAGTATCTTTTCATGTTTCCCCTTATACTCCTCTCCCTGCAATTTGTTACAACACCCTCCCCCCACATACATGAATTATCATCCTCCCCCACCACAATCAAGTGTGACGAATATGTGAGATTTCCCCATTCCTTCCCTCCTCCAGTGAGCACATCCTAAATTTCCTAAGCCTTTCTTTTGGTACAGTTTGTGTCATGGAGAGGGATTTCTGGTAGTAATTGTTTCACTGCATCTTAATAATGAACAACAAATGATCAGAAGTAGCAGAGATACTGTCCTCGTCTGCACTACCTCGACTGGGAGGCTGTTCCATGAATCCACCAGCATTTTTTTTGAGGAAATATTCCCTTAAGATTACTCCTGAGCCTACCCCCTTTCACCTTCATCCCATGACCTTTTGTTCTAAAACCTTCTGTGTATAGAAACCTTGAAGGCATTTAAATGTGTCTATGCCCTATACTGACTTTCTAAAGGTTTTTGTATTTGCAATACAGTAAGCGTAAATCTGAGTAAGTAGTACAAAAGTCACAGTTGCTGTGGTGAATTTTGAATACTGTAACTATAGGAATCTGTGCAGGTTCTGATATCTTTTAATCGGAGCCAGCTCTTCTATTAGGCAGACTTAGGTGATCGCCTTTAGAATGCAGGAGTTTTGGGGTGGCAGCAAGAGCTTTGTTATGCATACGTACAGGGGACTCTGCCTTGTCCTGGGGGAATTCTGCGGAGCACAGAATTTGCGCAGAATTCCTCCCCCCCCCCCCCCACGCAGAATTGCCATTTTCTGCGCAGAAAATAGCAGAGGAGACCCCGGTATGTGCGAACGGAGTGCGTCCCGCGTGTGCCGTGGATGTTCGCAGCGAAGATGAAGGCCCCAGTGCGCCGTTCGCAACAAAATGGTAGGCCCCGTGTGCCACGAACGGAGTGTGCTCTGCTCGCAGCAAAGATGGAAGGCCCCGGTGAGAGTGTGTGTGTGTGAGAGGAGAGGGGAGGGGGAGAGAGAGAGCATGGGAGGTAAGGGAGGGATGCTTGAGTGGATTTCAGAGAGAAGGGAGCCTTATGAGAGGAGGGGTTGTGGGGGAGGGGAGTGTGAGAGAGAGAATGGGAGGTAAGGGGAGGGATGCTTGAGTGTGGGTTTCAGAGAGAGGGAGCCTATATGAGGAGAGGGGTGAGAGAGAGCATGGGAGGTAAGAGAGCGGGGGGCGGGGGATGCTTGAGTGTGGGCTTTAGAGAGAGGGAGCCTATATGAGGGGAGGGTGAGAGCAGGAGGGGTGTGAGAGAGCATGGGAGGTAAATGAGCGGGTGGCAGGGGGATGCTTGAGTGTGGGTTTCAGAGAGAGAGGGAGCCTATATGAGGAGATTGTGAAAGAGTGTGTATGTGTGTGAGAGATTGGGAGCTTGTGTGTATGTGAGGGTGCTAGCCTGTGTGAAGGGATTGTGTATGTGTGAGACAGAGCCTGTGTGAACAGGTACGTGAGTGAGAGAGAGACATAGGTAGCCTGTGTGAGGATGTATGTGTGAGAGAGAAAGGGAGCTTGTGTGGGTGTGTATGCAAGAGAGAGGGCCCTGTATGAGAGTGTGTGTGTGAGAGAGAGGGAGAGGGAGGGAGGGAGGGAGCCTGTGTGAGGGGCAGTATTGAGAACAGGGTCAAATTCTGGGACTGGCGATAAGAGTGGAAAGGGTTGAGCCTAGAGGTGGAGGGGAGAGAGATACTGGCAGCTGGAGGAGTTGGGGCCTGAGAGGGCAAAGTGGCCAGGGGAGTAAGGAGAGCGAGTGGAAGGGACACTCTTACAGTGAATTTCTAGGGAAATTCTGCTCAAAATATTTAAAATTCTACATCTCTAAGTAATAACTTTTTTCTGTATTAATTTAAAATGTAATTACTTAAAGACTGTCATGTAAATTGTGTTATTTTGACCAATATTTTGCCAGATCGAATGTCAGTATATAAAAATAAATAAATATAAAATTTGCAGAATTGTAAGTTTTTCTGTGCAGAATTCCCCCAGGAGTGGCTCTGCCCCAATGACCAGTGCTGACTCTAGAACAAATGGCACCCTGGGCAAAACGTGGCGATGACACTCCTCCCTCCAACATTATCCCTTCTTCCCCCCCATCCATTAGTACTTTGCTCACGTTTTCAAAGCAACATTTGTTTCTTAATTCATCACTTTCAGTAATACCCGACTTGAGTAATAGTGTCGATTTGAAGATAATCCAGTACTTGGTCAAGAATGGATTTTTATATAACTGATCATTTTGATTTGCTGATTTATTTAACCTATTAAAGTAACAGCAGTACCCAGCTCCCTAGTGATCGCTGGATTCCCTTCTTTGCTCTCGTGCTGAGGTTGATATTCAGCACCATTTGTTCAGCTAGGCTTGGACTTAGCTGAACAAATGGTGGGATTTGAAAATCTTACCGTGCTGGCCAGCTCCGAGTTATCCAGCTAACTCAGGGGATGGGGTGGATGCATTCCGGGACAGAGTCAGCTGTCCAGCTATCATAGCTGAATAAACACAAGTTTTCAGTATTATCCAGCTAACACAATTGGATAATCCTGAAGTCAGCCAGAGAAGTATCCGGCTAATGCTAAGATAGCCAAGGATATTCAGCAGTGCACCCGCACCTGTGCCACGGAATGTCCCTGCAAAGTTAGCCAGATATGTTTATCTGGCTAACTTTACTAGCCAGATAGCAGCTGAAAATGGACTCCATAATTTTATTTTTTGTCATCTTATAAACTACGCAGCTAAATTTAGCTGCTCATCTCAAGCAGTTTTCTAATTTGGTAACTCCTAAATAAATCCCTTTGAACATTGTCCTGATGACGTCTGATCATATAATTGGTTCATATATAGAAATGACGGCAGAAGACCAAACGGCCCATTTGTTCCTATAGATTTTCAGCTTACCTTTCTTCACGGTGCATTTTGTTTACAGTTTCAAAATTGGCTGAAAATCTATTTCCAAGTTGTATGGGCGAAATTGATTAAATGCAGAATGTATGATAATCTCTGTATGTAATTCAAATAAATGGATTTCTAAAGTCAGCTATTTGAGCAGGGTATTTAGCTTTTGTAAAATGTATGTATCCTTTCATGCTCTCAGAGCAAATTTCACATTTTTTTGTTCATTCTGAGTGACCTTAATACATTCCTAGCTCTTCAGAAATGAAGAACCGTTAATATGAAATTCGGAAATCCTCTGTTCACTGCTTTCAATTGTGTATTTTCCTGTAGATCTGGTGCTGAGGTGCCCTCTTTCAGCAACTTCACAGGTTATAACTTTGCATTCTGTTCCTTTCCAGACAATACGCAGAGCCAGGCCAACTGGATGACCCGGACAGCGGCCAGGTTGAAGATGGCCTACTGAGCAATGATCAGGAGATATTGTGGCATGAGGATTCGAAACCAGGGACGTTGGTTTAAGTAGCTGCCAGTCTTCCTCTGGCCGAGCTGTCCAATCCTCTTCCTCACGTGCCTCACCCAGTCTGCTTCTGCATCAGTAGAAAGGAGAACAATCAAAAACAATTGAAGGGGCCTTTTGTGAGCAGAAGACGAGATGGCAGATAACTAGAGACAATGACCATTGCAGTTGGGACAATCGTAATGTAGAGCAGACCAAGCTGCATTTCATCTCAGCAAGAAGGAAGAGCACTTGGTCCAAGCATTTAAACAGACCAAGTGAGCACTTTTTCTAAGAGGCGCCGAAGGCAAATCCGAAACTGTGAAATGAAACTCGCTCCTGGACATTACTGGAAGTCTTCTGAGCACAAGTCAAAGTTAATGGCTGTGATTTTGGAGAAGGAAACCAAGGGGGCAGGAACCGAAGCCAGTGAAGAATAATGCACGGCGGATGCATGTCCGCTGTGGAGCATCCCTGCAAGGAGAGCTGGATAATAGGGGTGTTAGATTGAGCTGAAATGTGCATAGATCATGTTCAAGAGCGCGTATTTATAAGTGCAGCACAATCTAGTCCCAAGAAAGCATGTAATGCCATTATGGAAGAGATTCATGTAAATATATAAATATTTATATTATGGTAGATGGCATCTTTAAGAGTATGAAGCACTGCTTTGAACTAATTTACATAGTAAGGTGTAGTAAAACACAAGTCTTACGTATAATGAACTGTCTAAGGCAGAGGTGGCCAGCTCCAGTCCTTGAGAGCCACAAACAGGCCAGGTTTTCAGGGTATCCACAATGAATACACATGAGGTAGATTTGCATGCACTGCTATCATAGTATGCAAATCTATCTCATGCATATTCATTGTAACCCTGAAAACCTGGCCTGTTTGTGGCTTCCAAGGATCAGAGTTGGCCACCCTTGGTCTAAGGTACAATTTATTATCCAGATGACCTTAAAGCTTTTCATATGGAATGCACAGATCTGCTGGTCAGTTTTCTGTTTTAATACCCCTCTGCTGTTTTTAATTTTAAACAGATGACGCAAAGAGAAGCTTTTGTTATCACAACTTGTTGTCTTAAGGTGGCCAGTGTTTTTAAGGTGGACGTAGAACATACCATGTAGGTGCCTTACAATAATGGGCATTGGAAGCAAACATTAAAAAAAAAAAAAAGTCTTTGGCAATTGAGCTGTGATTGTGATTCTGGGTTTATGGAACTGCAATTCCAGACTGCAGCAGCTGGGAGGAGGGAACAGAATTCACACAGCTCAGACCTGTGAGGGTCCTGGTACCCAGTCGAGCACCATGACCTCCAGATTCTCTTGCCTACAGTTTACAAAATAAGGATGCTTTGCTGTGTTGTGCTTCAGAAATCCATAAAAAGGTGCTTTTATAAAAAATAGAAAAACATTTTCTACTTAAGGTTATTTCTGGTTCACACTGTATTGTAAGGATGTTTCTCAACAACACTTGCTAGAATATTTTTTACCTGCACTCCAAAGCATGTAATATAGATAGATATATATACACAATACTGAATTTGTTTAAGCTGGTCCTTAGTCATTTGTACTATTGAGATTTGAAATTAAAAAAAAAAAAAACCCCACAAAATAATTTATTCTTTTTTCATATTTGTATAGCCTACATCTAAGAAAAGCCCTTTTTCATAATCTGTTTCTGAAGTTTGAGGCCTATTTTGTATAGGCGGAGAATAAAAGCATGTTACCTAAAATTATTCTGTACTTTGTGTATGTTTGTGCATTACCCATGGCAACAGATGAATTTGAGTGCTCTTCTCCTTTATGTAAATACATCTGAAGTAGTAGTTCCGGACACAGCTGTTGGAGCCTGCCTTCCAGAATGCATACTACCGCGTGTATACATGAATCCCAAAAAGGATTCCCCATTTCAGGATCCTCTTGGATCCCCTGACATGCCCTGGAAATATGGTATCGATAGGACACCAAACCAAAAAAGATCTGCCGCAGCTGAAGATGCTGGCTCAAAGTAAGAATTCCCACTGCTAAGAACTTTAAACCTGCTAATTACTCTCTGGTTCTTATTTTAGTTTTTAGAAAAGAAAGCGCAGCTGTAAAATTTGCTGGCTGGGCCCAAAATTACACCCATTTTTTTCCCACTTATATAGACTGTTTTCATAAGATTTCACTTTTATGCAGCTTTGCTCAAAGTGGTCTCTGTCCTTAATTGAACTCCATCTATTACTTCACCTTTCAGGCTTCAGATTGTATCTGTGGTTCTCCCCAAAGACTTCTTTTATCTTGTCTTGACTAAAATGTAAGTTTTATAGAGCAGGGACTCTCTCCTACGTGTATCTGCACAGTGCTGGGTACACCTTGTAGCACTATATCAATGTTTTAGTAGTGGTAATTTACTAGAGAGTTGGTCCAAACAAAAGCCTGGTTTAGGTGCTGAAAGTATAAGCTCTGTGGGAGTGGTGGAATCTTCTACTGCCTGTTCAAGAGTCTTGTACCCATTCCAAGGATCCTCAAGCGCTTGCATTAGCAAAGCAAAGTCTTGAATTGATTTCCATAGTAAGACATGCAGGGCCCTAATTCAACAGCTGAGCCACCTACAGGACACGTTATTGTTGAAGTGTCTCATTTTAAAGCCATATAAAATTAAATTTAAGGAATGTATGTATGTATATGTGTGTGTGTGTGTGTGTGTATATATATATATATATATATATATTATATCAAAGGAGGGAATATGGTAAAAACATCAAATACCGCAAAGGTATAAATGCACAAAAAAAAATTTTCAAGAAAAAGCAAGTTGTAGACTTGTAGACTAGAAGAAGAGAATCAAGGAGGTAGGCTAAAGAGAAGTATATAGAAAATACTAAGGTATATTATAGAATTTGTTCGTACTTTGTGAAACCATTTTCCCTACAAGATATTTTCTTGATATTGTTAAACTTAAAAACATAATAGGGAGGATGCATGAAGCAGCTGCTACCAGTGGATGTAAAAAACAATAACAGAATTTAAGAGAACATGGGCTAAGCACAGAGGATTCTTTAGCTGTAGAGAAGTGAAGAGAAAGCTGGAGAGAACCTGGGATCAATGGCATTGCAAGAAGAAGTAAATCAGACTGAGTGAATGGGTCTTGCGTTCTTCACCTACCATCATATTCTGTGTTTGTATGCTTCGGCCAGCAGTGAAGTTAATTGCAGCGCAGTAAATGGGCAGACTTGGAAAAGTGCTTTTGGTCTTGGAGACTTTAAGCTTTTACCCAGTGCGGCCTCATAGTTCCATCAGTAACCTGTCTGAGATTGTTGCTTATCGCCAGGTGATGCTTACAGTCTTCGGAGAGGGGTTCAAGTATGGGAGATAAATCTATATGCCCATCAAGTCAAAAAGTGGCCTTTCCAGCTGTAGTAGCACCAAAAAGTGGCCTTTCCAGCGGTAGTAGCACCAAAAGTTACTCCTGGGATGAAAGGATGTGCTGGTCTCTACTGCTTTTCATAGAAACATAGAAATGACGGCAGAAGAAGACCAAACGGCCCATCCAGTCTGCCCAGCAAGCTTTCGCACTTTTTTTTCTCTCACATACTTATCTGTTTCTCTTGGCTCTTAGTAACCTTTTTTAATTCTATTTCCCTTCCACCCCCACCATTAATGTAGAGAGCAGTGTTGGAACTGTATCTAAGGAAAATAGCTTAATTTAGTTAGGGGTATTAACCACCGCAATAAGCAAGCTCCACACATGATCTGTTTATTCAGACTATGTAATTCAGTCCTTGTTGATTGTTGCCTGAATATAGGTCAACCTTTCTTCAATCTCCCCTGTCGTTGAAGCAGAGAGCCATGCTGGCTATGTATTGAAAGTGAAGTATCAGTCTTGCTCCCCTGCCGATGAAGCAGAGAGTTATGCTGGATTTGCATTGAAAGTGAAGTATCAGGTATTTTTTGGTTTGGGGTAGTAACCGCCGTAACAAGCCAGCTACTCCCCTGCTTTTACGTGGTTGCAAATTCTTTTTTCCACATTTCCTCTTGCCGTTGAAGCATAGATCAATGTTGGATTCGCATTATTGAATAAGGATATTCATCTCCAGGTAGTAGCCATCATTCCCTCAAGCTACCCCCATGCCTCTTCTCTTCATTCACATCCTCTAGACTTTATGGATCCACAGTATTTATCCCACGCCCCTTTGAAATCCTTCACAGTTTTGGTCTTCACCACTTTTTCTGGAAGGGCGTTCCAGGCATCCATCACCCTCTCCGTGAGGAAATACTTCCTGACATTGGTTCTGAGTCTTCCTCCCTGGAGTTTTAAATCATGACCCCTGGTTCTTCTGATTTTTTTGCAATGGAAAAGGTTTGATGTTGTCTTTGGAGCATTAAAACCTTTCAAGTATCTGAAAGTCTGTATCATTATTTTTCAGAATAAAACTAACTGCAAAGACTCCTCTCCTAATTAACTTGTAAACTCAACCACCAATGCAGATCTACAAAGCAAAGTGAAATGGCAGAAATAAAATGGCCATGTAGTGCCATCTGCTGGTCCTTTCTAAATGATTGTAACTGAGAAGTAAAGGGTGTTTCAAGCACAAATTTTTCTTAACACGCTTGCTAAAAAAAATAAAAAAAATGTTAATTCCTGATGCAGTAAGCTAATAAAGTCCAAATGCATCAGGACCCAAAAATGTGCAAAAAAAAAAAGAATAATGTGTATAAATCTCCTTTAATGTCAACAAACCACAAGGCAGGGGCACAGAACATGGTTTCTGTGCATAAATCATGTTTTGCCTTCCTACATCATGGTTAATGCACACACAACATGTTTTAGGAGCATAACCATGGTTTGTGTGCAGCAAAACATGATTTTGTGTACGTGTGTTGCTAAAAAGTATGGGCCGGATTTTCAAAAGGTTACGCACGTAACCTGTCTTACGCGCGCCGGGCCTATTTTTAAAAGGCCCAACGATGCGCATAAAGCCCCGGGACACTTGTAAGTCCCGGGGCATTACAAAAGGGGCGGGGCCAGAGGCCTCTGACAGAGCGGCCATTGCCGTTGTGTCGAAGGATTGCGTGCTGGCAGCCTGCCAGTGCGTGCAACTTGTGCCTGTCCGGAGGCAGGTGCAAAAGGTAAGACAAAGGATTAGGGGGGGGGATTAGAGTAGGGGAAGGGGTGGGAAGGTCAGGTTAGGGGGGAGGGAACAGGGGAAGGCAGCGCAGCTCGGCGGATTTTATAACATGCACGCGCCTGCGCGCGCATGTTATAAAATCAGGCGTACATGCACGCTTATTTTAAAATCTACCCCATGCGCATAAAACATGAGTCGGGAGCATGCACTAACAGTCTAACGTGCTATATTACATCAGGGCCTCAATGACTAAGCAAGAGATAACTTAAAATAAAAAGAGTGGGGTGGGAAGGAGTGTTAAATTGAGAAAGCAATCTTCAAAGGCATTTATCTGGAGAAAAATGGCCTGACCACAAATTGTACACCTCTAATGTGGGTAAAGGTGCACATGTATTCACAGCCACATTAAAAGGTGATCCTGGTGGATGTGAAGAGTGGAGTGCGGGGGACAGCACGCATACATATGATGTTAAAATGAATGTGCGCTGTTTTTCCCCTTTTTGTCACCCAAAATGTATCTGGTACAAAGTATGTGTCATTTTTTATGTGTACTTTGCACTTGCTGACTTTCAAAGAGAAACGCCCCACATGGTATTTCTTTGAAAGGTTCCTAAAGTTACGCACATTAGGAGTAATATTTGAAAGTGTTCACGTTGTCTGCACGTAAATGAGGTTTTTTTGACAGTTACCCAGGGGAAGGGGCGGGGTTGTAGGTACAAAAGTACAGCAGAAGTGATTTCGTGGGGGAGCGTGGGAGTAGAGAGAGAGACGCCCCCGACGGAGAAAGACCATCTGATACTGACCCCTGGCGCTCTGAAACTGGAGAATTGCTACCACACTGACCCGGAGGGAACAGCGAAACCGGAGAGAACATCACGTGTTTGGAGAGACCCGGCGGAGACGCACCAGTGATGTCAGCAGTCGGCGTCTGCTGTATAAATTCAGACAGCAGACTCGAGGTAGTCGGGGAGCGTGGGAGTAGAGAGAGAGACGCCCCCGACTGAGAAAGACCATCTGATACTGACCCCTGGCGCTCTGAAACCGGAGAATTGCTACCACACTGACCCGGAGGGAACAGCGAAACCGGAGAGAACATCACGTGTTTGGAGAGACCCGGCGGAGACGCACCAGTGACGTCAGCAGTCGGCGTCTGCTGTATAAATTCAGACAGCAGACGGCGCCCCGCCTAAGCCGCGCGCCGCCAAAGGGGCGCGCGGCTCTGTCCGGCTCAGTCCGGAGAAGGTGGGAGAAGGCTTTTCTCCGTTTGTTTGGCCAAAGCGACTGGAGGAACCATCCCGAGTACCCCATAGGATTTAATGGGGAGGAAAAGGAAATTAAAATCTTTCCCAGTATCGCCAATAACATCCAAGGGCCCCATGGACAGTCATGTCGTAAGAATGACTGAGTCACCACGAGAGGACAATATAGAGGATCAGTTTTCTGGTTCTCTTAGTCCTGGTGAAGGACCTTCACTTCCACCACAACCGCAACCATCAATACCAGATGATTTTCTGCAGTTAGAAGCGAGCAGTCCACCTGGAGGAAGAGACTGTTCAACTCCTTCAGAGAATCAGATAAGTGGTTCAATTATGGCAACGGGGACAGGATCGGGGGATTCAATAAGGCCTGAGATATGGCCTCTGGATCCTCCTGATAATCTGTCCCTAACAGATATATGGAAATTGATGGCTACTGTTAATAATAATGTCTCAAAAATGAATGAGTCTGTGTTGGGAACTGTAAATGTGAATAAACAGCAGATAGAAGAGCAGAGAAAAGAAGTAGTCAGTTTGAAGGATAATATGAGCAAGGTAACATCTAAAATTAAACTATTGGAAAATACTGGGATTGCCCAAATCAAAGATAGTTTATCCACTCGTAGAGAGTTGGAGAATATCGAGAATTTGGTTAGATATAAAAACTTGCGATTAGTTAATTTTCCTCAAACCAGACTCCTATCTCCAGCTGAAATGTTAAAGAAATATTTTAGAGAAATCTTGCACTATTCGGAGACAGATTTACCTGTATTTTCTAAGGCCTTCTACTTTTCTAAGAAAGTAGGTAGGCCTGAGGAGGAAAATCCGGAGATATCGTCGATTGGAGTCTCTACTTTTTTAGAGGAGTCAATTGACATTATACAAAAGAGGGCTACTTTATTTGTTTCAATGTTATTGGAATCTGATAAAGATAAAGCGTTTGGGGACTTTTTTAAATATAGAGATATGTGTTTTTGTGGACAAAAGGTTCTAATGTTCCCAGATGTGTCCCGAGCCACTCAGGCTAAACGGAAACATTTTCTTTCTTTAAAAAGTAAAGTAATAACCCTTGGTGCAACTTTTTTCTTGAAATATCCTGCAATTTGTATTATTACATTTAAAGGGAAGAAATACAGTTTCATAGACCGATTACATCTAGAGACTTTTATGTCAGATAAAGATAGGAATGGAGGAAGTAGTCAAGAAGGACAAAGTTGAATTTGTTTCGTCTCTCTCTCTCAATGATTGATAAATATTCTTTGAATAATGTTATGCTATGTCTCCCCCATTTTATAGGTAATGTAATATGAGAAAAAATACCTTTTTGATTTTGATTTATATAATTATATGAATGTTAAATATGGTTTTCTGTATTACTTATTTGAAATTTTGTTTAAAATTTTTTAAATGAAAATTCAATAAAGAAATAATTAAAAAAAAAAAAGAAGTGATTTTGTATGTGCTTCTGTGTGTACTACAGACAGGTACTTCTAAGGGCAAGGAGATTATTCCTGCGCGTACTTTCAATTTTTCCAAGTCTGTGCAGAAATGTTCACATAATTTACCCTTGCTCTCTAGTTGGGGTAAATGTGCACGTCTATGCTGCGCTAAGGTTCTGCTAATTTTCAAAGCCGATTTATGCGCAAAGGTTGGAATGGAAAATTAGGGCAAATTAGATGCAGACTTCAGCCCTTCACGCACTGTTACAAAGTTACCCTCATTAAGAGCACCTACATAGTTTGCAACCACGCTGGCTGTTTGAAAATCACCCCTTTACAGATAAGGAATATTTAATCAAAATTTAAGATGTGTAAGGTAATCTAAATACCCCTGGGCACAAAACTACTTCAGGCACTATCATGTTGGTAGCCAGATGGTTAGGCTATTGGCGTTTCCACTTTTAAAAGATGTTATGGAAATAGTGCAAACACCCAGAGTATTTTCACTGTTAAAATAGAAAAATGAACTCAAAGGCACTTCTCTAATCAAATTCATAGTTTTATTTTGCTAGCAAATGGATAACCTTTCAGGTTCTTCACTTCTAGCAACGTTTAATTATTATACAGAATAAACATTTCAATTGTTTCAATATTTTCAATGAGAAATATTTTACTTCTGATGAACAAAACAACCTTTTATATTTTATTCTCACTCTAATTTTTAACACAGTAATTTGAATAAAAGTTCCTTTACAGGGATTACTTCTCACCAAAATACTACCAGATAAGTATTTTCCTTATGTAGTTTTTCTTAAGGAGAACAAGGGGTATAACTTCAACCTAATTCAAGAAAATCTAATTCTTTGTGTTAACTTTTTATCATTACAGGCTCTTCAGGATGTTCTAGAATTCTCCAGGATTTCCCTTCAGGTAAGTATGAACAATTTTTTATTTTTTTTTACCTGAAGGGGACTCCAGCTGGCCCGGAATCTAGGGGGCACTCTGAAACCGACTAGATACCAAGGATGCCTACTAGACCACCAGGGACCTATTCAAAGGTATGGAGGGAGAGTTCATTCTACCAGGGGATGTTGGATCAGAGGGGGGGACGGACGGATGGGGAGGGTTAGGACTAGAGGGGTTAGTTTTATTGGCAAGGGTGAGTTTGGGAAGGGGCATAGGATGTAGCTGCATGACTTTTTTATTCTATTTTTAAACCTTTTCCCTTGCTGTGCCATCTTTAGAGGCCCCGGAGGTGGGTGGGGGTCTACCCACACCCCCAGGGAAGAATATTACACAGGGGGTGTTTTGGGCAGCTGCTGGTGGCCTTTAAGATGATGGTGGCCCTGGGCGAAGAAGGCCACCCATCATTTTGCATATTTCCCAGCAATATTTTTTTTTATAACTTTATCAAAAATAATTTTTTGGCAATCATCAGAAACAAGAAAAAGAAGATGAGTACAGCCCTTACTGAATCTCAGTAACAAACTTGCAATACAATTTCAAGTTACTGACATTGTAATACAATGAATTACAAAGAAGATGATACAGAATGACCAAAATATTGATGATAAACACCTCACACTTGTTTGTACCTAAATGATTCCCAACCAAGTCAAGCCGAAGCTTTTCCAAATCAGCCACATCACGCACTTGCACTTTCCAATGAGCCATAGTAAGGTGGAATTTCCAGAAAGTTGCAACTGTAAAATGAGCAGCAAGTAACAGTTGTCCAACCAATTTATGAAATTTCTGAGGGATAAGTGATGCTGTCCATTTACCCAGTAAATCCAGCAAAGGTGTAATATAAACTGGAATATTTAGGATGTCAGATATCTCTTGGGTCACCTGCAACCAGAACTGATAGATGGACGGGCAAAACCACCACATATGTATATATGTGCTCATCGGGCCACAGCCCCACCAACAGCCAGGACTCAGAGCAGAATGAAACTTAGAATAATATACAGATGTACAATATGTTCTGTGGAGCAACTTAACCATAACTTCTGTACGTCTAGCACAAATAGTAATGTGGTGAGCCAAGATCCAGATACTTTTCCAAACTTGTGTTCCCAAATTCAAGCACAAATCATAATTCCACTTTGCAATCAAATTGGGTGCTGTAAAGGAACCATATCCATCCCTTAAAAGACTTTTTATATACCATAGTTATCCCCTTACATTTAGCTCCAGGGTTAATCAGGTAAAGCTCCACACCCTTCAGGGGTCTCAATGGGTCAATCAACGTAAAATGACGAGCTAAAACGTCTTTTCAGAAAAATGGCCCTTGAATTTGGAGCTAGATCAAATTCCTCCATTAAATCAGAGAAGTCCAAGAAAGAATCATCTTCCCACAAGTGAGAAATAAAGACCAAACCTTTATCCCTCCAGTTCTTATAAATTGGAGAAAAAGTGGAACTGGACAAAATGGGATTTTCAAGCAGAGGTGCAATGGGAGAAAGTTTACCCTCATCCAGATCCAGAAATTTGTTGACTTGCCCCCCAGATGGACAAGGTATGAGCTAACAGACTTAAACGACAGATCAATCTAGTCACAGGGGACCCAAGAGGGAGAAAAGGCAACATAGCCAAATTAACCAGTTCAGCCTGTAATTTCTCCAAGACCAACCACTGGGCAGCGCCCCCACGAAGCCAATCATGTAAACAAACTAATCTGCAAGCTCAATAATAGAACAGCAGATTAGGGAGTACAATCATAACCGCCCAAGTTTCACCCGGGCCTTGTGCTTTTTCCCGATAAATTTGGCCATCAACTTATGCAACTCAACAAAGATCTTACCTTGGCAGGGACTGAACAAGAAAGATGCTGAAATAAATACAACAGCTTTGGTAAAGATTCATCTTAAGTAGGCTTATCCTACCCGCCCAGGAAATAGAAAGATGGTCCCCCACACAAGCATATCCTCTTTTATGTGATTTACCACAGGACCATAATTTGCGCTTTAGTAATAAAAATCCCTATATGTTTGAAACATCCATGAATGGCAAAAAACAGAAAGATCACCTGGGATGGGGGGTATACAACCAGTAAGAAAAAAAGCTCAGACTTATCTAAACTTATTTTATATCCCGAAAGACTCCCAAAGGTTTGGAGAAGGTTAATCAATGCAGGTCCCAAAAGATACAGAAGAACATCATCAACATATAAGGAGATAACATACTCCCGACTGCCAAGTCTCACTCCTGGCCAAGGATTCTCTAACCAAGATAAATAACAAAGGAGACAAGGGACATCCTTGACGAGTGCCCTGTGCAATCATAAAAAAAGGGGATAAATGACCGTTCACCACTAAATGTGCTCTGGGGCGCACATACATACATTGAAATCGTCAGCTCAGTGTGCTGCAGCAGTCAAAAAAGCAAATAAAATGTTAGGAATTATTAGGAAGGGAATGGTTAATAAAACGGAAAATGTCATAATGCCTCTATATCGCTCCATGGTGAGACCACACCTTGAATACTGTGTACAATTCTGGTTGCCGTATCTCAAAAAAGATATAGTTGCAATGGAGAAGGTACAGAGAAGGGCAACCAAAATGATAAAGGGGATGGAACAGCTCCCCTATGAGGAAAGGCTGAAGAGGTTAGGGCTGTTCAGCTTGGAGAAGAGACGGCTGAGGGGGGATATCATAGAGGTCTTTAAGATCATGAGAGGTCTTGAACGAGTAGATGTGACTCGGTTATTTACACTTTCGAATAATAGAAGGACTAGGGGGCATTCCATGAAGTTAGCAAGTAGCACATTTAAGACTAATCGGAGAAAATTCTTTTTCACTCAACGCACAATAAATCTCTGGAATTTGTTGCCAGAGGATGTGGTTAGTGCAGTTAGTGTAGCTGGGTTCAAAAAAGGTTTGGATAATTTCTTGGAAGAGAAGTCCATTAACTGCTATTAATCAAGTTTACTGTGGGGTAGATTTTCAGAGCCCTGCTCGCCTAAATCCGCCCAAAACCGGGCGGATTTAGGCGAGCAGGGCCCTGCGCGCCGGGAAGCCTATTTTACATAGGCCTCCCGGCGCGCGCAGAGCCCCGGGACTCGCGTACGTCCCGGGGTTCTCGGAGGGGGGCGTGTCGGGGGGCGGGGCCGGAGCGCGCGGCGTTGCGGGGGCGTGTCGGCAGCGTTTTGGGGGCGGGTACGGGGCGTGGCTACGGCCCGGGGGCGTGGCCGCGCCCTCCGTACCCGCCCCCAGGTCGCGGCCCGGCGCGCAGCAGGCCCGCTGGCGCGCGGGGATTTACGTCTCCCTCCGGGAGGCGTAAATCCCCCGACAAAGGTAAGGGGGGGGGTGTAGACAGGGCCGGGTGGGTGGGTTAGGTAGGGGAAGGGAGGGTAAGGTGAGGGGAGGGCAAAGGAAAGTTCCCTCCGAGGCCGCTCCGATTTCGGAGCGGCCTTGGAGGGAACGGGGGGAGGCAGCGCGGCTCGGCGCGCGCAGGCTATACAAAATTGATAGCCTTGCGCGCGCCGATCCAGGATTTTAGTGGATACGCGCGGCTCCGCGCGTATCTACTAAAATCCAGCGTACTTTTGCTTGAGTCTGATGCGCAAGCAAAAGTAGGCTGATCGCGCTTCTTTTAAAATCTACCCCTTAGGGAATAGTCACTGCTATTAATTGCATCAGTAGCATGGGATCTTCTAGGTGTTTGGGTAATTGCCAGGTTCTTGTGGCCTGGTTTGGCCTCTGTTGGAAACAGGATGCTGGGCTTGATGGACCCTTGGTCTGACCCAGCATGGCAATTTCTTATGTTCTTATGTTCTTATGTACATTGCCAGAACCCATGCTACAAACTGTTCTGGAATACCCATGCGTGCCAATACCTCAACGATAAATGGCCAAGACACTCTGTCAAATGCTTTGTCTGCATCCAAGGACAGCAAAAGACCTTTTTGCTTTCTAAATATAAGATATTAAATAGACACCTACAGCCAAATTTTAATCCCCCCCCCCCCCAAAATAAAAATGGTTACGCATGTGGCCGGGCCTTGCACGTGCTGCGCACATCTTCAAAGGGGCCCAGCCTTGCATGTAACCCCTGTTGCGCGCCAAAGTGCTGTGCCCAGTTAAAGGGGCGGTCCAGGAAACGGGAAGGGGCATTCCAGGGGGGGCAGGGATGGAGGCAGCCAGTCAGCGGCTATTTGCCGCTGTACCAGGGAAGGATCGGAAGGCACGCACAAGTTCCTACTGTTCCATTGGAGCAATAAACAACAAAAAAAAAGATAGAAGAAAGGGGGTGGGGTGGAGAGAGGAAGGGGAGGGGAGGTTAGGGTAGGGGGTAGTGAAGTTCCCCCCCAGTCTGCTCCTTAATTGGAGTGAACCAGGAGGGATCTGGGAAAGGCCTTGATGCGTCGCCACGTGGAAATTGCTATTCTCTACCCCCTCCTTGCTTCCGCTCCTGGTTTTGGTATTGACTTCTGACTTCTGGCTTCCGACCTGGCTCCGTCCCACAACACTGTCTTCAGCTTCTGCCCCTGGCTTTGGTTTGGATCTCTGACTTCTGGCTTCTGACCCGGCTCCGCTCCTGGACTCCGACTTCGGCTTCTTCCACCACCTCAGGTATCCGGTACTCGCTGGCCCAAAGGATTCTCCTAAGTCCCAGCAGCTCGGGCTCTCACGGGCTCCTCCCGGGGGAGTAGCGGGCTTCCGAGGATGAAGACTCTTCTGGCCTCCTGGGCCCAGCCATCCTCGTCTTCCATCTCTTCGGACACCTGCCCGGATCCTTGGTCGCATAGGGTCCTGCCTAAGTCCAAGAGGCCCGGGTCCCTACGGGCTCCTCCTGGGGGGACCTCGGGCTTCCAGTGGTGAAGTCTCTTCAGCGCTGTCTCCCAGCTGTGACGCTTCCCGTGGGTTCTCACAGTATTCCATCCACCGTCTCAGCTGGCCCAAGGGTCCACAACCCTAACAGGTCCCTCTCGGGATATCCTCCCAGGGGCGTGGTCATCTGCCACCGGCCCAGGGATCCACCCACAACTCTATCAGATTCATTACAGATTGCTACTCCTTAGCAAGACGATATCTGAGACACTACAAGATTGCTGACTCCTCCTTCTTAGGAGTCATTCATAATGGATTGCTACTCCGCAGTCTAACTATCAGCAGAATTCTAACAATATTGCTGTGCTGCTGTGTGATACTTCTCTTTGTTGGTTATATACCATATATTCACTACATTTAGTAAACTAAGTTTTGCTTTTACTAGATTGTATGTAGTGTGTTCTGTGATATAATAACCACTCAGCCTAACCTATTAGTATTACTACAGCCCAGCCGGGCATTCCATCTCACTACTGCCACCTCTGGTGGTTCGGTATACTGTTTAATAAAAGAACTAGTGTGTGTCTGCTTCCATACTCTAAGCCTTACCGGTGGTTCCTCTCGGGATCTTCCCTCGAGGGTGTGGTCATCTGCCACTGGTCCTAGGATCCACCTACAAAATACCTACAGACTGCTGTCTCCCAAGCAGTCTGTCCACACCGAAGAAAACAGATTGCTAACTCCCAGCTCTAACACAGAGCTTTTCTAACTGATTGCTAACTCCATGGATCCGGCACAACTGAGTGCGCTACATGCCATACCGGGCCTGTCCCGGCGCATTGTGGAGCAGCAAGATGCCTTGGAGAAACTTGCTGCAGCATTTCATCAGCTACACACACCAAAGGCTCAAGGCACAGCCTCCAACCAAGAAGGTCAGTCACCGGAGGTAACTTTGAAGACTGCTGTACCACTGGCAGCTCCAATCCTCTTTTCTGGAGAAATCCAGAAGACCCGGGGCTTTTTGAACCAGTGCTGCATGCACTGTGCTTTACAGCTGTCTCTATTTCCTACAGCTCTTTCCAAGACTACCTACATCCTTTCTTATTTGGAAGGCAGGGCCCAGTCTTGGGCGTCCACCTTGTGGGAACGCAAGGACTCTATTTTGCAGGACCTAGAAGGATTTATGGACTTGTTTAAATCCATTGTTGATGACCCTGCTCATATGTCTGTAGCCGGATCTGCTTTAGTGGACTTGAAGCAAGGCAACAGATCATTGGCTGAATTTGCTATTGAGTTTAAAACTCTTGCAGCGGAATATGCTGCGATCCCAGATGTCTCAAGACACTCTTTTGCAGAGGCCTGGATAACCGTTTGAAGGCCGAGCTGGCAGCTCGCCAAACACCTGACTCGCTGGACGAATTAATAGCCTTAGCCACTCGGATTGATCACCGGCTTCGGGATAAGGTGAAAGAACTCCAGCCTAGGGTGTTACCCGATTTTAAACAGGCCAGTGCTGTCTCTGCACCACGGATGGATTCAGTTGTTCCTGCTGCTGATACAGATGAACCTATGCAACTTGGTCACGGTCGATTGACCTCCAAAGAGAGAAGATTTCGGAAGAAACGCGGTCTTTGCATGTACTGTGGTTAGGCCGGCCATAATGTCTCTACATGCTCCATTCGTCCAAAAAAACGGACTGGCCTAAGTCCTGCAGGAGGACTGTCCTTAGGTCATACCGCGACATCTCCTCCGCTCTCTCTCCCAGCCTCTTTGACCTACGGACCAATCATGGTTCAGACTCCTGCCCTGGTGGACTCAGGGGCGGGAGGCAACTTCATTCTCAGAAGTCTAGTGGAAGACCTGAGGAGTCCCTCCATCAAATTAGAAGATCTACTATTGTGTTACAACTTGAAGTGAGCTTTGGACATTCCCCAACTTCGCCATTTCCACTGAGGATCTCAGAGACGTCCCCAGCAGTTCATCCATCTCTGCTGATATCCACAACTACATCTCAGTGAATTCTTCCAAAACTCAAGATCCACCTGTCACCAATGCAGAAGATGACTTAGAGTACAAGTCGAAGAAGTCCTGGATGTTCGTATGAGAGGCAAGTCTTTTGACTACCTTCTAAAATGGGAAGGTTTTGGCCCCGAATTGATATCTTGGGAGCCTCAGACCAATATCCTGGACAAAGAGATGCTTCGTCAATTCCATCTCGCACATCCTTCATAACCTAAGCCTGGTACCCAAAGAGGAAGTCGCCCTTTGAAGGAGGGTACTGTTGTGTCCGTTGGTGCCCGACGCCCTCTCTCCGCCCTCCATACCTCATTGGTGCCTCCCTCTTCGTCCATGGGAAGATTGGCTGTCGCGGCGTCTTCTTGCCGAGGTTCTCCGGCGTTCCCGGATCAGCTCCACGATGCAAACCGCCATGTTTCTGAGAGGCCTAGGGGTGCGCGAGCAGCCCGGCCCTGACAGAAGTACCAGCAATGGCATGATCCTCGGGGGCATCCCCCGAAGATGACGTCACCCGCGACAGAAATTTAAGGTCTCAGTATTTGCTAACACATGTATGTTACCGTACTATGATGGCACATGCTTAATTTGTAATCTATACCACTTAGAATTTTCTTTATAGTGCCTTTCTGTAAACCATTGTGATGGTTATCTAACTTAACGACGGTATAGAAGAGTTTTTAAATAAAATAAATAAATAAATAAAACGAGTTAGCAAGGACAAGGATAAGGATTCGTTCTATCTGAGCTACTCTGCTTCCTCGGACTTACCAGGGGTACCTGCTCCTCGGGGGCCTCGCTCTCTTCTTGTTTTTCAGGTCAGTCTGGAACCGGTCCTCGCTCCTCGAGGGCCCATGTTCTCGGACTTGTTGCTGAATTCCCTTCTGTCTGGAAGTCTTTACTGCCAAACTACTTCAGTGAGTTACCTTACCATCGCTCTCTCAGAGCTTTCCCTGGAACAGGTACGCGCTCCTAGAGGGCCTATACCTTCCAGCTCCTGGGCTTCTGTGAGACAGTGTTACCATCTGGTTCAGTACATAAACTTTGCATACCCTGCCTACTCACTATATTTCAGTTTCTCTCCAGCTCAGTCTCCAGGGATTGCTGTTCCAGTATCTGAGGGACTACAGCCCAGCTGGGCATTCCATCTCACTACTGCCACCTCTGGTGGTTTGGTATACTGTTTAATAAAAGAACTAGTATGTGTCTGCCTCCATACTCTAAGCCTGACTGGTGGTTCCTCTCAGGATCTTCCCTTGAGGGCGTGGTCATCTGCCACTGGTCCAAGGATCCACCTACAAATACCTACAGATTGCTGTCTCCCAAGCAGTCTGTCCACACCGAAGATAACAGATTGCTAATTCCCAGCTCTAACACAGAGCTTTTCTAACACAGGCTCACTCTCATGCAAATATTCAGGCTCTCTCTCATACACACATGCATGCTCACTCTCATGCAGATATTCAGGCGCTCTGTCTTTCATACACACTTGCAGGCTCACTTATGCAGATATGCAGTCTCTCTCTCTCTTTCATACACACATGCAGGCTCACTCTCATGCAGATATTCGGGATCTCTCTCTCTCTCTTTCATACACACACATGCAGGTTCACTCTCATGCAGATATTCAGGCTCTCTCTCTCTTTCATACACACACATGCAGGTTCACTCTCATGCAGATATTCAGGCTCTCTCTCTCTTTCATACACACATGCAGGCTCACTCTCATGCAGATATTCAGGCTCTCTCTCTCTTTCATACACACATGCAGGCTCATTCATGCACATATTCAGGCTCTCTCTCTCTTTCATACACACCTGATGGTGCTTTCTCTCATAGACACACACACACCTCTCGTGTCCTCTTTTTGTCTGGGCGCTGCTCATTTACTGCTGAGGGGGAAGTGGGAGGAATCAGCCCTGCAACTATCAGATGCTTCCTGTTGTCAAGCCAGTAGATCTTTCTTTGGGCCGAGACCTCCCTTGGGCCTCATGAGGACCTCCCTCAGGCCAAAACAGGTTGGGCTCTGTTGCGGCCCCACGACACCTCCTTTAGGTTGCATGGCCTCGCCGAGACCTCCCCCAGGCTGCGCTGACACTTCCCTCGGGCCACAGTGAGTTCCGCAGCAGTCCCTCAACAGAAGCTGAGAAAACCATATGACCAGGGCGACTGGCCCACCAGGGGATGCCCGATCCCCTGATAGGCAAATCCGCCCCTGGAGGTACACTTTTTGAAAGTACATCAAACGTAATGTGAGTGTGATCCTCCAGTGAATAGTCAGCTCAACATAGATAACTCGGTTCATTCCATTTGTATTATTCTGATGCAATCAAAAGTATGATATTTCCAGTCATTCTTTTCTGCTTGTTTCATTTATAGGGATGTGCATTTGTTTGAAACAAAATGGGAAATGTTAACAAAATTTCCCTTTCAGTTTGTTATTAAAATGAAATAGATCAACCACAATTTGTTCTAAAAATGTTTTCACCACGGCTGCGAAAACAGATTCTTCAGAGAGTAGGAGCTATCCTCATTCGCTCTTCCCTGCTGGTGGTATTGCTTAGAAATGAGGTTGGCAGAGGGAGGCTGGCACCATTAAATTCCACACAAAATGGTGCTGGCATTTCTTCGCATACCACTGGTGGGGTAGGAAGCGACTAGGGATTACTCCTGCCCAAGAAGAAAGGAAAATAGGGTTAGAGAGTGCAAGGGAGTGGGGAGGACTGAAGAAAGAGGGGTCCAGAAGAGATTTTTATTTTCGCTGATGGGGCCCAATGTGTTTTTTTCCTTTTATTTAAAAAATGTTGTTCTGTGTTCTTTACTTTACTTTTAAATAAATGAAAAGAAACAAAACAACAATCAAAATGAAAAAAAAAAGTCTCTGCATACCCTTATTGATTTGTGGCTGCTCAACCCGGTTGCCAGCCTAAACAACAATCAGGTCTCCTTCCTTTGATGGGCAATATAAAAACACATGAAGCACTGATCCTACCTCTGTTTGGAGATCAGATGGTGGCTGAAGGATGTTGATTGCATCATCTAATCCAGCTGCTCACAATCAGTATGGCAACAAGTATACTTTAATCCAAAAAATGCAAAATCCTTCATTTAGGATGCAGAAATCCAATAGCAAAATGTCTAGGGTGTCATCATCTCAGATAAGCTCAAGACAGCCATTCAGTATGACCAAATATTTGTGAAAACTAATATTTTATTTAGATGCAAAGTTGCCAACTGTCAGTAAAAGCTGAGCAAAAGAATGTATCTGTAAAATCAATAATTTATGTCAGTAAAAATATTAGCAGAAAGTGGGCCTGTGAGTAAAGGAAGCAACAGGCTTGCATCTTCTGTACCGCAGGCTCAGGCTCTGTGATCCTGCAGCACGCAGGAATTGGGGACTATGTTTTGGCCACTGTGTGTGCGTGTTTCTGGCCCTCTGTGTCCGTCCACCATCATCTTTTAGGCTTTCTCTAAAGGCTGTGTCTGACCACTAGCAGGTACAGAACCACGGTAAGCAAGTGTGGCTCCTGCAGCAGCACTTATTAATTGAAACATAAAGGAAGAGTATGAAGTCTTTTGGAAATTGTCTGCACCTACACCATAAAGTTGGCAATTGCTGGTTGGGGTGGCTCCAGTTTGGCTGAAGAGCAGAGCTAAGGCAACATACTGTGACAAGGAACAGGCATGGAAGTAGACCTAGGGAGCATAATTTTATAACAACCTACCCTAACGCCTGAATTTTCAAAGCCCTCCGTGCGTAAAATTCAGGGCTGGGCCCTGTGAGCGCCACGCGCATAACCCCCAAATACATGCAGAAGTGGCAGGCCGGGGGGGCATGGTCTGGGTCTGAAGTAAGTTATCAAATAAAGGGAAAAAAAAGGGAGGGAAAGGGAGGCAGAGTAGGAACGGGGATAGGGAAGTTCCCTCCCAGTCCGCTCCTTAATTGGAACGGACTGGGAGGGAACTGGGAATCGGCTATCGTGTCGCCACGCATAATTTTCTAAAATTCGCCCCCTGTGCGTGGAGGACGCCATCCGCCCGCACATGCGTGCGTGAACATTAAAATACGGCACACATGTGCGCGTGAGAACTGTATTTTATAACATGGGTGCACTGATGCACCCATGTTATAAAATAGCCGCATCCATGTGCGCGGGCCGGGCACCGCATGCACATGGACACGCGCGGACGTCTTAAAATCGACTCCCAACTTTCTGCATTTCAATAACAAATAAGTTATACCAATTTTCAATGCCAACGTATTTTGAAATAATGTGCAAAAACTCATCTGCACAAGGTTACACCTTCTCCTTGCAGCACATGACTTGCGCTGATTAATTTGTGCAAATACTTTTTAAAATCCAAAGTATGGGTGTAAATACCAACGCCGCCCCCTGGAATGACTGGTTTTTTTTATGTGTGAATTTGGGTTATGCAGATGCTTTTATGCGCGCAGCTCCCACGCAATTATATAACAAGCCATTTATATGCATAAACAACTTTGAAAATTAGCCCCAAAGGGACCATAGTGGCGGAGGGAGGGAGAAGGCCAGAGATCGAGTAAGATCAGTGACAGCCTGGTAAACAGACACAGAATAGCAGTCTGGGTGAACCAAGCGGCCCTTTTCTGCCAACATATTCTACGTCTCTTTGTTTTGAGCCATACTGGCCTTTCTGTGCTTATACAGTATTAACATAATAACTCAATACTCATAACTCTTTCTATGCTTGGCATCTGCTAAGATAAAGAAACAAAAAAAAGACTCCCGCTTCCAAATGCACAGAAAACAAATGGGCAAATCAGGTCATTTATTACGGAGCTTCACAATTATATCTTCCTGGGTACCTGATCACATGTGTGGCTATTTCTGGCACTGTACAGGGTATGAGCATCAAAGGCTCAAATAGCACAAGGGGAGCAAAATGTTATCTGTCAACCCATCCAGCTGTGGTGCAATCCATAAAAAGCAGGAGCAACTTGCCACAATCCATCAAAAGCTAAAAGAATACAAGACAAGTAGCAAGGCAGACTATCTAGAGCAGGGGTGGCCACAAACAGGCCAGATTGTCAGGATATTCACAAAGACATGCACTGCCTCCATTGTATGCAAATCTATTTCATATATATTTACAAGCCGTTAAGCCCGTTAAAACGGGCTACATTACATTTTGTTTTCAGTCCATTTTCTAACACAGCACCCTTCTACACTTTTTCTCCCTCTCTCCCCCTTCCCCTCGTTCACTCCTCCCCTTTCCTCCACTCAGTCTTACTCACCCTCTGTCTCCCACTGCCTTCTTCCCCTCACTCTCACCTCCCTCCCCTTCCCTCAGTCACTCCCACCTCTCTCCCCTTCCCTCAGTCACTCCCCACCCTCTCTCAATCCCATCCCCTCCCCTCAGCCCTCCTCCACTCCCTTTTTCTCTGCTCCACAACTTCTTACCCTTCCACTTACTCACATCCCTGTCTCTCACCTCTCCCTCATTCTCCCTCTCCCCCTTCCACTTACTCACATCCCTGTCTCTCACCTCTCCCTCATTCTCCCTCTCCCCTCACTCTTCCTCACCCCCTACCTCCCTCCCACACACTCACCCACTCCTCCCTCCCTCTCACTCAGTCCCTCCCTCCCAGTCCCTCCCCCTCACTCAGTCCCTCCCTCCCAGTCCCTCCCCCTCACTCAATCCCTCCCTCCCTCCCACTCAGTCCCTCCCTCTCACTCAGTCACTCCCTCCCTCCCTCTCTCTCTCTCCTCCCTCCCTCGCTACTGGCCGCCGCTACCGCCGCCGCCGCCATGTTTTTTTTTTCCTGACGCTGCCTAAGACTGACGTGCTCGCCCGCACATGCGCAGTAGAGCTGCTCTCTACTGCGCATTTGCGGCACGTCGGTCAACCTTCATTTATTAGGTTGATTGTGGATATCCTGACAACCTGGCCTGTTTGTGGCTCTTGAGGATATCATAAGAAAAGGTAATGACATCCCACAATAAAAAGGAAGAACCAGCTCAGCAGAAGTTGCCACTGGGAGAATTTGCAGGAAGTAACACTCATCAGTGAGCATTAAAGGGCCCTATTTGCAAAATAAATAGGGGTAGATTTTAAAAGAAGCGTGTGCACGGCCATGTGTGCATGCTTCCCTGCGCGCACACATGGATGCACTGATTTTATAACATGCGCATGCCAGCGCATGCATGTTATAAAATCCGGGGCGCATGTGTGAGCTGCACGTGCAGTGGGGGGTGGACTTATGCAATTTCCGCATAGCGACAATCCCGGCTTTCTCCTGTTCCCTCCCAGTCCGCTCCAATTAAGGAGCGGACTGGGAGGGAACTTGCCTATTCCCCCTACCTAACCTTCCTTCCCACCCCCTAAAACCTACCTATTCCTTTTTGTTGTTTCAGTACTTAATTCAGGGCCCGACCTGAAATAAGTTGCGTGTGCTGGGAGCCGCGTGAGGCCCCGGGACAGTGAACACACCCCCGGGCCTGCCCCTTGCAGGACTGCCGGCACTTGGGTGAGTACTGGCCTTTACGCTCGTGGCCGGGCCTTGTTGAAAATTGGCTCGGCGCGCAAGGCCCGGCTTCGCACGTCAAGACCAGAATTTACGCACGCGGCCAAATAAAAATCTGCCCAATAATGTTTGCTGCAGGTCCATGACAAGAAATGGATCTGAACCGGATGCCACTTGGGTGGTTTTCATTAGAAAGGAGATCATAGGACTGTTTTAAATATTTTAACTACAACCTTTAAGACAGTCAAGTCATGTCATGTGCTCTAGAAAAGGAAAGCATTAAGACCTCTGATGCCTTTCTGTCCCTGGTGCTGGAAAGTGGTGCTGCCTGCCATTTATAATTTCTGAATAAAGCAGGTTTCTTGTTATTTAAGAAGCCACTTTGACTATGTTTCTGCTGTTGAGCAGGACTGATGTTTGGAGTGTTGAAATTCTTTGGGAAACGTTATTGTGAAAACATTGCAAGCTCCTTTGCATCCCAGGATTGCCACAGGTGACAAGACTCACCCAGTATTTAAAGCTCAGTCGGCCACAACCCAAGGCTAATCTGGAAGAACAGGGGTCTTCTGCTTATATTATAATCAAGCATGGAATTTGCCAGTAATAGCATTAATAGTGTAAATTCAAATTACAATTAGTTTCTATTTTCAAAATGTTTTGCTATGCTTTATTACGCAATCCGTTAAACACAGAGAGGAGTCATTTTGCTTTCTAATGATGATATTAGTGATATGCACTTATAGGCCCTATGTGCTAAGGCAGGGCTTCCCACTGGGAACCACACAGCCAGTTCGGTTTTCAGGATATCCACAATGAATATGCATGAGATAAATTTGCATATCATGGAGACTCAGTATATACAAAATTTATATCATGCATTTTCATTGTGGATATCTTGAAAACCCAACTGGCTGTACGGTCCCCAGGACAGGTTTGGGAAGCCCTGTGCTAAAGGGTCAATATTCAGCCATGACACTGGAGCTAAAGATAACTAAGGATGTGCCATTTCTTTTGAAATGTCATGAAAAATGCAACAAAACAGGCTTCTTTGTTTCATCTTGTTTAAAAATTAAACATAAAATACAATAACATTTTGTTTTTAATTTTGTTCTGTTTTAGTTTGTGTTATTTTATTTTTTATTTTTTACAAGACTGTAATGGTATTCAAAAGATCCTGGGATAAACACAGAGGATCCTTAGTAGTTAAAGGATGGCTATTAAGGTAAGGAGTAGCCTGCATGGGGGTAATCTGCACGGAGCAGCAGTAAGTATATTAACAGAATAAAAATAAATAAATTGAAAGAATGAATAAATAAAGCTAGCTGGGCAGACTGGATAGACCAAGAGGGTATTTTTCGGCCTTCATTCACTGTGTTACTATGTTTAAACTTGCCTCCCTCCCCCAGGCACAGGAGTGATCCTCAGTTCTTCCTGCCTTCTGGTGCTCTTTCTCATAATGGCACAGCCAACCCCCAAGTTTTCCCATAAAACAAATTGACACTGGCCAACCAAGAGGGTGGTGCCATTTTGTTGTATGGCAAAATTTCATGCGGGCTGTGCCATTATGAGAAGCAGCAATTACAGATCACTCTTTCTCCCTTGGGAGGGGTAAGGGACACAGGGGAACTCTGGAATTGTGATAAGGAGGATTCTAGGGGTTGCCATGGAGGTAAGAAAAAACTTGGGATGTGGGGGTGGCCATTTTTTAATTGGCGGTCAGATTTTGGTTCAGGCCCCTTTCTTACCCTGATACATTCATAGAAATTTTACCTACACAAATGTAGTCAGGTAAGTCGAGGAGGGAGGGGATGATTTTGAAGAGGTAAGATTCACCCTGTTTTTAACCAAGTAAATTTTTTGAAAATAGACACAAAAATGTAAAAATAAAAAAGCCTTTCAGTACATGAGGCTTCTAATACAGGCCGATTGTTGCGCTGCGATGGAAGGAAGCGCTAGGGGGCGCTCCCCATAGCAGGACGAGGAATGTGTGCCCTTGCGGTGAGGCAAAGCCTTGCCTGGGAGTGGAGCTTGGAAATCCGGAGACAAGACGTGGAGCTAGGAACACAGGGGACGAGACAGGGCGAGCAAGGTCCCTCAGGCGCCCTACACAGCCCGTAGGCTGGTCACGGATCACACTGTCCTCATCGCGCCCTACACAGCTGGATGGCTGGTCGCGGACCACGAGAGGAGCGGGCAAGCTCTGGACGTAGACACACATCAGGACAAGTTACCCCTTGGATCCTCTGGAGTCGGAACAGGATACAGTCATAAAACATAGAACTTGGGACCCGGAAGCTTGGATCACTTAAAAACAAGGAACCTCTGGAGGTGCGGATACTCAGGACCTGGGATGTAAGATGAAGACATTAGGAACTCGGACATCAGGAACAAGATGCCAGGAAAGAACAAGATGCAGCGAAGTCCATGGAGGAGAAGCTCCCAGGAGGACTGGCTCCTTGCCAAGGCAAGGCTGAACTGACTGAGGAGCCCTTTTGTAGGCCTGGACCAGGAACGCCCAGGGAGGAGTTACCAGAGGACCACACCTGCGCTGTCCCTTTAAGAAAGGAAAGGAGGCCCGGCCTCGCCCCTTAGAGGAAGGAACAGGACCAAGGAGAGCGGCCATGCTGCCGCGCCAGGAGAAGCAGGCCCTGAGGCGTCGGAGCAGATCCTTCCGCGAAGAGGAGATGGAGGGCGGCTCCTGCCGCTGAAGAGGAGCTATGGAGCGGCCCACCGGCCACGGAAGAGGACTGCACTGACAGCAGCCTCCAGGCCTCGGAAGGAAGACTGGTCAGCGGCTCCATGCTGCAGGAAAGACCCCGGCTTCGGCAGCCTCCAGGCCACAGGCCAGAAAGCGGCGGCGGGGGTCCGGGCCACGGAGGGCAGCAGCGGCGGGGGCAAGGCCAGCACTGAGAAGAGGTAAGAAGCCTCCGGTGGCTCGGCCGCGGGAGGAAACGCAACACCGATGCAATATCGGTGCATGGAAAACGGGCGCTTGTGCGCCAATCGACCTCTCTGGGGCGCCTGATTTAATATTTAAAATGAGGCGCTAGGGGAAATTGTGCGCCCCTAGTGCCTCTTCAGCAGCGGGTGCCCAGGAGAGGTGGCTGTTAACGGGTTAGGAAAATGGACGCTCAGTTTTACGAGAGTCCATTTTCCTAACCTGTGTGCATCCACGGGTAAGGAAAATGGACGCTCGTTAAATAACCGTCCCTTTTCCTAACCTGACCGCCGACATACTTTAAAAAAAATTTTTTTTAAACGTTCTCCTTTTTGTTCCTCTGACTTAATATCGGCCACAATATTAAGTCGGAGGAAGTACAGAAAAGCAGTATTTTCTGCTTTTCTTTCAACTTTTTGAAATGCTCAAAACTTTAGGCCTGCTCGGGGCAAGTTTTAATTTTTGAGGGTAAAAATATGCGTGTTGGGTGCTTTTTTTTTTTTTTTTTTTTTGCATCGGGAGGAAATAGTTAATAGCCTCATCAATATGAATTTACATGTGATAAACACTATTAGCTTCGCGGGGGGGGGGGGGGGGGGGGTTGGACATGCTAATCCCCTTATAGCATAATGGGTTGTAGACACGAGTCCAAAACACGTGTCCAGCCACGGGTTAACCAGTGTGCTCGGCTGAGAGCACTGTATTGCATCGGCCTGTTTGTGTCTCAGTTTCATATTAGCACACAGATACAGCAGCGTTTATCTTTCATTCCATCTGCATCGCTTATTTTGAACTGCAAATACGAACTGGCCAAGCACAGAACTGAGATATAATATAAATATAAATTACTACAGGGGATTTTAGTTTTAGTGAAAGTAGCTGTAGTGGAAAGGGGCAGTAGTATCATGTTATCCTGTATGGGATCAGTAATGTGTTTCTGAAGATCATTTCTAATAGCCTCTGCCTTCAATCACACTGTTTACTTAATGTTTTTTGTTTTTTTTTCAAGAAGCTCCATGGTAATCTCATGTCCCACCGGTCATCCCTTCTTCCCATTGCTTCTGGGCACTTGCTTGTTATTATTTAAAAAAAACCATCTGACCCTCCATAATCCCTATATTGCATTACAGGTTACTGCGAGACATACTCAGCACATCTAAGTGTTTGTCAATTTTAGATTGCTCTATCATGTTTACAAGCCCTCTGAAAGCAGAACAAGTTCATGGACAATTGCAACGTTCTCCAGAAAAAAAAAAAAACTCGCTTTTTCTGGTTGAGGTGATGCTTTGCTTGGTGCCCACAAATATTTCAGTTTCTCTAGCAAAAAATACACTCAAGCCCACCAGAATAGAATCTGCCCTACAGTGTTCGGAGTCAGCCCATGTCGGTTCATTTAAAAATAGAATCCATTTAACGTTTTAGGCACTTGAGGTATGGTTTCCTGACATATGGTGATTTGGCACATTGAAGTTAGATTTTGATGCATGTGGAGAGACACCGTCAAAAGGACAACTCCAACCTTGTATCTACATTTAGAGTTGAGTTAGTGCCTGGAAAAATTAAAAAAAAAAAATGTGAGTACATTGGAAGAAAACATGCGTCAGTAGCATCATGCATGAAGCTTGACTCAAAGACTTAACTTTTAGAATAAAGTCAAGATACAGTACATGGTCAATATTTGTTGTGAGTCACAAATGTTAGATCTTATATCACAACTGCCTTTTACTCAGTTTCTAGCCACATCTAAGGTTTAAAATGATAATCTAATTATGCAAATTACAGTTGTTTTCCATGGTTTTTTTTTTAATTAGATTTTATTTCCAAATCCAGCTGACATGGAGGGAACCCATTTGATTAAATGCTGAGGGCAGCTGTAAGTATGCCATGACTAGGAGTTAAAATGGCTCTCCAAATTACTGGGTTTGCATTTTTCCGTGCGGCATAAATAAAATCTGGAAAAAGTGTTCAACCTTTTGAGTTTGACAAGTTACCATTCAACTGTCTTACACAGTGCATGTCTCCAGCGTGGTTAGGCAGCAATTCCGTCAGGGTCAACGTGGTGGCTCAGTGGCAATGCTGCGTGAGGCTATGTGAAAAACCTGGGTTCAATCCCAAGGCCAGGTTTCCTGCTTCCCCCTCCCCTCCCCTCCCCCGGGACTGGTGATGCTTTGGAAGCAGGGCCCCTAGCTGAGGAAGGAGACTCAGTCATTGCGCAATGGTGACATCTAGTGGGCAGATTTAGGGTCCACGTTAACTGGGTTCTAGAAGGATGCCTGGTTTGGGGCCCTCAACTGAAAAATGTCACTACAATGGCCAGGCTGACTTAAGAGCAAAATGAAAAAATAAAAAAATAAATATAAATATATATATATATATATATATATATTGAACCCTCCCCTTCCCCCACAACACATACACACACATATCCCTCTGGTTAGATGGTAATGGAGACCCATAGTGCCATAACCCATTACAAACTGGGTCTGATTGAGCACAAAACCTAAAGGCACAGGAAGATACTGGCAAGCCAAATAAAAAAAGAATGCAGTTCTAACTTACCATAAAATTGTAAAGTTATTTGTTTTTAATTATACTATTCAAGCACATGTATAATATATGCCATTTGTTAGAAATATTGTTCATGTACTGATGCTTATAATTTACATACAGTGTCAGTAAGCTGAGGATATTCACATCTGAAAATACATTGATAAATAATGAGCCGAATGCATGAATGGCATGCAATTTTAGGTGTAAGAAAAGCCAACCTAGCACAGATATTTCCACAACAGAAAAGTACTTCTTAGCCTTCATGTAAAATAAAATTATAAAAAATGCTGTTGCGACAGTGAGGAATAAATCTGAACTGTGAGAATATAACTTTCTCTCTGTATAAAGTAAGATAAAAATAGACTTATCTGAGTAAGTAATCCCTGCCATCTTTGATGTGAAGGCTTTCCGAACTTTACAACCAAGGTGAAAAACACATGCTTGGAGTGAGGGCTGGCCCAAGTGTCTTGAAAGACATTAATTACAAATGTCAATCCACCAGGCTCTCAGCTTAATAAGTAGAGTTCCATCAAGGGGAGCTTTGGGAGTTGGCAAAGTGTTCAGAATAAGTTGCTTGGGTCATCATCATTTTCTAGGTCATATCATTCTGCACAGCGGCCGGTGAATGCAGACCTATAAGTAAGCCACCTTTTGCACTGAAAAAAAAAATAGGCATGGAAGAGAGATGGATGAGTCAGAGCAAAAAAGGCAAGGGCTTGTTTGTTTTTTTTTTAGAGTTTTAATTTTTTAAAGCATTTTGGACATCTGTGCATTGTTGCCAATGCCTTGTCTAAAAACCACTGGACAAGCTGTGATGCATTAGAATAGCTGTTCACAAGGCATTATAGGCCCAGCCTGGCCATCTGGTAGTTCTGGCAAATGCCAGAGGGGTCAGTGCCAGCTGGGGCTGCTTCAGTCCTCATGAAAAAATATTGTTTACTTACAGGGAAATGTTACTGTTCTGAAAAATCTGTCAGGTCCAGGTTGCTCTCCACTGTTCTAAGGAAAGAATGGAACTAGGATTGCAAGGCACTAAACTTGCATATATGCGTTCCTAGAATTTGATGGATGCCATAATGCATGAGTTCCTTGAACTCATCAAGTGCCATAATGTGAACACCACAGCACAGGTTTTATCTCATATATATCAGTGTATGGTCAGAGTCAGGTACTGGAATTCCAAAAACATCCTGTTGAGAGACCAAATCTAACTTGATGCATATTATATTCACAGGAAAGTGAAAATGAACAGGAAAGAGAGAAGTGATAGGATTGTGATAAGGTTCATGGCCATGGAGAAAAAAGGAAGATGAAATAAAACAGGACTGTGCTATCTTATCATTGATGGAAAGCTTAGATTTTCAACTGCTTCATTTGCTCATCTGATCAGCTCATGTGTTTTTTTAACTACTACTACCCAAGACACCAATCATGTTGTGATAAAAAAAATTATTTAATTGCCAAGATGAAAGAAATTGCAAGTGACTGACCTGGAACAAAAAAAAAAGGTGTATTTTCTTCATTCTGGCTGGTCTTTTCCAAGACCTCTGAGACAAGTCCCTTCATTGAAGGAATGAAAGACAGTAAAGGCTTGAAGAACATGAAAGAATGCATAATGCACCAAGATTGTGCTAAAGTAGAAGGTCAGCAGCACAGATTTCTAAACTCTACTATTATTTTCAAATCAAACGTCAACAAAGCATGAACAAGAGCAGAAAAAACATCAAGTTCTGGAGCAAATTATTGATACAGTCAAAGTGATAGGCAAGCTCAGATTCAGTTACAAGGGAAATAAATCCAAGGCTGCCTACACTACATCATGGACATTTTTTTGGAACTTGTTATGCTTCTTAGTAAATACGACCTTTGTGTACAAGAGTACATACCTGTCTGCATAGAAAAAGTTTAAAACTAAACACTCAGAAGGAAATGGCAGAGGGTCTTTGGTTACTTTTCTCACTAAAAGCACTGTTCAGGCAGTTATTTATTTATTTGATTTATGTTCTTCTTTTCAATCACTTCAAAGCAGATTATATTCAGGTACCTTAGGTACTTCCCTATCCCCAGAGGGTTTATAATCTAAGCTGTAGAAACAATTTGACAGCTTATTTAAGAGACCATTGCAAGTGGCGTGACAGAAGCTGGAGGGTACTCAGTACAAATTGGCACCACACATATGCGAAGCAAGCTTTCATCACTGGAAACAAACTGGAGAAAGACAAACACTGGCCATCAAGAGCGACAGACGACACTGTGCAGGAAGAGAGAGTGCAGTGGTTGAGGGAGAAAGTAAAAGAAGAAAGCAGAGCAGCCTAGGGGTTAGAACAGAAGGCTGAGAGCCAGAGAAGCTCAGGGTTCAAATCCCACTGCTGCCTCTCCTCGTGACCTTGGGCAAGTCACTTCACATTCCACTGTCTCAGGTACAAATTCAGAGTGTAAGCCCTTTGGGGCAAGGACATCCCTACAGTTCCTGAATGTAATCTGCTTCCAAGTGCCTGAAAGGCAGAATATAAATCAGAATAAATGCTATAGTTCCAACAGGGTGGAGTGTAATTACAGACAGGTGTGTCTGATCAACAAGGGCTTTCCAGAGAAACAAAAGCCCTGGGAAAAGGTGGAACAGGGCAGATGCTGAGGAAACCTGACCAGGGAGCCTGGAGAAAGCCAGTTGGACTCAAAGCTGGAGGGACAGCATGTCAGAGTATAAATTGGGAGGTAAATTCCAAGTCCATTTTAGGGAACAGTAGATCTACCCAACTAGAATGTATGCTTAAGACATTGCTGTTTTCTATGTAAACTGTACTGCAATTGTCCTGTGGCGTAACAGGCTGGGAAGTAAAACTTGCCATTTCAGATCATTTGACTGCATTTATGAGTGTTTTGAACTATTGGGCAACAGTCCTGGACAGGGCATAGATGAGTGCCTTGTCACAACATCACTTCTAAAGATCAGTGCTCTGTTATTATTTACTACATAACAGATCAAATTCATGAAAAGCTGCCTACAGCAGTAAAGAACCAGTCCTTTATTTGGAGAAGATGCACTGGTTGCTAATGCAAGTCCGCAAAACTGGCAACATTGATATAAGAAAATGAATTGTTAATTCAACTGGTGGGACAATATAAAAGCGTCTCTGCATGGCTGACCATAGCATCCCTGCAACAAATTCATGTACGGTGCTGTGCTTATGTATTGAATTTAGTACTGGCAGATACAACAAGCGTGTTTTCAAGTGCATCACTTTTCGGATTACTGAATGGTGTTGCTATATTTTTTCATGAGTCATATCAACAAATGAATACATGAATTTCAGCCAGGATATTCACCACAAAAGATTAGACATTATTGGAGAAACTTCACTGGTGGTCTAAGATTGCAGCATTAAGAAAAGTATTTGGATTATTTTCAAATCCAGATTCTGACCTCGTTGTTGAAACGAGTTCACTAGGTCCATCAGTAATGTGGCTCTTTAGTGTGGAGGAAATGCCTTCTCCTTGACAGAGTCTATCCAGGCTCCTATGAACTGAATCCCTTGAAACGAGGTGAGGTTAAACTTGGGGAAGTTGACCAGGAACCTCAGAGATTAGAGAAGTCGAATGGTCGCTTCAAGGGACTCCACAACTCCTGTCAGAGATGGACCCTTCACCAACTAATCATCCAGGTAAGGGAATACACAGAGTCTCTGCCAACACAGATGCACAACAATTACTACAAGGCATTTTGTGAACACTCTTGGGGACACTGAGAGGCTGAAAGCAAGCAGCTTGTATTGGTAGTGCATATCCTTCATCACAAATATGAGGAACTTCTGATGAGAGAGGTGAATAGGGATGTGTGCATAAGTGTCTTTCAGGTCCACAGCATATCCAATTCCCTGGTTAAATGAAGGGAGGAATCATTTGGAGGGAGTTCATCTTGAACTTTTCCCAAATGTATAGTTTGTTCAGCCCTTGTAAATCCATAATAGGTCTCAATTCCAGTGATTTCTTGGGGATCAGAGCATATCAGTGTTGAACTCCTGGCCACACTCCCAAAAAGGGACAAACTCGATCACCTTCTATTGTAGGAACAACTCTACCTCCAGCTGCACTTGAGGAGATTGAAAGAGGTCAGAACTGAAGATAGAAGACAATTGGGATGGAGGAGGGGGAGAAAATGCAAACAGAATCAGACTTCACAATACTCAGGAACTCTGGTCTTTGGTGATATCAATCCATGTTGGTAGGAAGGACTGGGCCCTTCCCTTACTGGAAGAGGCAGATTGGTGTGCCTCAAGGATGTCAAAAAATTATCCCAGGCCTCGGCTGCAACTGCCACTAGGACTTCTGTTGATGTACTTACCTCTGCTAGCCTCCAGTGGGCAACTGTTTCTGTTGAAGAATGGGAGGAGTGTGATGGTGTTGAAAGAGCGGAAGGGGTGTCTTTGGAAGAGTGGACACTTATAGCAAAACTACTGTCATTGAGCTGGGGCCGGCTCAACACTGACAACAATTGTAGGGTGGACTGATGCTCCTTAATCAGAGCCATGATCTCCTTCACCTTGTCGCCAAACAAGTTGTCACCAATACATGGAACATCCACCAGATGGTCAAGCACATATTCATGAAGGACAATCACTCTCAACCACACAAGCCTTTGACCTTCCAGTGGAAGCTACTGAAGTCCTGGCCACAGTGTGAAAAGCTTCATATATGGAACAGATCATATGTTTCTCACATTCCTCTGTAACCTCCACAGCTGAGTAGAATTAAGGCTTCAGCTTCTACACAAATTCTAATATTGTACCATGTAGAGCTAATGAGCCATATCCAGGCACTAAGCATGACTCCCTGGAAGACTTTCTTCCCAAATGTGTTTAACATCTTTGAGTTCTTCTCAGGAGATGCATAACAGGGATCACATGTTTCAAAGCTGACTCCACCACCACTAATTAGTGTAATAACTGAACTATGCCAAAACCTGGGAAGACTTGCACCCTATAATTCTCATTCATCTTTTAAGCTTCCAGAAGATATGCTTTTGGAATCTATCACATCCTTATCTGTAGAGATTTGATGAGCTTTTGTACCAGAATGGAAGCTGCATCTTCCAAAGGCTAAAGAAACTGAAGCGGTTCAAAGACATCTGCACTCAGATCTGTCTCTTTCCTGACACTGATGGAATACATCTTTGGCAGTTTATCTAGGAAATGTGAGTAGCAGAGATCTTCCAGAGGAGATGTAGTGGGGCAAGTCTGGTAACGGGTCAGAAGGAATCTCTCCTCTTCCAACCATGGCAGTAAACTGAGCCTCGACCCCAGCAATGATTATGGCAGCTGGGAAGAAGACCTCTGTCGCTCCAAAGGGGAAGTTTCCAGGAGGAGCTCAAAGTACATAGATGGCACTTCTTCCCCTTCCGATCCATGTAGGGACTCTCCTGGAGGAGAAGCACAGGCCTCTAGAGATTTTAAGCAGCACCACTATATTGGAAGATTTCCTCCATCTTGGACAGGGCCTAACCTCCCTCTCCAATTATCGGAGTTTAAAGAGGAAAAGAGGGCTAAAAGGGGTAAATGTAAATCGGATAACAGAAGGACTTGGGAGCACTCCATGAAGTTAGCAAGTAGCACATTTAAAACAAAACAGAGAAATATGTTTTTCACTCAATGCACAATTAAGCTCTGGAATTTGTTGCTAGAGGATGTGGTTAATGCAGTTAGTATAGCTGGGTTTAAAAAAGATTTGGATAAGTTCTTGGAGGAGAAGGCCATTAACAGCTATCAATCAAGTTGACTTAGGGACTAGCCACTGCTATTACTGGCATTAGTAGCATGGGATCCACTTAGTGTTTAGATACTTGCCAGGTACTTGTAACATGGATTGTTCACTTTTGGAAACAGGATGCTGGGCTTGATGGACCCTTGGTCTGACCCAGTATGGCATCTTCTTATGTTCTAAAGAACTGGTTGAGGGACCTTCTGAGCTGCAATTGGAGGAGAAACATCCTCTTCACAGCCCCAGATAATCTCCTTTCACTAAGGCCCACCAACACCGGTAGCACCAAATGTAAGCTTGGGAATGTAGTAGTAGCAGTAACCACAGCTGGCTCTATGGGTATTCTGCACTGGATGCATTGAGACTTCCATTGATTGACACCATGTCTGATGGATGACACCAGAGATACTTCCTTCTGTGCCATAGCAAGCCATTTATTTATTTTTATTTATTTGTGTATTTTTACATATCGAAGTTTGGTACACGCCTTCACTCCAGTTTACAAATATAACAACTTCGTACAGTTAATGTCATAACGGATATAACAATGGGTGTCATGAAAAATATAACAACAAATATAATAATAGCAACTTCTTTCAATGAATGTCATAACGGTTAAAACCGGTACAATTAGCTGTGATTTAACTTTACTAGAAGTAACATGGTGATATTTCGATTTGCTAAAGTTAGCTTGGTTGCGTTTGAATTTGTTAACTGTTGGGGTAATTATTGGCTACATTAGGTTTACTAGTAGTTTAGGTAATTGGTTACTGTTGTGCATTTTGACTGAGTTTTAAAGTTCAAGGTTTCTTATCTTGGTGTGTATATTTGGTGATGATTTTGTTAGCTGATGCCATCTTTGTAGGTTTGTTTAAATAGGAATGTTTTGAGTTGTTTTTTGAATAGTTTTGTGTCATTTTGTAGCCTAAGGTTTTCAGGTAGTGAATTCCATAGGCGAGGCCCGGCTATTGAAGCTACTCTTTCTCTAGTTGTAGTTAGGCTAGCAGTTGTTGCTGATGGGATAGCAAGCAGAGCCTTATTAGCTGATCTGGTGTTGCACTGAGGAATATGTTTTTGGAATATATTATTTAAGCATTATTTTTCATTGTTGTATATGTTTTTGTGTATTATGGAAAGTAGTTTGTATTCTATGCATTTCACTATGGGCAGCCAATGTAGTTCCTTTAGTACTGGGATGATGTGTTATGATCTTTTGTGATTGGTGAGTATTCTCGCTGTGGCGTTCTGTAGTAGCTGAAGGGGGCGTGTGGTTGATTTGGGTAATCCTATTAGTAGTGAATTGCAGTAGTCAAAGGTTGTGAATATTAGGAATTGAAGAATGGTTCTGAATTCAGGTTGGTTTAGAAGTGGTTTTAGTCTCTTAAGTATAGATAGCTTGTAGAATCCTTCTTTGGTTTTCATGGCTATATGTTTTTTGAAGTTCAGGGTCGATCCAAATCCCCAGGTCTTTTACATTTTCGTTTAGTTTGATCATGGTGTTGGTGCTGACAGTTTGGATTGAGTTCTTGGGTTGGTTATGTTGGCTTTTTCTTTCAAGCAGTATACATTCAGTCTTTTCCATGTTAAGGCATAAATTCATGTGATTTAGAGTATTTTTTATTATGGTGAGATGTGTGGTGGCTAGTTTGAGAGCATTTTCAACGGTGTTCGTTACAGGGATGAGTAGTTGGATGACGTCTGCGTACATATAGTAAGTGATGTTGAGGCTTAAAAGTAGTTGGCATAAGGGGAGTAAGTAGATGTTGAATAATGTGGCAGATAGGGCAGATCCCTGTGGTACTCCGGTTTCGAGAGGAATTAGATCTGAGATGGAGTTGTTAATATTTATCAGAAATGATCTGTTTTGAAGAAATGAGTTGAACCAGTTTAACGTTCTTCTAGTTAGGCCAATTTCTGATAGTCTATGGAGAAGTGTTTGATGGTTGACTGTATCAAAGGCAGTTGATAGGTCCAGTAGTATGAGGATGTATTGTTGTCCTTTGTTTAAACCTTTTAGTATTGTGTTGGATAAGTTGAGAAGTAATGTTTCTGTGGTGAGGTATTTCCGGAATCCATGTTGTGTGGGGTATAGAATGTTGTTTAGATCTAGATGTTCATTCAATTGTTTTAGGACCACCTTTTCTGTTAGTTTGGCCAGGAATGGTAGGTTTGAGATGGGGCAGTAGTTATTGAGTTCAGTGGGGTTCATTTCTTTTTTTTAATGATGGGTTTGATTGTTGCCATTTTGAGGGTGTCTGGGAGATCTCCTTCTTCAAGTGATTTGTTAATGATTGCAGTGATGATTGGGGCGATGGTGTGGGATAGCTCTTTTAGGGTTTGAGTTGGTATTTTGTCAAGATCATGGCTTGCTGGGTTTAGGGTTCTGATTAGATTTTCAGTTTCGATGGACGATATGGTTTCAAATGTTGACCATGGTGTTCTTTTAATGTTGTTTAGTTGTATGTTTAGGTTGTGTGTTTTGATAATGTTTTCCGTAATTTTATATATTTTGTTTTTGAAGAACATTGCTAGAGCTTGGCTTAGATTTTTGTTTGCATGGGTGTTAGAGTTGCTCTTGTCTGAGATTAGGTTTTTTACTATGTTGAACAGGGTTTTTGGGTTGTTTGCATGGTTTTGGATTTTTTTGCTGTAGTATTCTCTTTTAACGTTGTTTATTAGGTTTTTGTAGATTGCTAGGTAGGTTTGATATCTGGCTAGCGTCAGGGAGAATTTGTTTTTCTGCCATTCTTTTTCCTTTTTTCTGAGTGTTGATTTGGTGCTTCTTAGTTCTTTGTTGAACCATGGATTATCATTATTTCTTTTGTTATTAATCTTTTTTGTTCGTTCAGGGTTTAGATTATTGGCTATATTCGTGGTAATTGTTTGCCATGATTGCGTGGCATTGTTTATGCAGGTAAGGTCTATGTTCTTTAGTTGTTGTTCAAGTTCTTGTTGAAATGGTTCTAGGGGGAAAAGGAGTCTGTATTTGAAGGAGTATGGTTTGTTAGGTTCCTGTGTGAAGGTAGATATAATTTTTGTCTTGCAGTTTATGAGGTAGTAGTCAGACCATGGGACAGGCGAGCAATTTATTGTAGGGTTTGATTGAAATTTATCATTGGTGAATATTAAGTCTATTGTGTGTTGGTTTGTTTACTAGTTGCGTGAAGTTGAGTGCAGTTAGGATATCAATCAGGGTTTGTGTGGGTTGTGAAGGGGGGGTTTCGTCGGTGTGGAGATTAAGATCTCCTAATATGATTGTGGGTTTCTTGTTTTTGATGGTAGAAGTGATAAACTCTATTAGTGGGGAGATGTCATTCTCAAGCAGTTTGGGGGGACAGTAGATCAGTATTATTTGGAACTTGGTAGAATCGAATATGGCTGTTTCGTATTGTTTGGGGAGTGAGTTGGGTATTAGTTTCATAGCTAGGCATTTTTTAACTATTAGCATTATTCCACCGCCTTTGTGGTTTATCCTGGGAATTGAGAATATGTCATATGTGCTATTGGCTAGTTGGTTTTTTATTACATTGTCTGTATTTTTTATTCATGTTTCGGCTATCGCAATGAAGTCAGGTTTTTTTATCATGTCTGATATTAGCATGATTTTTTTGGTGATAGATTGAGCGTTTATGAGTATGAATGTGAGGCATATCAAGTATTTTAGTGATTCATTGCTGGATATATTTATTAGGTTTCATTGTCTCATTAATGGGAATTTTGATGTCTCATGGATCATCATAATTTGGTTGAGTAGTTGCATGTTGCCTGTGTATGTTTTCTAGGGTTTGTTTTAGTTTAAGCTGTCAGGTTTGTATTCGATGCTTGGTTCTGAGAAATGGGCTATCTGGTCATGCTCTTTAGGTGTGTTGAGTCTTGCGTGCAGGTCCTGTGGTCTGTGCCTGTCCGCGCTTCAGAGCCAAAATGTTCTGCCTCAGCAACGATAGGACTTTAGCAAGCTGCACTATGGAAAAGCTCCACACCAAAGAGGTGGATGGAACCCTAGACTGCAGAGAGAAGAGGCGGCTTGATGCGATGAGGGTCTTTTGTGCCATGGACAAGGATGGCACCTGCCCTGAGGAGGACCTGTCCCATCTCAGGCTCAAGGCTAGCTGTGCTTTGGTGGAAGACTACTGTTACGGCTGGGCTCCGGTCAGGAGTCGTGAACACCACCCAGAAGGGTGGCTCCAGGTTGAGAGAGACAGGAATGGCAAAAACAGAGTCTGGGTCCAGGCTGGGTCAGGGCAGGCGGAAGATAGCAGTGTCTGGGTCCAGGCTGGGTCAGGGCAGGCGGCAGATAGCAGTGTCTAGGTTCAGGCTGGGTCAGGGCAGGCGGCAGATAGCAGTGTCTAGGTTCAGGCTGGGTCAGGGCAGGCGGCAGAAAGCAGTGTCTAGGTTCAGGCTGGGTCAGGGCACAGTAAGCAGGGCAGGCAGGTCAGAAGGCCCGTAGGCCACACACACACACAGAAGGCCCGTAGGCCACACACCGTAGTCGGGGCAAGGCAGGTCAGAAGGCCCGTAGGCCACATACACACAGAAGGCCCGTAGGCCACACACCGTAAGCAGAGCAAGGCATGTCAGAAGGCCCGTAGGCCACACATACACAGAAGGCCCGTAGGCCACACACCGTAAGCAGAGCAGGCAGGTCAGAAGGCCCGTAGGCCACACATACACAGAAGGCCCGTAGGCCACACACCGTAAGCAGAGCAGGCAGGTCAGAAGGCCCGTAGGCCACACATACACAGAAGGCCCGTAGGCCACACACCGTAAGCAGAGCAAGGCAGGTCAGAAGGCCCGTAGGCCAGGTAAGAAAAGCGAGGAAGAAGGCCCGAAGGCCGCGCAAGGCAAGGAAAGGCCCGAAGGCCGCGCAAGGCTAGAGCAGGGAGCCCAGGTGAGCTCGATGCCGAAGCACCGAGGGAACTGTCAGGCAGGGTTATAAGGGCCAACCCAGAACATAGAGTGGACAGGGGAGATGGCCTGGGCCTGTCAGGAGAGCCAGCACTAGAGGGACCCCTGGTGGTGAGGCAGTTGCACTGCAGCCAAAACTGTAACAGTACCCCCTCCTCAAGGCCTCCCCCTCCTCCTGGGTCCCATCTTAGCAGGGGGTACTCAAAAATGAAATCAGACCCCTCCGAGGGCAGCAACAGCTGGAGCAATTCAACAGGCTCAGATGGCTGAGTCAGAAAGTCTGTTAGTGGTACCGGTTTGAGCCCCTCCGGGGGTGGCAGCAGGACCGGTTTAGCAGGCTCTTCTCGGGGTAGTGCAGCAGGCTCGGGCCCCTCTCGGGGTGAAACAGCAGGCTGGAACACCTCTCCGGGCATTGTAGTAGGCTTGGACCCCTCTCCGGGCATTGTAGCAGGTTCGAACACCTCTCGGGGCGTTGTAGCAGGCTCGGACCCCTCTCGGGGCGTTGTAGCAGGCTCGGACCCCTTTCGGGGCGATGAAGCAGGCTCGAACACCTCTCCGGGTGTTGTAGCAGGCTCGGACCCCTCTCGGGGCGTTGTAACAGGCTCGGACCCCTCTCGGGGCGTTGTAACAGGCTCGGACCCCTCTCGGGGCGATGAAGCAGGCTCGAACACCTCTCGGGGCGATGAAGCAGGCTTGAACACCTCTCCGGGCGATGAAGCAGGTTCGGACCCCTCTCGGGGCGATAAAGCAGGCTCGGACCCCATTCGGGGTGATGAAGCAGGCTCGGACCCCTCTCCGGGCGTTGTAGCAGGTTCGGACCCCTCTCCAGGCGTTGTAGCAGACTTGGACCCCTCTCGGGGCGATGAAGCAGGCTCGGACCCCATTCGGGGCGATGAAGCAGGCTCGGACCCCTCTCCGGGCGTTGTAGCAGGCTCGAACACCTCTCCGGGCGTTGTAGCAGGCTCGGACCCCTCTCGGGGCGTTGAAGCAGGCTCGGACCCCTCTCGGGGCGATGAAGCAGGCTCGGACCCCTCTCGGGGTGATGAAGCAGGCTCGGAACCCTCTCGGGGCGATGAAGCAGGCTCGGACCCCTCTCGGGGCGTTGTAGCAGGTTCAAACCCCTCTCGGGGCGATGAAGCAGGCTCGGACCCCTCTCGGGGTGATGAAGCAGGCTCGGAACCCTCTCGGGGCGATGAAGCAGGCTCGGACCATTCTCGGGGCGAGGAAGCAGGCTCGAACACCTCTCGGGGCGTTGTAGCAGACTCAGACCCCTCTCAGGGCGATGAAGCAGGCTCGGACCCCTTTCGGGGCGATGAAGCAGGCTCGGACCCCTCTTGGGGCGATGAAGCAGGCTCGAACACCTCTCCGGGCGTTGTAGCAGGTTCAGACCCCTCTCGGGGCGTTGTAGCAGACTCGGACCCCTCTCGGGGCGATGTAGCAGACTCGGACCCCATTCGGGGTGATGAAGCAAACTCAGATGGCAGAGCAGCAAGGTTAGAAGTAGTGTACATGGAAGACACAGATTGTACTGCCAAGGGCTTGATACCTTGAGCCAAAGTCTGAAGCTCCTGATTTTGTTTCTGGAGGAGCAGGTTAGAGAAGGCACAGGCAGTTCTAGGACGTCTAGGGAAGGTGCTCGTTACAGGCTGTTCAGCAGCTGTGGGAAGCAGAACCCTGCTCTGGTTAATGAGTTCCATCTGTTTTTGTGTTTGATCTCCTAGAACGGAAGTCCTAGAAGTTCTCTTGGCCAGGTAAGTTTTTGGTTTTCTTGAAGTATAAGCTGCTTTTTGGTGAAAAGTTTTGTGACAAGTTATGCTACAATCTTCTGTTAGTAAACTGTCCAGGGTGAAAACATTCCTAGCTGAGCCAGAAGCAGGGCAGAGTGCGATAGCTCTGGCTGAATCTTTATGAGGAGACGGTGGCCCGTTAGCTGTGCAGCGGGGGCAGGGTTTGCCTGGAGGCAAAAGACAAGGAAGACAGAGACACTTCCACCAGCCTGGTTTGGGAGAATTGCAATTAAGGCATTCTTGGTATACAGACACATTTCTTTTGTGACAGTTGCTGCAAATCCAGTGCTCCTGGTCCGAGAGCTGACAAGCTAAACAGTTCAGGTACGTAGGATAATTCAGAGTTTGACAAATGGTACAGATAATAAACCGTGAGGACTCACCGTCTGAATACTGAGTCCTCTCTGTCTCTCCCAATGTAAATGGCTTCGGCATACTGTTACGGCTGGGCTCCGGTCAGGAGTCGTGAACACCACCCAGAAGGGTGGCTCCAGGTTAAGAGAGACAGGAATGGCAAAAACAGAGTCTGGGTCCAGGCTGGGTCAGGGCAGGCGGCAGATAGCAGTGTCTGGGTCCAGGTTGGGTCAGGGCAGGCGGCAGATAGCAGTGTCTAGGTTCAGGCTGGGTCAGGGCAGGCGGCAGATAGCAGTGTCTAGGTTCAGGCTGGGTCAGGGCAGGCGGCAGAAAGCAGTGTCTAGGTTCAGGCTGGGTCAGGGCACAGTAAGCAGGGCAGGCAGGTCAGAAGGCCCGTAGGCCACACACACACACAGAAGGCCCGTAGGCCACACACCGTACTCGGGGCAAGGCAGGTCAGAAGGCCCGTAGGCCACACACCGTAAGCAGAGCAAGGCATGTCAGAAGGCCCGTAGGCCACACATACACAGAAGGCCCGTAGGCCACACACCGTAAGCAGAGCAGGCAGGTCAGAAGGCCCGTAGGCCACACATACACAGAAGGCCCGTAGGCCACACACCGTAAGCAGAGCAGGCAGGTCAGAAGGCCCGTAGGCCACACATACACAGAAGGCCCGTAGGCCACACACCGTAAGCAGAGCAGGCAGGTCAGAAGGCCCGTAGGCCACACATACACAGAAGGCCCATAGGCCACACACCGTAAGCAGAGCAAGGCAGGTCAGAAGGCCCGTAGGCCAGGTAAGAAAAGCGAGGAAGAAGGCCTGAAGGCCGCGCAAGGCTAGAGCAGGGAGCCCAGGTGAGCTCGATGCCGAAGCACCGAGGGAACTGTCAGGCAGGGTTATAAGGGCCAACCCAGAACATAGAGTGGACAGGGGAGATGGCCTGGGCCTGTCAGGAGAGCCAGCACTAGAGGGACCCCTGGTGGTGAGGCGGTTGCACTGCAGCCAAAACTGTAACAACTACACTAATGACACAGGCTTCTTCAGCACCAAAGGAGAAGGCAGCAGAGAAGATCCCTTGTGCCTCTTAAATGCTTTAATATGCATCATAGCTGGTGCCTCACTCTTATACACCATGCTCAATCCCTGACCTGAGATGGATCTGGGAACCTGCACCACAGGAGGGGGGGGGGAGCCTTCCCTGACCTGTGGGAGAGAGAGGCATCCCACTTTGATGACCTGCACCTAGAGTCCATCAATGCTTCTGAAATGTCTTCTCACTTTGGAATGAGGAGTGGCTCTACTGCACCTTCTGCTGGACCTCCATTTTCCAGGAGCAGTGTTGTTGCGCCTGTGGGGACATCCTATCGCAACTGCAGCAGTTGGCAGAATAATGATCCAGCCCGAGGCAGCAATAGCAGATAGAATGAGAATCTGTGATGGTCAGCCAGCACCCACAAATACAGGCTTTGAAGCCGCTGACTATGGTGTTCTTGGCCCCCAGCTTCTCCATTTCACAATCTCTCTTGTTTTGTAGAACTAAAAGGTTCTTTTGAGGGGCTGCTGAGGTAGTAGCTTGAAAAAAAAAAAGCCTGCTTGTTGATGGAGAACATAACTTTCAAGCCGTCAATATGTGTGAAGATAGTATGGAGCATGTGCGGTCTGGCATCAGTAATGTCTTTATCTATAGACCTGTTCAACCTTAGCTCTGGGCTTGTTCAAAAACTTCTAGTGCTATCCTACTGCTTTTGGTTTTGAAATTGCCAGTAATTTATTGCTACCAGCTCTAGGTTATCAGAGGATGTATAGAATGAAAAAAAAACCAACCTATATGCTTTCTTTGGCTAGGATTGTTTATGAAGAAAAAGTGATGAGTGTGTGCTGATTTTAGTAGCAAGAACAGAAGATGGTCAATGTTGAAGTTTATATGCATGCAACAATGAAATACAAAGAGACCAATATGATCTCATCAACATTCAGGTCGCCACTACAAGATTGCAGTTTAAGTGTTTTGTTTTGTTCATTCTTGTTTCCTATTGTTTTTATTTTTTTCTTTTGAATTGTTCTATTAATTCGATATCTGAGTATTTTATAAGATGTACATCGCTTTGGGAGATTTATTGTAATCTGTAAAGAGATTTATACAGTAAATGTTCCTAAATAAACAAATCATCTAAAAAACAATGCAAGAATTGGTCTGCATAACTAAACAAATAATCTGCAGGCTGGACAATGGCCAGATTCTTTAATAACATCTGAATGATGAGACTAGTCTGTAAACAAAGGCACATACTCTTATCTCAGTACAGCTCCATAAATTTTACATGACACAAGGGAAATTTATTGACATATGAAATCAAAGGAAGATCTAAGTAGTATGCCCTGTGACCTAGGGTGGGGGGAGAAGAATCTAGCAGACAGAAGGGTACATGGAATAGAAACCATATAAAAATATTATTCAATTACTGCCCTCCCCAGTGTGCTCTGAAGGAAGACAGCGGGAGGACTTGACTTGCTGCCATCCGTGCTTCCTGAGATCCTGAGGCCCTGCATCAACTCCTGCTGAAAAGATTCTCGCTGTCAGAGAGAGCACTGACATCATCCAGTAGCACCGGTGATTAATGGGAGTGCCCTGTGGCACGCCCCTTTGGTGACTGATTCAATTGTTGGATCTATGGGAAGAAAAATGAAAGGGAAGATTTTTCCTTCCCTAGCTATGCCACAGTTGGTTAGAGGACTTATAGACAGTCAACACCAACATTACAATATCCCCATGGTGATTTGTTTGAGAGGGGACATTTCAGAGGTCTCTCTTAGCCCTGTGGAGCATAAACCCCCGATTATACCTCTTCCTATTGGGAGTAACATGAAGAACGTTTTGACTGGTATAGATTCTGGAGAATCAAGTGTGGGCCCTTTAAGTGCCCATGAAGGCTTGCCAGTCTCTAGCTCTTCCTCTATTCCCTTATGGAGTGACCAACAAGCGAGACCATCTCCATGTGCTAAAGGGAATGGTTCTGTGGAACTTAGAACATTGCTCCCAGTGGGAATGGGAATTCCCACTGGGAGCAATGTGACTCCATGTGACTCAGGTGTGCTCAAAGTTGGTGAGAGTGCTGTTGAATCAACCAACATCATCGGGTGGGTCATTATGAGAAATAAGAAATCCTTAGCGAATACGGTCACACAGTTATGTGAATTTTCCACTAGAACTGTGACTAAGTTATCCGATTTAGAGCATAGATTAGAGTTAGTTGAGTCTCAGGTTTCCTCTTTACTCGTTAAGGTTGTAAATTTACAAACAGCAGCAACATTGGGTGTGAAAGATATCTTAATTTTGCATTACAAATTAGAGCATTTATGATATCTGCTATGGAGTTACTTAAAAGATACTTCCATGAAGTATTGCAATTTGATGCTAAACAGGGAATACAGCTTTCATGGTGTTTTCTTGTGCCTGAAATAAAGAAAAATATTGCTACTGAAGAAGGTGCTTTAGATATCTTAGCCCCATCTGAAAGTCTTGACAGTACAGGTTTTCTTCAAAATTCACAGGAGATTATTTACTCAAGAGCTACTTTAATTATTACCTATGCTCTTGAATCAGACAGAGAATTAATCTTAAGGCAATATTTTAAATGTAAGCACCAGATGTTTTTTGGTCAAAAGGTATTAATATTTCTTGATGTTACCAGGGAAACCCAGTTGAGAAGAGCTTTTTTACAACTCAAGCAGAATGTTCTCCACTGGGAGAGAATTTTTCCTAAAATTCCCATGTAAATGCATTGCTGTTTATCAGTTTATTTTCCTAGATCCATCACACCTGGAAACATTTCTTAATGATAAGACTGTGGATAATGCATAGAGATGGTATCTGGGTTCAAAATTGGTTTGTTCTCAGCTTGGATAGTAAAATTTCTTCATATTGTGATTTTTATTAAAATTCCCCCTAGTAGATGGGGACTTGGGTTAAATTGTAACGTTATGATATTTTCCTTTGATCATTTTCAGAAGAATCCATTGATATTGGATTTATCTCTTTTTCTTTATGTATATGACTAAGTGCTAATAAAAACATTGTTAAAGAGAAGGAAGATAGCTGTGAGATTTATTCTGGGCAATAGATCCTGGCAATTGTATAAATGTTATACTTTGTCATTGTTCTTTGGTTTCTAGTTCTAGGTCTTAGGTGGGGTTACCTAAGGAATGTATATTGCAGTGGGTTTTATAATAAAGTTACTGGAATTTGGTAATGGTTCTGCTCTGTAGTCTTATTTTTCTATCTGTCTATATCTATATAAAAGGCTTGTCTTGGTCACACCGTCGTGTCTGTCTGTGAGCAGCAGGTAGCACCCAGAAGGTACAATGTGCAAAGACAATATGCTCTGTCTGCAAAGTACTGTCAAAACCACACACAGCTACACATACACACAAGCACAGGCACACATGCAGGCAGATATATTTGCACAGGCAGGCACACGCCCACACACAGGCATAGGGACACACACACACACACTGTTATTGACCAGACACCCTGAGCAAAGCTAGGTAATGTTCGCTAATATTTTATTTATTTATTTATTTAAGTTTTTTATATACCAACATTCAGGACGATAGTCCCATCATGCTGGTTCACAAGAAACAGGGGTGCAATTATAATAAACTTTACAATTTGAACAATAGTGCAGAAAAGCAGTTACATGTAACAAGGAAATGAAGGCACAAATTAACTGACTTGCTTGGGAATATGTGGGCTAGTCGCTCTTCCACAGGCCACACCTAGTGGCAAACAGGAAGAAGTAAATTAAATTTCTTATTGGACAGCAAATTGGATATGAAAAAAAAAAAATGATGTGACAAACTCCAAGTGCAATTCTATTCGAATAAAGTCCTCTTAAAAAGAGGTGGCATTTACTAAAATACGGGATAGTCAGGTGCTAACACTGATTTGCTCCAGTAATTTTCCAACCCTTTAGTAATGTGTAAACTATCTTTAGAATCATCTGTGGTACTTGAAGAAAGGAGGCTGGCCAATGTAATTCCAATTTTTAAAAAGGGTTCCAGGGGTGATCCAGGAAACTACAGACCAGTGAACCTGATGGCAGTGCCAGACAAAATGGTAGAAACTATCCTAAAGAACAAAATTACAAAACATATAGATAGTCATAGCTTAATAGGCCAAGGCCAATATGGTTTTAGCCAAAGGAAGTCTTGCCTTACCAATCTGCTACATTTTTTGGAAGGTGTAAATAAACATGTGGATAAAGGTGAGCCATTTGATATAGTATATCTGGATTTCCAGAACGTGTTTGACAAAGTCCCTCATGAGAGAGACTTCTGAAGAAATTAAAAAGTCCTGGGATACGGGGCGGTGTCCTATTTATTTATTTATTAGATTTATATTCCACTTTTCAGCACTTCAAAGCGGATTATATTCAGGTACTGTAGGTATGTCCCTACCCCCAGAGTTTACAATCTGAGACCTAGCTTATAAAAAAAGGGGGCATGGTTAGGGTAACACACTGGAGAGAGAGAGAGAGCGCGAGTAAGTGCCTCTGAAGAGGCTCTCATATAAATTAACTATTTATACCATTGTAAGAGGGTGCACTAGTAACGTGGGGTAGATTTTGGGAGGCACTTTTACATGCACAGTCATAGATATGAATAGCACAGTGGCCATCGGTGAAGATTTTATGTGATTTGGAGTGATGAAAGATAAAAGAAGAGTAGATTTGTACAATTTACTCTCTACCTAGCTTGACTGCAGCTAGGTAGAGAGTGCATTAAACTAGGTTGAGAGAATATTGTACAAATCTACTCTTCTTTCACCTTTCATCACTCCAAATGACAGTAAATCTTCACTGATAGCAACTGTGCTGTTTATGTTCGTACCTATGACTGTGCATGTAAAACTGCCCCTCCAAACCTACCCCACCCCACAAACCTCACCCCCTCTTACAGTGGTATAAAAGTTAAATTATAAGTGAGCCTCAACAGAAGCTCGCTCGCTCGCGCTCTCTCTCTCTCTCCCCTCTCGAACTGGCATTTGTGATAAAAACCATTTTTGGCTGGTAACATAAAGCTAACGCAGGCATAACGCACAGAAAATAGGCGCAGTTATTTCCAGCGTTAAAACCTGCGCTGCTGCGCTTTACTCCATCGCACGCCACATTAACCAACCCTCATTTCCATTTACTCTGCCCAAACTCCTCCCACTTGAATACTAATTTTAAATTTGCATACACATTTTGCAATGCGGTATTTATTGCGTGCATTACAGCATCATTGCGGGTGTTAGGGCTCTAATGCAATTTGATAAATGATCCTGTCGATTTGCACCTGAGGCAATGGAGGGTAAAGCGACTTGCCCAAGGTCACAAGGAGTGGACCAGGAACTGGTTAAAAGATAGAAAACAGAGATGAGCTCTAAATGGTCAATTTTCTCAATAGAGAAATGTGAGTAGTGGAGTACTATAGGGATCTGTTCCGGATTCACTGCTTTTTAACTTATTTGTAAATAACCTGGAAAAGAGAACCAGTGAGGTGAACAAACTTGCAGATAATACAAAATATTCAAAAGAGGATTATGAGAAATTTCAAGACCTTGCAAGACACTGGGCATGCAAATGGCAGATGACAATTAATATGGACAAGTGTAAAGTGATACACATAGGGAAGAGCAATCTAAATTTCAGCTACACAATGCAAGGTTCTGCATTGGAAGTCACCACCCTGGAAAAGGCTCTAGGCAACAATGTGGATAATATGCTGAAATCCTTTGCTCAGTGGGTAGTAGCAGCCAAGAAAGTAAATAGAATACTAGGAATTATTAGGAAAGGAATGGAGAATAAAACAGAGAATATCATAATGCCTCTGTATCACTCCATGGTGCGACCGCATCTTGAGTACTGTGTGCAATTCTTATCATTGTATCTCAAAAAAGATATAGTGCAATTAGAAAAGGTATAGAGAAGATGTGCTTCGGGTTGCTATATCATGTCTGGCTTCGTTTCAGTGGCCCCCTGTGGGAATTTTATTTTTCCCACGGTTCAGAGGTTTTTTTTTTTCGGGGGGGGCCCAGATTGCACATCCCTATAGAGAAGGGAAGCCAACATGATAAAAGGGATGAAATGATTCCCCTAGGAGGAAAGGCTAAAGAAATTAGGGTTCTTCAGCTTGGAGAAGAGTCAACTGAGGGGAGATATGACAGAGGTCTATAAAACAATGAACGGAACAGTGTGAGTGAATGCGAATTAGTTGTTTACTCTTTCAAAAAGTACAAGGACTAGGGGACTTGTAATGAAGTTAGTAAGTAATACATTTAAAACAAATAAGAAAAAATATTTTATTACTCAAAGCATAATTAAGGTCTGGAATTTGTTGCCAGAGGACATGATGAAAGCTGTTAGTGTAGCTGGGTTTTAAAAAGATTTGGACAAGCTCCTGGAGGAAAAGTCCATAAACCATTATTAAAGTGGATTTGGAAAAATCTATTGCTTAGCCCTGGGATAAGCAGCATGGAATCCACTTACTTGCAACCTGGATTGGCCACTGTTGGAAACAGGATACTGAGCTTGATAGACCTTTGGTTTGACTCAGTATGGCAAATCTTATATTCTTATGGCATAGGCATTATGAACTTGCATTCAATACTTCAATGAGTAAAATCTATATTTTGATTTCAAATTTTATCAAAATACAGATGGATGTGATGATTTTCGTAGTTCACTAAAAGGCTGGATGCCAGGAACAAGTACTCAGTTTTATGCTAATGTATATACATGTTATAAAGAGAAAATGATGCTTTTAAAAAAAGTTATCTTGTTACTCGAATCCTCTAGAAAGCTAACAGTAAATGTATCATTCAATGGGGAAGGGACACACCAGCTGCACTGAAATGTCAGAAAGGTTTGTGCAGCTGACACAAGCTGCTGTAAACGGAGCATGGCAGCAACTCCATAAATTCTCTTTAGGCAGCCAAACACAGCTTAATATAGACTTAGACTAAGTCCTCGTCCCAGTGTCCCCCATGCTGTGATCAAGCATGATCTCTACTTCAGACTCAGTTTGCACAAACCTGGTGATATAACAGACATTGTGGTGTGTATTTTACAAGCTTGGCCACTTTATTCCAGATACATTTTTTTTTTCCTCCCACATTATAAAATGTCCGAAATCAGCCAAGAATCTGACCAAGAGGAGGCCTTTGCTGGGGAGATTGACGAGGATGAAATCTTAGCGAATCTCTCGCCTGAAGAGCTCCAGGAGCTGCAATGCGAAATGGATGTCCTGGCGCCGGACCCCCGAGTGCCCGTCGGCATGATCCAAAGGGATCAAACTGACAAAACCCCCACAGGGAACTTCGATCATCGGTCTCTGGTCGACTATCTGTACTGGCAGAAGGAATCCGAGCGTAGGCAGGAGCAGGAGCGGCTGCCCGTCACGCTGCTGCCTTCCGAGGTAAGAAAGAGACGCCGGGCACTCACCTTAGCGGGACTCGCTGCAGGTCCGTCCTTCACTCTGCTTCGCTGGCGTACAAAAGTTAATGCAGCAGAAGCTTTTACTCGAATATCGGTATTTTATTGCTGAAGTCTGGCTTTGAGCTTTTATTCGGAAAGGCAGGTGACAAAAAAAATTGTAGTGTGTTGCATGTCCAGCATTTCGTTATCGGTAGCACGTACCAGGCAAAGGGGCAGCTGTTCTTAACTTAGGATAAGGATTTTTGTCTGTCTTTCTCAGATTCATCTGAGATGATGATCTCCCTCTAATGTACTACAGTGGAGGGGTTTGAATACCCCTAACTCTTTTTGGCCAGCTTTTATTTTGAACAGAAAGACATTGGTATCAGTTAAGTACTGTAAGCAGCAATGCAGTTGGCAAGCTTTTCATCTCTATCCTGTGCCAGAATAAATTAAACATTATGGAAGTTTATCATCATTACACTAGAATAATACATTTTCTGTGTATGAAAAGTTATACAGCTAAAACACTTATACAGAATAAAGCTACAGTACATGTTCAGAAACTAACACTCAATAAATCATACAGAAGTCTATAGGCAATAACCAGTTATTAAGATGTTTATCAACAAAATTAATTTACTACTAAGCTACTGTGTGGTTTATCAAAGAATGTTAAGCATCTAACATATGTTTAGTACAAGTTTATCACAGAAACATGTCATACACAGCAACTTGGGATTTTGGGTTGATCTTTTCAAAGTTAGCACCACCTAAAAAATACTCCAGTTTGGACCAATCTGTCTCCAAGAACTCTCTGTTCTAAGTATGGAGAAATAGGTGATCTTCAAATACCAAAAGATGCATGCAGAGACCAGGAAAACATAGCAAAACAATACTACAGATATAGTCCCAATAGGTCTAGATGCAAATGACCTAATGATCATAAAGAACTTCTAAGTCCACCTTGATATGTTGCCAGTCTATGTGACGCCATATGAGCTCCAGGAAAAAGTTCTTTTTGGCACGATGCAGGTATTTAGAAAAGAAAGGCACAGCTTGAGCTCATACCCAATATATCCTGGCATGACACTGAGGGTTCATGCCTATCACAACGTGGACAAAACAAATCCATTTGGAGACATTAACCCAACTTACCAACACTAAGATGCACTGTAACTTTCTATTATTGCACTTTAATAAAAGGCATAGCATACAAATGTATTTATTCAACAACATGTATGTAAGCAACTGCTTTAATTTCATTTATTTATCTTGAGACGATGGTAACAGATCCAAAAAGATGCTGAAATAGCACAAGTTTGAAACTTGTGAGCAGAGGAGCCAATTGACAAGGCTTCAACCCTGGCTACTGTCAATTCGTGCTTCTTTAACATAAGAACTAAGAAGTGCCATGCTGGATCAGACCAAGGTCCATTGAGCCCAGCATCCTGTCTCCAACAGTGGCTAGTCTGGTTCAAGAGTCAGATCCCCAATAGCTGATCTATTTCTTGCATCTCACTCCCAGGGATACATACTGGCTTTTCCAAGTCTACTTAGCTAGCAACTGTTTATGGACTTTTCCTCTCTTTTGAACCCCACTAAGTTAATTGCCTTGACCACATCGGCTATCAACAGATTCCATAGCTTTATTGTGCGCTGAGTGAAAAAAGACTTCCTATGATGTTTTAAATCTGCTAATTGCTAGTTTCATGGAGTATACCCTAGTCCTAGTGTTATTTGAAAGGGTTAATAATTGTTCCCTATTTACCGATTCCACCCAACTCATGATTTTATGAATTGCAATCATGTCCCTTCTCTGTTATCTCCTTTCCAAGTTAAAGAGCCCTAATCTGTTTAGCCTTTCTTTGTAAGGGCGCTTTTCCATCACTTTATCTTTTTTGTTGCCTTTCTCTGTACACTTTCTGTGTTCACTGTGTGTTTTTTGAGACATAGCCACCAGGCATTATGATAGTTTTGTTCTCTATTCCTTTCCAAATAATTCCTCATATTTTATTTGCCTTTTTGAGCCAAAGATTTCAAAGTAGTGTCTATAAGTTCCTTTTCCTGAATGGTGACAACACAGAACCCAGTATTGTGTATCTGTAGTTGGGATTATTTTTCCCTATTTGTAATGCTTTGTCCATTGTCCACATTAACTTGGACCTGCCATTTAGAAGCACAGTCTCCTAGTCTCATAAGGTCCTTCTGCAGTTCTTCATAATCCGCTGCTGTTTTGATGACTCTAAACAATGTTGTGTCATCTGCAAATGTGTTCACCTCACACATCATTGCTTTCTCCAGATCATTTATGAATATTGTAAATAGCACAGGTCCCAGTATAGAGCCTTGGGACACTCCACTAACAACCTTTCTCCACATTTAGAAAACTGACCATTGAGTCCTACCCTCTGTTTCCTGTCTTTTAGCTAGCTACCAATCCACAATCATGACTCTGATCCCATGACCTCCCAATTTCCTAAGGAGTCTCTCATGAGGGACTTTGTTAAATGTCTTCTGAAAATCCAAATACACTAAGGACCAGATTTTAAAAGCTCTACACAAGTAAATCCAGTGGATTTGCGTGTGTAGAGTGCCTTACATGCGCCAGGCCTATTGTCAAAAGGCCCGGCGACGCACGTAAGGCCCCGGGACACGTCTAAGTCCCGGGGCTTTACTAAAGGGGCGGGGGTAGGGCGGGGTCAGAGGCTCCCGGCACAGCGGCCATTTGCCACTGTGAGGGGAATCGCGTGCCAGCAGTTGGCCGGCACGCGCAACTTACATCAGCCCCAGGGCTGATGTAAGTTTTGCAATAAAAGGAAAAAAAAAGAAAAAGGTAGGGGGGGAAAGGGCGGGGGAGGTAGGGGACAGGAAGGGAAGGTGGGATGGGGTAGGGAAGTTCCCTCCGAGGCCACTCTGATTTCGGAGTGGGGGAAGGCAGCGTGGCTCGTTGCGGGCTCGGGCCTGCGCGCACATGTTATAAAATCTCGCACATGGATGCGCTCGCGCTGGTTTGAGAATCTACCCCTATATCAACTGACTGCCTTTATCCACAGTTCATTTATACTTTAAAAATTATCTAGTAAATTAGTAAGGCAAGACTTCCCTTTACAAAAACCATGTTGACTCTCCCCCCATGTCCGTCTATGTGGTCAGTAACTTTGTTGATAAGAATAACTTCTATTATTTAATTTACATTTTTTCATATGCATTCATCATTCAGATAGTTAAAAAAAAAAACAAAAAAAAACCCTCGCACAAATGAGGAGTACATATACTAATGTCATGCCTGGGTCAGAAAGGACTGGTCACTATAGCTCCAAATTCTTAAGACGTTTCCTTAGGAAATGTATATTTCAGTGAGGAAACAGGTTTATAGGACAAGTGGGGGCTAAGAGAACAACATTTAGGGGTAGATTTTATAAAGTTGCGCTCGTGCATCCATGTACGTGTGCTACCCAGCGCGCACACATGGACGTGTGATTTTATAACATGCGCGCGCACGTGCACACATGTTATAAAATCGGGAGTCAGTGCATGCAAGGGGGTGCACAACTGTACAACTTGCGTGCGTCGACGCCCGCAGCCTTTCCCCATTCCCTCCTCCCTAGCCTTCCCGCCCCCTAACCTTAACCTAACCCCCCCCCCAAAATTTTTATTTTACCTGTTGCGCCTGCCTAAAGGCAGGCAAGTAGCGCATGCTGGCACGTGATCCCCCGGCACAGCGGCAAATGGCCGCTGTGCCGAGGGCCTCTAGCCCCACACCCCCGGATCACCCCACCCCGCCTACTCCCTGATGCCCCAGGACATATGCGCGTCCTGGGGATTTACGCAAGTAACTGGGCCTTTTAAAATAGGCCCGGCACACGTAAGGCCGGTTGTGCGCATAAATCCCCGGGATTTATGCGCGTAATCTTTTTAAAATCTGGGCCTTATTTTTTAAGTAGCTGGGACACTGATTTGGGGATTGAGCTTAAAATCACAAAAAAAGTTGTCTTAAGTAATAACATCAAAAGCCTTTTGCATTTTCATATAGATTTATTTATCACCAAATTATGCCAAGATAATTTCATATTGCATTAGCTACCAGTTCATCACATTGTTTTTATGGTTTTCTTTTATTGGACCAAAAACCACTATTGATGGACACATGTAATAATCATAAACAATCTACATGAAGGACATTCACTACTGGCTGATTGTTGTTTGTTTTTTTTATGTTGTCTTTCTGTTGATGTGCTACTTGTGAGGCTCTAATAACCTAGACCCCTTAGTGTTGCTATGGAACTAATTGTTAATGCCCACAGTAGGAGAAAGTATACTTTAGTCAGGAAGAATTATTTTGTAAGAGTTTAGGAGGATGACTGTTTTTGTTATAGACTGAGTTGTCTTTGGGTGGTTTGTGGACTAGTTTTATATCTAATTGGGTTTGTATTTAATATCACCAAATTATTAGGTATAATTTTGGTTGTATTTGTTATATTTTTTTGTTTTTATGTCTATATGCTGCTATTTGTTTTCTTTGTATGCTAATATTATGTATCATTTTGATTGTATTACATATATGTTAATGTTTTAATCCATTTTGGGTCATATTTTGATTAGAAAAACAGGTTATAAATGTGAGATGAAATGAAATTGAAGACTATAGTTGGTCCTAGAAAAAAATGATTCATTTTAGGTTGCTGGTATCATTAGTGCATTTAAAATTGCTGCTGAAATATGCATCTGCAAACACTTCTGTTGAGTGTGTCTGTTTGTAATTCTCATGTGTTCTTCCACTTTGCTGTTTTGCAGAACTGAATCAGTATTTTGCAAACACCTTTTATTTGCCAAATTGAATTGTTATTGCTACTATTTTAAATTGTGGTTACTTTAAAATGTTATACAGGTTTTGTGTAGCTGCAAATGATCTTCGCACATTTGCTGCTTTCTCTAATATACTGTAAACCACCTTGGATGAATTTCATATTCAAAAAGACGGGTAAGAGATTGAAATAAATAAATACATACATACATGAACAAACTAATGTAAAAATAATCCAAATACAATGTGGCCCATAAACTTTTGTGGTCACATTTTAAATAATTGATTTCTATGGTCTTGAAAGGCCTTGTGCTACATTGCTTCCAATAAAAATGGTATCAGAATCTAAAAGAATCCAAGAAAGTAGGTGGCCTAGTGGTTAAAATAATGAACTAGGAAACAGATGAATCAGGTTAAAATTTTGCTTTGCCCACAAGTTACTTTATTACTACCACTATTGCTACTTCTTATCATTTCTATAGCGCTACTAGACATTTGCAGCGCTGTACAAATACACCTAAGAGACAGTCCCTGCTCCGTCAAGCTCACAAGCTATTCAATACAGAAAAATAAGATGAATAAAAGTCTTAGGGAGTTTAACTTATTATGGAAAATGATTACAACCAACAAGGGTAAGATTAGATGAACTAGGGGTTAAGATTTAAAAGATGCTGCAAAAAGGTAGATTTTTAGGCTGGATTTGAATAAGGGTAGAGAGGGAGCATGTCACATTAACTTAGGAAATCTATTCCAAGCATACATTGCAGCAAGGTGGAAAATGTTGGAGTTAGTGATGGAAGATAAAAGGTAAAGAAAAGAATGACTTGACAAATGAACTGAGTTAACGAGGAAGGATATAAGGAGAGAAAAGAGAGGTATTCTTTCCCTCATTGCCCCAGGTACTTGCTTAGTTTTAAACTCACTGGGCAGGGTCTCATTATACCTATATCATCATCATCTTTATTTATTACCCATCTTCCAGCGAGTGAACTCAAAGCATGTTTCAAAATAACAAGAGCTAGTAAGGACAAGCATATAAAGAAACTAAGCAGGGAGTGAAGGAGGCAAAAACCAAAAAGTAATAATGGCCAACAGGGTTCATTTTATGAAAATCAAAATCAGGAATTACAAGGTGCTGGGAAACCATGAGACAGAACAAAACAGTAGCAATAACCAAAGGGGCAGATTTTTAATCTTACGTCACGGGGTACATTTGTGCGTGCTACCTAGCACGCACAAATGTACACCCAATTTTATAACATGCGTGTGCTGCCGCGCGCATGTTATAAAATCCAGGGTCTGCGCGCGCAAGGAGGTGCACACTTATGCACCTTGCGCGTGCCGAGCCCTAGGGGAGGCCCGATGGCTTTCCCTGTTCCCTAATCGGAGCGGCCTCGGAGGGAACTTTCCTTTCGCTCCCCCCCACCTTCCCCTCCCTTCCCCTATCTAACCCACCCCCCTACCTTTATTACAGGAGTTACGCCAGCTGCTGTGCCAGAGGACTCGGGACCACCCCGGGACATACGCGCGTCCCGGGGCTTGCGCACACCGCTGAGCCTATGCAAAATAGGCTCGGCGCATGCAGGGGTAGGTTTAAAGGGTTATGCGCGTAACCCTTTGAAAATCTACCCCAAAGAGGGAAGAGGGGTCTTATTGAACATTTATATATGTATTTTCACGTTGCATATTGTTATAAGAATGTTTGAAAAACACCACTGAAAATAGTTAAAAAAAAACCCCAAAACAGTAACAATAGCCATCAAGGCCAACACATAAAGGGCCAGATTTTAAAAGGGTTACGCGCACCGGGCCTATTTTAAAAAGGCCCAGTGATGCACGTAAAGCCCCGGGATGCGTGTAAGTCCTGGGGCTTTACAAAAGGGGCAGTCCGGGGATGGGGCCAGAGGCCTCCGACACAGCGGCCATTGCCACTGTGTTGGAGGATTGCGTGCTGGCAGGCTGCCGGTGCGTGCAACTTGTGCCTGCCCGGAGGCAGGCACAAAAGGTAAAATAAAACTTTTTGGGGGGTTAGAGTAGGACTAGAGGGAGGAAAGGTTAGGGGAAGGAGTGGGAAGGTCAGGTTAGGGGGAGGGAAGGGGGGAAGTCAGCGCGGCTCGGCACGCACAAGGTGCACAATTGTGCACCCCCTTGCGCACGCTGACCCCTGATTTTATAACTTGAGCACACAAGTTATAAAATCGGGTGTACATTTGCATGTGCCGGGTAGCGCACTCACATGTACGCCTCGCGAGCTCCTTTTAAAATCTACCCCAAATACTAAGAGTTAGGGAATTTCAAAATGTAGGGAGAAAGATAGAAACATATAAACATAGAAATGACAGCAGAAAAGGACCAGGTGGTCCATCCAGTCTGCCCAGCAAGCTTATGGTAGTATCTGCTGTACTGTGCAGGTTACCCCAATGCTTATCAATTTCCCAGACCGTAAAAGCCAGGGCTCTTGTTGGTTGCTATTTGAATCTAATTCCCTATTACCCCTTGCAGTTGAAGCAGAGAGCAATGTTAGAGTTGCATCAAAGTATCAGGCTTATTGGTTAAGGGTAGTAACTGCCACACCAGCAAATTACCCCCCAAGCACTCTTTTCTTCATTTCCATCCTCTAGCCTTTAGGGATCCACACGGGCGGATTTTAAAAGCCCTGCTTGCGTAAATCCGCCCGGATTTACGCGAGCAGGGCCTTGTGCGCCGGCGCACCTATTTTCCATAGGCCGCCGGCGCACACAGAGCCCCGGGACGCGCGTAGGTCCCGGGGTTTTTGGAAGGGGGTGTGTCGGGGGCGTGTCGGGAGTGGGACCCGATGACGTGGCGTTTCGGGGGTGGGACCAGGGGCGTGGTTTCGGCCCGGGGCGTTTCGGGGGCGTGGCCGCGCCCTCCGGAACTGCCCCCGGGTCGAGTCTCGGCACGCCAGCAGCCTGCTGGCGCGCGTGGATTTACGTCTCCCTCTGGGAGGCGTAAATCCATGGATAAAGGTGGGGGGGGGGTTTAGATAGGGCCGGGGAGGTGGGTTAGGTAGGGGAAGGTGAGGGGAGGGTGAAAGAAAGTTCCCTCCGAGGCCGCTCCGATTTCGGAGCGGCCTCGGAGGGAACGGAGACAGGCTGCGCGGCTCGGCGCACGCTGGCTGCCCAAAATCGGCAGCCTTGTGCGCGCCGATCCAGGATTTTAGAAGATACACGCGGCTACGCGCATATCTTATAAAATCCAGCGTACTTTTGTTTGCGCCTGCTACGCAAACAAAAGTACGCGATCGATCTGTTTTTAAAAATCTACCCCACAGTGTTTATCCCATGCCCCTTTGAATTCTTCCACTATTTTGTCTTCACCACCTCCTCTGGAAGGGCAATCCAGGCATTCTCCATGCTATCTGTGAAGAAATATTTCCTGAGTCATTCTCCCTGGAATTTCATTTTGTGACCCTTAGTTCTACTGATTCCTTTTCAAAAGAAAAGATTTGTCAAATGTGCATCATTAAAACCTTTGTATACCTCTCTTCTAGGATATACATATTGAGATCCTTTAGCCTCTCCTCATAGGGGTTCTCATACAAACCTCACACCATTTTGGTCACTCTTCTCTGGACTGCCTCGATCCTGTCGTTGTCTCTTTTGAGATATGGACTTCAAAACCGAACACAATATTCCAAGTGTGGCCTCACCAAGCACCTGTACAAGGGCATTATCACATCCTTTTTCTTACCAGTTATTCTTCTCTCTATGCAGCCCAGCATTCTTCTGGCTTTAGCTTTCGCCTTGTCACATTGCTTCACCATCTTCAGATCTCCAGCCACTATTATCCCAAGATCCCTCTCTTGGTTCCTGCACGTTAGTCTTTCATCCCCCATCAATACAGATCTTTTGTATTAATGCACCCCAGATGCATGACTCTATTCTTTGCATTGAATCCTAGCTGCCAAATCTTTGACCACTCTTCCAGCTTTCTTAAATCTCTTTTCATTCTCTCTACTCCTTCAGGCATGTCCATTCTATTGCAGATCTTAGTATCATTTGCAAATTGACAAATTTTACCTTCTATCCCTTCCACAATATCGCTCAAAGATATTGAACAGAACTGGTCCCAAAACCGAACCCTGTGGTACTCCACTTAATACACTTTTCTCTTCAGAGTAGATTCCATTTACCAATACACTATCTCCTTTCAGTCAACCAGTTTGTAATCCACATTGCCACCTTGGCGCTCACTCCCAAGCTTCTTATTTTATTCACAATCCTTCAATGCGAGACCATATCAAATGTTTTGCTGAAATTCAAGTAGATCACATTGAGTGCTCTTCCTTGATCCAATTCTCTAGTCACCCAATCAAAAAAATCAAGCAAATTTGACTGACAGGACCTTCCCTTGCTGAATCCATACTGCCTCGGGTTGAGCAACCCAGGAGATTGTAGATAGTTCGCTATCCTTTCCTTTAGCAGAGTCTCCATTAATTTTCCAACCATCGAGGTGAGGCTAACCAGCCTGTAGTTTCCGGCCTCCTCTCTACTACCATTCTTCTGAAGTGGGACCACCACCACACTTCTCCAATCCCATGGCACCACTCCCATTCCAGGGATCTATTGACAGGTTCTTCAGTGGACCCGCCAGCACATCTTTAAGTTCTGACAGTATCCTGGGGTATATCTCATCTGGCCCCATAGCCTTGTCCACTTTCAGTTTGCCTAGCTCCTTCCAAACATTCTCTTCTGTAAACGGAGTTTCATCTACTCAATCCCCATCTACAGTCTTGTTAACCAGCAATGGTCCTTCTCCAGGTTCTTCTTTAGTGAATTCTGAACTGAAGTATTTGTTTAATATTTCTGCCATTTCTTCATTACTCTCTACACATTGCTCCTTGTCACCTTTCAGTTTCACTATACCACTTCTGACCTCCCGTCTTTCATTGATATACTGATATATAATGTTTTGTCTCCTCGCTTTACCTCTTTGGCCATCCTTTCTTCCACTTGACCATTTGCTTTACTTATTTCTTTCTTCATCTCCCTCAGTTTTAACAGATATTCTTCCCTGTGTTCCTTTTTTGGGATCTTTTATACTCTTGAACACTATTCTTTTTGCCTGTATTTTTTCAGTCACTTCTTAGAGAACCAAATTTGTTTCTTTTTCCTCTTACTCTTGTTTACTTTTCTAACATATAGATTTGTTGCCTTTGTAATAGCTCCTTTTAATTTGGCCCACTGTTCTCATCCATTTTCTCCCAGTCTTCCAGTTCTTTCTACAGGTACAAGGGAAATAAAGGCTGGGTTCAAGAGGGGACAGGAAGCTAAGGAATTAGAGTGGAAAACACAGTGATCCAAGTTTATGGGCCAAAGGTTTCTATAAAAAGCCAAATTTTTAGTTTCTTCCTGAAGGTCATGATATCCAGTGTGAGCCTGATGTCTAATGGCAAAACATTCAAGAAGGAAGAGATACAACCAACAAATGTTCTCGTTTTTGTGCTGGAGAGCCACATTTCCTTGGGAACAGGTACAACCAGTCAAGAATTAGACAGAGAACGAAGAGGGTGAGTGGGGGTGTGTACAGATAGTTGGCTGCATAGATAGGAGGGGAGCAGGCCCTTGATTGCCTTATAGGCTAGGATCAATAGTTTGAATCTGTTGTGAGGTGCCCTGGTTTAATACACTCTAATGATTAAATAATAACACGAACATTGTAACTCTCACTAAGGACCTGAATTCCTAAGCTTTATTCCCTCTAGACATGGTCTGGTAAAAAAGTTTTAGTAAATTAGGCTGCAAGTTAACATCAAATAAAAAAGGGAAAATAGAATTGATCAGATCAGAGTAGATCTGTCAAAGGCCAGTACTACTTCATACAAAGGTTGGAAGGTTGTCCAGCCATCCTAGGCAGTGATGTCATCACGTGATCTCTCTCTCTCTCAAATCACACACACAACAAACGACCCTAGCTCCTCAAAGAAATACATACCCAAAAATGGAAGACGCCTTCCAGTTCCATGCCTCACCCATGCCAATTCTCTGATCTCAGAAGAAACAGCAAGGAAGGCTGTCTAACAAAGCCGTGAGGGTGACAAAACAGGATTAGCAGCCAGATGTCCAATAGTACTTGTAAATAATAATAATAGGTCCATAAATATATTTTTTATATTTATTTATTATTTATTTTTGTTTTTAATGAACATAATTAATGTATTTAAATTACAGACCTTTGTTGCACAGTCTTTTTTAAGACTTGGATTTTCATCATAACACGACTCAAGTTGAGGTAAAGGCATAATATTTGATCATTTGGTCTCCATTTCACAACCACATGTTTTGTCATAATTCACATTTATACCACATTTTCATGTTACCATTTTAATTGTGCGTTTTAGTTATGTTTTTATGATTTTTATTATTTACAAGTATGTGTTGTTGTATGTTGTAGCCCCTGACGTAGCCCCATTGTAAGAGGGTGAAACTCGGCCAGAGTTGGGCATTGTTCATATACTCGTGTTACTACCCAATAAAGGATACTATTTGGACATCTGGCTGCTAATCCTGTTTTGTCGCCCCCAATTCTCTGATCTCATCCATCCTTTCAAAACTGCTGCCCTTGCCAGCTACTTTGCCACCCCAGGCCACTGCCTACCACGCCTAATGCTTCCACTAGCCCTTACAAAGGGTAGCTGGAATAAGCTGAAAGATGTGGCTCCTGCAAGGTTGTTATGTGGTTTTAAAAACAAGACTGACAATTTTGTGTTAACAAATTGAATTGGAGATATTAGTACTGAGATGGTAAAGATAAGCCTAATGGGCTATAGCCCCTCTTTCTAGCTACTATTGCCTATCATCTGCTTTCACGGGGCTTTCTGAAGTATAGCATAGTATTTTTGCAATGTATTCCATGATTCACCAGTAACCAAGTCCAATATCCCAGAATTCAGTGGGGCACTAGATGAAAGCTGTGGTTCTAAAGATGCTAATCATTAGCATTGAAGAATCACTTTGAAATTCTCTCAACCATTATGTAAATGATTTTGAAGCATGGTCACATAATGAACTATAGTAAAGCTGTAAATACTGCTGCTATTCAAATGTACTGTAAATTGCCTTGAGCGAATTTCGTATTCAAAAAGGTGAGTAACAAATCAACATAAATAGACATCGTCATCTAACTTATCAATCTTCAATATTGAACTATTTGGAACATAAAATATTTGTTCTTTATGTTTTTCAGTATGTTATAGTCAATTATGTCTAACAAGATTGCCTCTAAAAGAAATGTAATTGTTTTATTTAAGCAACACACACAGAAAAAAAGTTGCTAGATCCATTTCAAATGTATTTCAACTTTTAATTTTGCCTTCTCTAGAGAAAATTTGCAAAGAAAGATGAAGATAATACAACTGATGATGAGGTGGACAATGAAGAAACAAATTATGATTTTGAAGAAACATCAGAAAGGTACACTAATCCAGTCAAAAAAGAAACATTACATAACTCTGACAGGAATCATGAAAATGGGGCAAATGAAAAGAACTCAGCATGGTCAGAGGTTTACTCAGGAAAGGAAGAAGAATCAGTGAAACAATCCAATACTGTAAGAAGAGTTCAAAATGAAATAGAAGATTCTAAGGCTTACAGCCAAAGAGAAGAAAATGGGAATGATTTAAAGATGCCTGTGAAGATTGATGATGTGGAACAAATCAGGACAAATGATCAGACACCAACCAACATGCTTACAGAACCAGTGGCAAAGTTCCAAGATCAAGAAAATGGTGAGAAGAAGATAGGGAAATTAAACTTGCCCAAAAAGTTAACTGTGGATACTAATTTTATTAAGATGACTGCAAGGCCCTCTGGAAACCAGACAAACTTAGATGAAACTTTAGGCAACATCCGGAAAAACAACCCAGTTATGAGGGAAGTCAACTTGAACAACATTGAAAATATCCCAAAAGAAATGTTAGTGGACTTTGTTGATGCAATGAAAAAGAACAAACATGTAAAAACCTTTAGTTTAGCAAATGTGGGAGCAGATGATAATGTAGCCTTTGCTCTGGCTAATATGCTGCGAGAAAATAGAAGTATTGTGACTCTAAATATCGAATCTAACTTCATCTCAGGCAAAGGGATAATAGCGATTTTGAGGTGTCTACAATTTAATGAGGTGTTAACCGAACTACGGTTTCATAATCAGAGGCATATGTTGGGCCACCATGCAGAAATGGAAATTGCACGGCTCCTGAAGGCCAACACCACTTTGTTAAAAATGGGCTATCACTTTGAGCTTCCTGGTCCCAGAATGGTGGTGACTAATTTGCTCACCCGAAATCTTGACAAACAAAGACAAAAAAGGCAAGAGGATCAAAAGCAACAGCAGGTCAAAGATCAAGAAGATATTATATCCATGCTAGAGAATGGATACGGGTTGCCTCCTGGATTGATACAGATGTTAGGCGTGCCTATTCCCAATTCTATGCCAACTTCTCCAAAGTTACAGCCATCCATGCCCCATACTACCCATATAGGGCATAAAAGCGAACAGACAAAATCAGTCCCTGTCCCTGATAAACAGCACAATCCTGAAACAGTGTCCTTTAAAGTGATCAAGCTCAAGAAACTTCAGCCAAAGTCATCTGCCCAGAAGCTGGCTGAGCCATGTGAGCAAACCAGCCTCCGAGACATGATCAAACTCAAAAGAACAAAACCAAAATCAAGTATGCCAAGTGAGATAGAGTCATCGGAGCGAGCAAACCTGAGAGACGTGATCAAGACTCTGAAACCAATTCCTAGAAGGCGACCACCTCCTCTGGTTGAGCTGACCCCTAGAGATGAGTTATTGAAAGACATCCGTCAGAGTAATGTCGCTTATCTTAAATCAGTGAGTATTCATAAAGTGGGCAACCACTGGAGTAAAACATTATTTTATGAACATAAGAATTCCATGCTAGATCAGACCAAAATCCATCAAGCCCAACATCCTGTCTCTGACAGTGGCAAATCCAGGTTGAAAGTACTTGGTAAGTTCCATAAAGTAAGGAGGGTAGATGAGAACTGAAAGTCACAGGGCAGCCACATGTAGACAACTCTGTTTTTACACAATAACTTATCACTAAAATGATAATCTGAATACCCAAGGCGTGTAAAAATATATAGACCCATCCAATTAGGGTTACAGAATTTAATTTTATATAAATAGAATCTGATGCAAAATGACTTCTAGGAACAATACTGGTGTTGGCACAATTAAAGATTTGTAAATTGATGTAAGAGTGACCTAGCTGCAGTTTATTGAAAACTGAATTGACAGGATAGACCAATCCTGTTTCAGTTTCTAAATCTTCGCTGCTGCATCACGTAGGAAGAACAAAGTAGGAGATTCACACGTAGGTATAAAATAGTAAATTCCCTGTCTTCTCAAACAATGCACAGAAATGTCATTAAATTTCATTTTTAATTTAAAGCTTTTAAAGTGAATGGATCATTTTTGCAAGATAATTATGCACCAAAGACATGCAAAAGAAAAAAAAAGGTTTAGCCAGAGCTAGTGCACGAGTATTAGATGCCCTAGGCCAGTGGTATTTACTCCCAGCTCTCGAAGGCCACCAACAGATTGGGTTTTCAGGCTATCCCTAATAAATATGCATAAAATAAATTTGCATGCAAATCTGTCTCATACATATTCATTAGAGATAGCCTGAAAACCCAACCTGTGATGGCCTTTGAAGGCTAGGAGTAAATACCACTGATCTAGGCAAAACGTCTGTCATATGCCCTGCCCTCCCACCACTAGCCCCAGGAGAATTCCTTTCTCTTCCCCACCTACCCTAAGCGCAAGAGAATCTCTCTTCCTCTCCCCCCCCCCCCCCCCCCAAAATCTAGGAACATTCCTTTTCCTCTCATTTCACCCCTAGTCCAGGAGCATTCCTCTTCCTCTCCTTCCCTCTCACTTTACCCCTAGTCCCAGGAACTTTCCTCTTCCTTTCTCCCCACCCCCTTTGCCCAGCCCCAGGAACATTTCTGTTCCTGTCCTTTCTCCCCCTCACCCACCACAGCCTCAAAAGTATTCTGCTTCCTCTTTCCGGCCCCTGCAAGCCTGGGGTGTGCACAAAAGGAGGAGGGGAGCATTTTTGCTGGCTGCTGCCACTACAGGATATAAATATTTTTTAAACCAATTAATTAATTAATTAATTAATTAACAGGTGAGGGCCTAGGAGTACAGTCGATTGGCTCAGTGCTGCCATGGACCTGGAAGTGAAGTTGGGTCCCAGCTGTCGCTGGAAACCGCTGCTGTGGGAGAGAGCCGGCAGAGTGAGGGAAGTACTGGAAACAGCATGGAGCACATTGGTGAGCTCCTGCTGCTCAGCAAGGCTTGGGCCCCAAATGATGCCAGCCCAGTCCAGTTCTGTAGCTGCCACCTCCCCAAACTGTGGCGCTCAAGGCATCCGGCCGGAATGCACACTGCTTCCACTGACGCTGGGTTTGGTTGATTCTGCTGAGCTCAACTGAACCTCTAATATAAGATAAATGTCTGCCAGTATAGTGTGGTAGTCAAGGTCTTTAATTTATTCAATCCTACACTAAAAATGATGAAAATAAAACAGCAACGGGTCAAAAAAAAGCAGGACTACTATAACACAGGAGTCAAGACCTGACCTTAGCTTGCTCATCTCACCCCACAATGAGACAATTTGGCATTACAACAGGCCGCAGTTTATTAACCTAACCCGAGCCCATTACAATGGTATAACCTTGTATCATTATCACTTATAGCAAACCCCCAACCCTTTCTTTCCTCCTCTTCCCCCTTATAACTCCCCCCTTGAGACTTCTACCACTTCGCCCCAGTGGTAAAGCAATAACCCGCCATTCTTTATTTACTTAACCCACCTCGCCCCCAGCGAGGTCAAGCTCTGGCCTTGAGCTTTAGCCCCACAGCACAACGGCCGTCTCGTGCAGCAGCCCCCCCAACTACATGAGATGCTCCCCCCCCCCACTCCTCTCACAGTACATTCTTCCCCAATATAATTTGGGCTCGGGTTTCCGCCACAAACAAGGACGTCTTAATTCATCCTTGTTCCCCCACTGCGGCCTCTGATACCTAAAACCAACCCCTGTCCCTATGCTCCAATTCCATTTCCTTCCAATTTATGCAGGACCTCATCCTTGCGACCAAAAGCACTATAATGTCCAGCCCCTCCACCACCAAACATAACCATTGCATCAGGTTGCGCAAAGTCCATCCTCCTGCCGGTGATCGGCTCCTTGCATGACCGTATAATTCCCTTTCTTTCTTCCAAGTTTCGCAACACTTCCTCCTTGTAGCCAATAGCACCATATTGTCCAGCCCCGCCACCACCAGTACAACCTTCCCATCTGGTTGAGAAGGTCCCTCATCCTGCCGGTGATAGACTCCTTGCATGACTGTATGACGATGGTATCCCTTACGTGATTCTATGATTCTCGGTTTGACGCATCTTCCCCATTCCTGTCGTAAGAATATCCATTCCTCTCATTCCCCCTCTCCTGCGGCACCCGGCAATCCTCCACTTCCCTCACCCAGGTCCAGGTGTACACCATACTTTCCTTTCCTTGCCTGTCCATGCGCACAATGACTAATCAAATGGCCCATAATCCAGGCACCTTTGACCCGGAATACCCTTGATACCTCTATGAAAGAAGATAAGTCAGTTAGTACCATGCACTGCCTACCGGGTTCTTGTGTTTGTAGTTCTTTGTTTAATATAGTCACATTGCCTGAAGTGGAGAGCCACAACCCCCCGCCCCCTCCTGCAATGGCCCTCTTCCCACGACACTTTAATGAACCCTGGAACATACGGTCACCCAAAGCATGGATTTACCGAGACGAATGCCCCGCCTTCTACCGTTTCCTGCTAAAATTTGTTTATGGTAACCAACTGGTTCCGTTGGAGTATTCCATCGTGACGCCTGGTAGAAGTCACTGCAATGCCCCGTTCACTATCACACCTCGGAACCAACTTGCACGCCCCACAACTGGCCCCTCTAACTAATCCACTCCCCGATAGCAGGGCATCCTCCTGGCACCATCCCGTTCTCTTTTCCCCTGCTACCCTCCAAAATGCAGCACCGGACCATTGTGTATTCTTTCCCCGCCTGTTACTATGACACAGAAAGAACCCCGCCACCTGTGGCTGGGCAAGTGCCATCGACAGGTTTCCCGGGGGCCGTAGCACTCTCTGTCAAACCCCATCCCCAACCCCCATGTCGTCCCCGTGGCATGGAGAAATGCGACCCTGTTCCTTGCATGGCTTCTCTCATGTATCAATGAGCCCCTGGCTGACGACTCACTCAGCATCCATTTGCCTCCCCAAACTCCCCGGAACCCCTCAAATTACTCGTACATGCCCTAGTATCTTATTTACACCCCACATCACCCCACACCACCCCACATCACCCCAGGGGACAGGGGCTTCAGGCTGGTGACCAGCCTGAAGCCCCTGTCCCCTGGGATTTTTTTTTTTTGTTGTTGTTTTGAATGGCTGCCCTGTCGAGGGAAGAAGGCACCGCTCAGCAGCTTCGCAACACCGTCCGGCGGCCTTCCAATCTCCGCGCATGTGCTTGAGCCCTCGCTCACCTTTTGACCGATCAGCTAACTTACTCGACGATCCCTCTCCCCTGTCCTCGAAAACCTTACTATCTACGCACCTATCTGCGCCCACCCCCCACTACATGGTTGCGCCTCCTATGAGCTGAGAAGAGGTACATGACCTAGGGATCCTATCACCTGCAACCTACCCCCAGCCGCACCGTGCGGACCAGCTTCAGGCTAGCTGGTGAGCCCTATCCCCCTGAAGAGCAGGCGCTCACACTCCGTCTTCCCTTGGCCTATGCGCCCCCCCCCCCCCCCCCCCCCCCCACTACTCACTCCCTACCTGTATGCACACTCATGTTACCCTTCCTGGGGTCACTCCGCCCGAGGGCTAGGTCCCACCATGGCCTCTGACGTTTCCTCATTATCATATCCTCGCCACTTCCTAGAGTTACAGGAACTGTCTGTGCCGAACGCAACTCCCCCCCATAGAACTAATGGTGCTGACTCCCCTCCCCTTGTTCGCCCTCTGCGTAACCCCTCACTCCCTTCAAGTATACTCACATGACCTCTCATGGCAACCGCCTCCCCATGATTGTACTCTCTGCCCTTGCGAAAGATCCACTGGTGCAATGCTTGTCAAGCGTTACATGCCTCCATTCCCACCGAGCCACCTGCCTGAACATGCATGGTCTCCTTCTCTGCCGCTCCTGGGAACACACAAGCACAAGCCACAAAAAACCCTCCCATGCCCCAGGTCTCACCACCTCCTTCCCCCCCCCCTTTCCATTAGTTAGATATGTATTTATCGATTTTTTTTAATTTTTATTCATATTTTTCTTTTTTTTTTTTTTTTTGGTACCAAACCATTCACTAGGGCTAGGTCCGCCCCAGCCTACCCAATCGTAACAGGCCATCGACCTCCCCCCACGCAAGCACTGGGCCCTTCCCCTACGAAACTAGTGTCTCGCATCTCCTGTTGCCCCTCTCGCTCTCAGCGGGTCCCTCGATTGGTCTGTAGAGCGCGCTGCACCCTCTCCACCCACAGCCCACTACACCGCCTATCCCCCATCCACCCTCTACCCTTCCCTTCGTCCCACCACCCTTCGCACGATCTGCCTCATGTGCCCGCCATGGTGATCGCAAACCTCCCCGTCAGTGGTGCCCTTTCCCTCCACTGCGGCAGACCGCCCCCCTTTCCACCTCCATCCCCCACACCCTGCACCCTCCACCGCTACCAACCGCCGCACTGGCATGGCCCCGGAGCACTGTTGCTGCATTTGGTATTAGTCTTAACTTTAACTATATATTATTAGTATCTTTTTTTCTTTGGTACATCAGGCGGCTGTATCGGCACCCTGCCACTCTGCTGCGAGCGGCTTGCCACCGAAAGGGCATGTCAAAATGGCGGGAACTGGGAGAACACAAGGCCCTTCCACTGCGCGGGTGGGGAACGCCTGGAAGCGCCCTCTCGCACCCTCCCAGGATGGCACGCCTAGGCGGGCACTGCCACCGGCCCGAAAGACAACTTTCTCCTCCCCCCCATTGGTGGGGCACAGTCCCCATGACGCATCAGCCCGCACGAACTCATCTTCACCGCGCACACTCCCCAACGGGACACAGGATCGCTGCTCGACCCACAGCCGACCTGGCCACAAGGCAGGCCTGCCATCCCCCACCCCCCATATCCCTGCATTATTGTTTATTTGTTGGGGGTTTTTTTTATACCAGTCGCCTGCGCTCCCCCACGGAAACCGCCCGCCGCTGCTGGCCGATTTCCTCTTTCTTTTCCTGGGCTCGACCTCCCCTCCTTCCCATTGTACACGGGGTCCCTCTCCATGGCGAGCCAAGAACACCGCCGTTGCTGCAGCCCACCTGAACACCGAGACCGAGCTACCTGCTGCATCATGGCAAGGCACTGCAGGAGCCAATGAGGAGGCAGCAATACCAATCACTGCATCCTCCCGCCCATTATCAGCACGGGCTCTTTTCCGCGCTCCTGCCTTTCCCTCCCCCACCAGCCCCGGACTATTCCCTCGCCGCCATGCGCGTTCCATATGTTATAGTCGGCGATGCAGGACGAGCCTGCATCGCCTCTCATCTATAATATAACAAAAAATGAAGAATTGATATAAATCTTTATTTTCAAAAGTGTTTCTGTCCTGTTATATCAACCTTACTGGTGTCCCTTTACCTTGTAACGTTGACAACAAGCTTGATGGGGTATTCTGAGGTGTCTGAACATTTTAACAATTTCCTTTAGCATTTCCTTTTCAAACTACTTTTTTCCTTCAAGGAGTCGGGATAACGGTTACACATAATCTGAATTTTGCTGAGGCAAAAACCTTGCATACAAACATGCCATCATCAAAGCAATGATCTACTATTCTCAAGATAGTAGTGACACTGCTTGGCTTAATATTTGCTTCCTTAAAATCTAGCTACCAGCAACTCGTGAAGTGGTGTGTGCTTTAGAAATAGACACAGGAGATCCCGTTCAAACCACAAAGGATGTTATTCACCAAAAAAGAGTAAAATTGTTCACCATTAATGTATTCGGTCCAGGTCAGGGAAGCAGAGGCCATGCCTCCTACCATCATGTCCTTCCTCAGTATCTATTCCTCCTGAACACCAGGCTGAACCTCTTCTAACAATAAAGGGCTAGGGGGGTCTAAACTATGCACTGAAGGCCAGCTGAAATTATTTTTACATCTGTTATTTTACATTTGACTCCTCAGTGTTTTAATGGCTTCTTGCCAGGTTTTTGTGAGGTCCTATCTGGGGGCTGACTTCACTGCCTTGAAATAGTGTAGAAGCATAGCACTATAACCGTCACATGAAAGTTTACATGAGTGCCACCGGTTGTGAGTTAGAAAAGTAGCACACCGTCTGTGGTTTCTTTAGCACAGAAAAACTGTTCTTTGAACTTTGAGGCTCGTGTACTAAATTAAAAATTTTTGCATGCACTCTCACATTTTTCACATGCTATTTTTCTACACATGCACATGAGCTTGGGAGAAAAATAGCACATAAAGAGCTGCACTGTGAAATTCCACAAAACAAATAACTACAAAATGGGACATAGCATGCGCTATGGAAATAAGGTGCATTAAGTTGCCATTTTAGTGAAGTTTTTCTCCTTTGCAAAGAATAAAATTGGGTGCAGTTTTCCGTGTGAAATTTTTTTGTTTCAGAATTAACAGTTGAACTATTTTGCGCATCAGCTCATTAACTAAGAATCTGAAAAAAAACTGTTGCACTCTGAAAACTGTGCAAAAAATAGAATTATCTGAGTATTTTGTTTTAATGAATTTTTTGCATGCTTTATGTCTTAGCTATTCAAGTTTTAAGTTGTTTCAGAATGCTATGTTTTTTTGTAACTGAATGTAATATTGTCACCCGCCTACTATTGTACATAGGTAGGCTATAAATTGATAAATAAATAAAATAAATACAATTTTTTGCAAAGGAGACCACCTTTATGACAAAGGTTTCCTGCTCCAAAATAGCAATTAGCTGGGGAGCCGTTTACTAAGCATTTTTCCCATAGATACAGAATGGGAGAAAAACCTTAGTAAATCAGGCCTGAAGCAGCATGTATATATATATATATATATATATGTGTGTGTATATGTGTGTGTGTGTGTGTGTGTGTGTGTGTGTGTGTGTGTGTGTGTGTGTGTGTGTGCACGCGCGTGTGCGTGACCTGGTTTGTGGTTACCCGGTATTATTTTCCAAGGCAGCTGCAGCAGAAACATGACTTCTGTCAGGGAACCTTCCTCCTCCTCCACCTTTCATTAATTATATCATTCATCTTATCTCCTTCCTCTGTTTTGTTGCTGTTGTTCAGGTACCACTGCCGAAAGAGCTGGAGTAGGAGAACACTTTCATCTGGGGAAAACTTGAACCAAACGGACTAGTCCAGTGTTTCTTTCAAGATCCTTCTAAGCTTGTTCTTCAGATGCCAGGTGGTAAATACACGTGGGAACAACGTTAGACAGATGCTTTCAGCAGTACAATGAAGTGACGCTATCAAGGGCTGATATAAGAGAGCACCTAAACAGCTGTGAAAATGAAGCTTGGGTTCCAGCTCTCCCTTGTTTTCTTTTGTCCCTGGTGACCTCCACCACGTTTCCCTCTGTTCTGAAATCTAAAGTAGGATGAAGCCCTACCATCTTCAGTTATTTTTGGCCACTATTCTGCAAAATTCAAATATGTGCACAGTCTCCCCACACAAACCACCACCACGTGCAGGAATGAAATCAGTCACAGGCAAGGGAAAGAAAATACTTCCGCGATTTGGCCAGTGGTGGGATTTGGGAATCTTGCAGAATAGAAAATTGCCTTATTGCTTACAGGTTCCCATCTTCTGCAAGTCTCAAAAAGGGTAAACTGTGTCGGGCTCCCTGTCTGCTGGTAAGGCAGTAAGTGGCAACATTTCTGGGTGATGGACAAACTTCTTTCTTTTTTTTTTTCTCATGGGGAAGGGTTCTCCGTAAGGAACACCGACGGATTGCCCTTTGCTCCTCTTTGGGTGCTGCAGCAGCACACAAGCCTTTCATTGGAAACAGACCATTTATTAAGCCACCATTTCCACTCCCAGCTGAAAAATAGCTCCTGAGAGCTGGGTGGGAATACCCCTTGCAGCCCTTAACTGGTCTTTTCCTCAGAAAGCCACTCTGGAGGTTTCTACTCATTTAAAGTAAGATTTCAGCTTTGGCGAAAGGAAATACTGGCTTCACTTTATTTTCTGTAGGCCATTTCTAGCATCAGGTCTTGCAGAATTAGAAATGTATGTTGTATATAGAAGACACTGTGGATGTAGTAGCGCTATAGAAGTAAGGAGAAGCATGGTGCAGGTATAAATCCAGCTGTTTGATCTGCCTATAGCACTTGTGTGAAGAGAGCTTCTGCTCCAGAAATGGCTACAACTAACGATCCAATTTGGATTTTGCCTCAGTAGGGCCCTATCATGAATTAGATTTTTTTTTCTTTTTTTGTTAACACCAGTTTATTTTTCTGCCTTGGTTGCTGTTTTAAACTGTAATTGCATCAGCCAGAACAGGGATTCCTTCCTAATATTGGGGGTTGGTGGTAAAGGTTTAATGTTTTCAAAAGCGAAATACAATTTAGAAGAGCAAGTCTGAAGATCTGCAGAAAAGAAGCATGCTAGATCCTCTTTAAAGACAACCTGTCAATTTTTATATCATTAAACTAAGAGCTTCAGTTGCATAAAGACCTTTTATTCTTTGTTGAACACTGTGGTCTTCATCTCTTTTAATTATAAACGCTATCACCTCAAGCTTGGCCTTGCTGGGCTCCAGAGGGCAAACATGTAGGGCTATTTGGGTTTTGCTGAATAGCAATAGACAAAAAAGGGGTTTTGTTTTAGAAATATATGAGGTAGCCAGAAAGATTCAGGGTATGGAGGCATAGAGTTTATGGATACACTCACCTCTGCCCACAGACTACATACTCATGCTATTTTTATATGACCTCCATGACTCTTAACCCTAAACATATTTATACAAGGCTGGAATACCTCAGGAAAGGCCCATTGCTATAGTTAGTTAGTCATCCTCCTGCGCTATAACAGGAACTGCCTGTCACTTTTCATGTCCAAAATAGCAAACCTAGCTAAAACAAGTAATGCCATTTTATTCTAATCATATACATGAGAGGAACAGCTGATAAACCATGTTCTCTTTAAAAAAGAAAACAACAACAACAACAAAAAGATAAACTGGTTGCATATTCTTATGGCAAAGGCTGATTTTAAATGAGAAATTACTACTTACCTGATAATTTCCTTTTCTTTAGGACAGACAGATGAATCCAGAACAAGCGAGTTAAGCACCGCTACCAGAGACGGAGAAAAACTGACATCATAGTATATATACCCCTGCAGGGTCATCAGCCTGCCAGTATTTTCTTCAAAAGCAACCGTGGATGACAGACTAGCAAAATACTTGATTAAAAACAGATAACCATTGCAATACTCAGCCAACAGGAAACATTGAGCTCAGACAAGAATGTAATAACACTAGTCTAGGGACTGGAGTAACACTTACCAGTAACCCCTACAACAGGTAGGCACACAAGAGGATCATTATGCAATCATTCTACAGCCAAGGGAGGGGAGCTGGATTCATCTGACTGTCCTAAAGAAAAGGAAATTATCAGGTAAGTAATAATTTCTTATTTCTTAGCATCCAATCAGATAATCCAGAACAAGTGGGATGTACTCAAGCTACTCCTGAACAAGGCGGGAGGCTGCTCATGGTCCAGTCAAAACCACACGTGCAAAGGTTGCGTCCTCCCGGGCCTGCACATCCAGATGATAATACCTGGAAAAGGTGTGTAAGGGGAACCATGCCACAGCTTGGCAAATGTCGACAAGAAAACAAAGAGGCGATCTATAATAGCCGTCAGGTAAACACAAAGGGATAGATGCCTTGATCTTTTTCAATACTTTTTATTGAAGCAGAGACGTATTCATAAAAATGCCCGACTCAGGCCGAGTTTCGCAGCTCAACAGCTGCTGCCTCAGGGGCTCAGACACTCCAAAGTCATGAATAAAATACAGTGGTGTAGCATCATCCAGTAAACAGTAATTGTATATCAGCAATACAAAAACAACTGTGCTTTACCTCTTCTTCGTCTTCTAAAACCTTCTTATTCTCTGGCTCTCCATCAACTTTAGTCCTTCAAAACAGACCTGCAGCTACTTCCCGCATAATGCCTTCAAACGCGTAATGCGTAAGACGAAGAAGAGGTAAAGCACAGTTGTTTTTGTATTGCTGATATACAATTACTGTTCACTGGATGAAACTACATCACTGTGTTTCACTTATGACTTTGGAGTGTCTGAGCCCCTGAGGCAGCAGCTGTTGAGCTGCGAAACTCGGCCTGAGTCGGGCATTTTTATGAATACGTCTCTGCTTCAATAAAAAGTATTGAAAAAGATCAAGGCATCTATCCCTTTGTGTTTACTTAAATGTCAACAAGAGACAACAATCTAACTTCTGCCCATGATACTGCTTGAGCCCTAGCCTGACTAGGTAATGGCTTCCCAGCATCCACATATGCAGCTGAGACTACCTCCATAATCCAATGAGCCACTGTAGCACGCAAGGCTGGCTCTCCCTGCCTAGTACCACCATAAAGGATAAACAGGTGATCTGACTTCCGCAAAGGCTCAGTAGCTTCCAGATACCTGACAATATGCCTCTTGATATCCAAGGGTCGCAAAAGACAACACTCCTCTACATCTCGCTTTCTGTCCAGATACAGCAGGGAAATGGACTGATTCAAGTGAAACTCAATGACCACCTACAGTAAAAAAGAAGGAACAGTACGCAGCTGTACTGCCCCCGGAGTCACCTGAAGAAATGGATCCTGGCAAAACAAGGCCTGCTGTTTGGAAACCCTACACGCAGAACAAATTGCCACAAGGAAAACCATTTTCAAGGTCAGCAACCGCAAAGACAGAGTATGTAGTGGTCAAAAAAATCCAAAACCAAATTAAGACTCCATAGGGGCACCAGAAACCACAAAGGAAGATGAAGATGTTTCACTCCTTTCAGAAAATGGCCACATCAGGATGAGTTGACAAGGATCCGCCATTTAACTGACCCCTGAAACAGGCGAGAGCCGCTAGTTGTATTTTTAAGGAATTGACAGCCAAGCCATTATTCAAGCCATCCTGCAAAATTCCAAAATTAGCATAATCCTGAACAAGGAAAGGAAGAGTACCTCGATCCTCACACCAGGCCTCAAACACTCTCCAAATCCGCACATAGGACAAGGAAGTGGAGAACTTTCGAGCTCTTAGCAAGCTGGAAATCACTGCCACAGCGTATCCACGTTTCAGCAAGCGAGCCCTTTCAAGGGCCATACTGTAATACAAAATAGAGTTGGATCTTCATGAAGAACAGGTCCCTGCTGCAACAGGTTCCTGTGCACTGAAAGTCAAAGAGTCAAATCCACCAGAAGCCTCCACAGATCTGCATACCACAGTTTCCTGGGTCAATCTGGAGTGACCAAGAGCACCATCCCTTTGTGGTGTTTGATTCTTTGAATCAGTCTACCCAACATGGGTCATGGAGGAAAGGCATGCAGCAACTTGCCTTCCGGCCACTCCTGCTCTAGATCATCAATCTCCAATGACTTCCTCCTGCGGCTGAAGAAACACGGAACTTTGGCATTGCACAAAGTCACCAACAGATTTAGGTACAGGAGACCCCAGTGATTCTGAATCAGCTGAAATGCCTCGTCTGTCAACGCCCACTCTCCTGAGTCCAGACTCTCTCTGCTGAGAAGGTCTGCATTTACTTTGTCTTTGCCCACAATGTGCAAGGCTGAGAACATCTGGAGATGCACCTCTGCTCATTCTCAGGCCAATACAGTGCAGTGCACTCCGACAGAGCGCACTGTTAGTCTGCTCTTGGATGCGCGTTTTCCCTTACCCCTTATTCAGTAAGGGGAGGAAAATGCGCGTCCAACCCGCGGCACCTAATAGCGCCCTCAACATGCAAATGCATGTTGATGGCCCTATTAGAAATGCGCACGGGATACAGAAAGTAAAATGTGCAGCCAAGCCACACATTTTACTTTCAGAAATTAGCGCCGACCCAAAGGTAGACGCTAATTTCTTCCGGCACCGGGAAAGTGCTCAGAAAAGCAGTAAAAACTGCTTTTCTGTGCACCCTCCGACTTAATATCATGGCGATATTAAGTCGGAGGTCCTGAAGAGTAAAAAAAGTAAAAAAAATAAAAATAAAAAAAAATTGAATTTGGCCCACGGCTATCGGGCCGAAAACCGGACGCTCAATTTTGCCGGCGTCCGGTTTCCGAGCCCGTGGCTGTCAGCGGGCTCGAGAACTGACACCGGCAAAATTGAGCGTCGGCTGTCAAACCTGCTGACAGCCGCCGCTCCAGGCTAAAAGGAGGCGCTAGGGACGCGCTAGTGTCCCTAGCGCCTCCTTTTCCCTGTTTCTACCGCACCACCTAATTTGAATACTGAATCGCGCACACCGGCAAGCGGCCAGTGCGCGTGCCGGGAGAGCGGGCGTTCATCCGCTCTCCCACGGACTTTACTGAATTGGCCTGTCTATAAGTTGATCTATTTCCTGTGACACTTGTTAGCTCTTGGTACCTCCCTGCCAATTGATGTAAGCCATAGTCATTGCATTGACAGCAATTATTCAGACCAATCAACCCTGCAGCCTATTGCTGAATTGTAAACATGCCAGCCGGACCACCCCAGCTTCCAGCCGATTGCTGTTCCAGAGATACTGCACTCCAGCGCCCTTGTGCTGTCAGCTCCTGAAGTGAGCTCCCCAACCAAGGAGACTCACATTCATTGTCAGTACTAGCCAGTCCGGTGGGGCTATGGAAACTCCTTTTCATAGATGATCTGCCTGCAGCCACTACTGCAGTTGGGAGGAGATCTCCATCAGCAGGTGGAACCAAATTGAATAGTCCTGAGACTTTGGATTCCACCAAGACAGCAGGGATCACTGAAGAGGACAGCATATGCTCCCTCACCCACAGTACCACTTCCAGGATTGCCGTCTTTAAGCCAAGTACCTGCAAATAAGACCATGCAGTCAGGCACAGACTGTTCAACAACAGATGGAGTTGAGCTAGCAACTTCTGAATTTGAGCTTCCAGCAGCCCATCTTCGTGTCAAACTGAACTCCAAGGTATTCCAGCAACTGAGTAGGCTGCACTTGGCTAAGTTCACCACCCACCCAAGCTCCTGCAATAGGGAAATCAACTTGCGAGTCACCAGGCGGCTCTCATTCAGCAACTGGGCTCGAATTAGCCAGTCCAATTACAGACGTACTAGGATTCCATCCTCTCTCAACTCTGCCGTAACTACTACAATTACCTTGGAAAAGATTTTGGGAGCAGTGGCCAGACCAAAGGGCAGCACCCAAAACTGAAATTGGCGCCCCAGAACTGCAAACTGCAGAACACATTACTGTGAAGATACTCTTCGGACAGATCCAGGGAGGTCAAATTCCCCTGATTGCACAGCCATTATAACTGAGTACAAGGTTTTCATGTGAAAATGTTTCACCTTTGGAGGTCCAGGATGTTTATTTGTTTATTTATTTATTTTATTAATTTAAAAAGCATTTATTACCCACCCTTCCTACGTTCAGAGCAGGGTACAATATGAACAAATACAGACTATAGCGACAATGCAGAATCTTAGGAGGAGGGGGAAAGGACATCAGCAGGGTATGAGATCAGATGTGTCAAGGGGTCATAGGAGAAAGAAAGAGGACTAGATAATATACCTTGCGGGAAACAAGTTGCAGGTATTCCATTGTAATCTTAGTTCGGGAATGCTCTCTTGAACAGGAAATTTTTGGGGGCTTTTTTGAATAGAGTTCTTTCTCAGAGACATCTAATTGTCTTTCGTAGGCTGTTCCACAGGAGTGGTCCAGCGGAGAAGAGGACACGTTCTCTGGTTTCCACAAATTGTGTGAGATTTGCGGGTGGAGCCTCTAGTAACATCTGAACTTTCAGGTGGGGGCATAGATTTTAATTGTTGAGGAGATCCATGGGGAGTGGATCAAGGAGTGGACGATCATAGCTAGCTTATATTATATTCAGAAGGAGATGGGGAGCCAGTGAAGAGATTTTAGAATGGGAGAGATGTGGTCTCGCATGTGAGTGCCGGTAAGGATGGGACGAAAGGAGCCCTCCTTCTTTGGCACGATGAAGTAAATGGAATAGCACCCCGTATTTGAGATGTGGACACCGAGACCACAGCCCTCAGACAGAGGAGCCTTATCAATGTACTCTCCACTGCCTGCTTCTTTTGCGGGGAGTGGCAGGGGGACTTTATGAACACATCTCGAGGAACACTGCCTTCATTGGGAGACTCAGGAGCTGCCACTACCCGAGCGCATGTCCCTCCTAGGTTGTCTGGAACGAAAGGACTGAGACTCGCTGAAAGGTCAAGTCCTCTGAAAGATCACTTCTCTATAGCGTTGAGAATACCTAGATCCTCAAGCTCGACCTCTCTTGTGAAAGGAGTGCTACGTCTGTTTCTTATCCTCTAGCAAACGAACTGAAGACTCACCCCACTTACTGGCCAGTTCCTCCAACTCGCTCCTAAATAATGTGAGCCTTTAAAGGGCAATTTGGTGAGGTTAGCCTTGGAGGTCGCATCGGCCAACCAATTTCTCAACCATAACTGATACCTGGACACTACTATAGAAGCCACCCCTTTGGATGAAGTGTGGACCAAGTCATAGTCTGCATCTGCCAAGAAGGCAGCGGCTAGTTCCATAACTGCCCTGCAGCTTACCCCAGAGTCATCAACCTCCTGGGAGAGAAGCAAACAAGAGCAAGCCACCAAGGAACAACAAGAAGCAATCTGCAAGGTCATTGCTTCAAATGCTTGCTTAAGCATAGACTTAATCTTTTTATCATGAGCATCCTTCAAGGCCACTCCTCCTTCCACAGGAATACTGGTCTGCTTGGAGACTGCACACACAAGTGCATCTCCTGCGGCAAAAGTAAGCACTATCTTACCACTGGATCCAGAGGGTACAGGCCTTCCAAAACCCGACCCCCTTTGAAATTAGCCTCTGGTGCACCACACTCAAGATCAATTCTTGAATGGACTCCATCTTGGGGAAAAACAAAAAGCTTTACACAAGAAAACCAAGATGGGATTTCTCTTTGGCTCAGACCCAGAATCTGCCCCAGAATCTGCCCCAGAAACCCCGAGAATTTGCAAGGTCTGGGAGAGCAAAGCTGGCAGTTCACCTCTATGAAAGAACTGTAGCATAGTTCTGTATGGTTCTAATCCTGAAGGAATTTCACCATCTGAAAGAGTCAGGATTGGCACCATGATCCGTATCCTGAAGTCCCGCTGCAGGAGTACTCCGGCTCTTAGCAGAAGGTCCAGGCAAATATTCAAATCAGGAGGCACACTCACTAAGCTACTGTCCCCTGCTGAGAAACCGGTTAGGGGAGGTCCAGATTCAGGCATCGCACCTGAGTCGTCTTTACCCAGCCCTACATCCGGTTGGGAAGAACCAGGTTTAGTGAAATCAGAGGATAAATCTTCCTGAGCCTCCAAACAGCCCTGGCACAAGTTAGTGGGCACTCCTGGCTGAGATGCCCTAATATGACAGGCAGTGCAAAGAGAAAGGCGCTTAGGCTTCTTTGGTATAGGAGCCATTATGACTGACAGTGCACTGAGCTGCAGCCGGAGGCATGTGTCTAGCTTTTTTTTTATATATATACTTCCAACTTAGGTGCCCAAAATTAGGCGTCCAACACCTAGGCATCTCAACAATAAGTGCCCTAAAAAACTTAAGCGTGCAGTACAACCTGTGTGCACAGGAAAGTGTGTGACCACCACAGTGCTGTGTAACTTGGACACAGGCTATAAGCCTTGACTGCGTCCAAAAACTGGGAGCACAACCTGACGCACTGCTAGACGCACACGCTGAATTGACAATCCTGTAGAAGGCAGCCTGAGAAAGTGTGTGAAGTGCTGTTGCAGCCTACCATGTGTAATGCAGCAAAAAAGCCTCAGAGCAGGGCCTAGCCTAAGGAGGCTGTAACCCACCAGGCTGCCTATGTCCCTTAACCTCTCATGGAGCAGGACGAACATCAGAATGGTGCGCCGAGCACTGAGACCAGGGGAAGGAGGAAGCCTACACAACAAAAGCCTTCTTCTAAGTCTCTGTATATTACATTATTATTTTTTTTTTAAACTTACCAGAGCTCAGCTTTACCTGGCTAAATACAGAGCCGGTCACTGCTGCGCTTGGCTTCCTGCACCCACTGCCTTTCAGCTGCTTGAGCAGCTAAGCCCATGCCGGCTGAAAACTAGTTACTGGTCTAAGGCACTCATGTGAAGGACCACAGAAATCACCTCAGGAATTCTCAACTAGGGGAGGAACCATTTGGTATCACCGCAGGAGAATGTGGTAAATTTATTTCCTTAATTCTCCTCTTTCATGATGAAGCAATCCCCAGTAGGGAGATGCACGTCCACTATATGCTGGAGACGGAGAATACTGGCAGGCTGATGTCACTGCAGAGGTATATACACTGTGACGTCAATTTGCTCCCTCTCCATCTGCTGGTAGAGGTGCATAACCCACTTGTTCTGGATTCATCTGACTGGATACTAAGAAAGAGACAGTACCCTAGAGCAGATGACAGCAGCCATCTTTATAATAATGCTTCATGAGATTATGCCTCCTACGCAACCAGTCTAATGTTCATAGCTCATGCACATATGCCCTTCTCTTGCAGACTTTCCTTAACATACAAAAGTATCTATATTCACACTATACACATGCATACACACCTATTCATGCTATATCTATAAGAAAATGCATCTCATTATTTATAGGACTAATATTTTACTGGGAAAAAAAGTTACATATAAATTTTATTATATTTTTTTACATCCCTCCCCCCACCCTGACAGCAGAGTTCCTACATGGAAGTTTTATGAGGCAGGGAGCCTTATTCCTCAACCTCACTCTCTCCTTCAGCTATTCCTGCAATGTCATAGTACAGCCAAAATTGATTTAAAAAAAAGCTAAATTAGTGAAAGCATTTTCAGACTCCCACTACAAAAGCAAAATGATGCATTGAAAATGGAATACTAGAGAGTTTAGGCATATATACAGCTCTGCATTCAAGGAGGCCATCTACTCCATTTCAAGGCATATGCCTATGTCCACAGTTATTTTGGCTTTTAGCCACAGCTCCATGCAGACATCATGCCAAGTGCATGCTTTGCCCATCCTCCAATGCAGTTCTAGCTTTTGCTTGTATTAGAGCAATTCTCCTTGCCCAACAAGATATAGCAATCATCATGCATCATGTAACAAAGCCAATAATCCGAAAGTGGAGGAACATGCCTTCAACCTTCCTTACATGTGTTTTGTTGGGGGTTCCTGGGATGTGTAGAGGCCAGGGGTGCTCAATCAGTCATTGGGTCTTAGCCAGCCAGGGTTTCAGGATATTTCTAATGACTATGCATGAGATTTATTTGCATGCCCTATCTGAATACCTGACTGGATGGGGTGGGGGAGAGGGCAAATACCAGTTGGATTATTTTTTTTATTGGGCAGGCACAGAAAGCTCATGAAAAACAATACCAGAGGTGGTTTGATGTTGTGATTTGTTTACATTTTTAGCTAATACCTAAAAAATCCCATCTTCTATTAGAGCACAGGACTCCTGCAAATTTCAAAATGCAATGTTCAAGCTTTCATCCTGTAACCAGAGTTTACTTGGAATCAGATGTGCGCAAACTCTTCAAGGTTGAACTCAAACCCAACAGTTCAGTTCAGACAAACAAATCCTCCCTTCCCCTCCACTGTCTGGAAAAATCCATCCAATGTAGTTTTCCACATATCTCAAGGCAATGTGAAGTGCAATTCCTGAAACTGAAATTGCCATGGAGTTGGAGTGTATTATGCCTCAAATGCAACCTTGCTTTAGAAAAGGGAAATAAGACACTTTCCTTCTTATTTAGAATTCTGAATTTCAAACCTAAGTGCTTAAGCACTTAAACTAAAATAAATAAAATGTCTCACACCATACACAGCTACAAAAATAATGCTAATCTGCCTCAAGGAAGTCAATACTTTTTTTTAATTTAAAAATCAGAAAAAAAAAGTAAAAAGCATGGTCTTTTTTCAGAAGCTTTCTTAAGTTTAAACAAGCTAAAGCACTGCATTTTGAGAAACATATAAGGCTACTCCTGATAATGATTTTTTTATTCTGGAGCAGGCAAAAAAAAAAAAGCCACCCCAAACCCACACACAATCAGCAAAGTGCTCCATAATATGGTAGCCAGGACATTTACCTCTCCTGGCACCCACCCTTTTACAGAAGAGTCACCAGAATACGAAGAAACACACAAACTCATAAGTGGAATAAACATAGGCCGTAGCTTTATTCCCATACATAACAAAAGCCTGAGCTGGCTATACACCAAAACAACAAGACCACAGTGATCATCTGCCACCACCCAGCAAGATGACCACCCCCAGGCCACTCAACCTGCAAGCCACCAATATATCAAACCTCAGTACCCACAACCCCCACCTTCACCCAACAAGGAGCCATGAATGGAAAAACTGCACGCAATTGTTCCATCCCCCACTTTCCAGACATGACCATTTGGTCAAATCAATAGTATGCTGGAATGGTTTGCTGAACTCATAACCAGCTCAGGCAACCCACTATAGGCACAGGTAGAAGAACTAACCTGTGACCCCCCCAAAGATGCGGCCATGATTCCTAACTCAGCAAACCATCCAAGGGCTCCTGAATTGAATTCAGAAATAAATCCAACCCAATAAAGGATAAACAAACACCATCTGCCCTAAACAAACCCCCATTCAAATCCCAGGATCACTCATGCTTGATATGACGCCCCCTAGCAAACTCAAGCAAGAACCAAATCTGCTGATTAGCCTTTGCCTGACAATGCCGCCAAAATTACCCTGTTCATCTCAAAAAGCCTTGCAATGATGTCCGACCAACAAATTACTGCAACATGCAGCAAAACTGAAATAGACACCAAGTTCTTTTGCACCATGCTGATTAATCTGCAACTGGACATCTTACCCTAATCATTGCCTCCCAAATGGATAACCAGAGCCCCAGGCTGATCAAACTGCTCCAACCTCAGCTGCAAGCAAGGAATCAGTTCATCCCACAGCATCCCTCTTCACCCCAACCAGCAAACTGTCACACCATGCTGTGCCAGGCCCAAATGCATCCTGTAAGGATGCCCACATGCATGTCTATAGGCCCACATGATGTATGAATGTCCAACAAACCATGCAATCCGCCCCAACTTGCAGAATCTAAAATAAAAACAATTAGTCAACTAGAAACATTTCACCATGCCCCCGGGCAAACATACCTTTCGAACACATCAGATTTCCAATGCCCAATACGCTGGATCACATCACCAAAAAGACCCGACCAAGCTGCTGATGTCGCAGCCCCTCTTTGAAATGAATGCATACCAAGCAGACTGATGTCCAAACTGAGGGCCAACAAACTTGATTGCAAAACCATCTCAAATTGGTACTTCGACAGTGGATGAAGATTATCATGCACCAAGAAATGTAACCCACCCGCCTGATGAATCAACCTGTAATCCTCGGCATTACAGACCAGATAGGTATGCAAGTCCAGAACCACAGAAACGTCTTTTTCTCCCCGATTTGTTTTAGACCTAGGAATATACAAAACAATTGAATCACTACAAAATTTCACAAGCCAGGCCTGCAAACCCATCCAATCCGCCCCTGAGCAAGCTCTGGCCACCAATTCACTAACCCGAAAGGCCCCGAAGAAAGCGAGCACGGAAGCTAGATAGAACAAGCAACATTCATACCGTGACACACAAATTCCAGATAGCACAGGATTTCATGAGTGATGGGCAAACGCCCATCCGACACTCTCACAGAGCCTCTAGACCAACCAAGCAGCAAGTGACGAATCACAAAAACGCCCCATGGGAAAGCCACACACATGTGCCCGCATGAAAAAAGAAAACCCAAGAAGTTGTCTAGACATGGTGGACTTTGAAATACCCTCGGCCTTAGCTGTCTCAATAAATTGCAACAATAAGATATCTGAAACAAGACCCCACTGCCAACCCATAGAAGCAAGAAAACGCACCACCTTGTCTGCTCCTTTCACATATTCCGCCCACGTGGAAGGGGCTAAGGATGTGCGCAGCAGCTTCCATGCCTCCGAGTATCAAACTTCCAAAGGAAAGGAGGCACCACAGCACCACACAGATCCGCCTCTGGGGCAAGCTTTCAAAACTGCTCCCACTTGTAATAAGAAAGAGAATTAGCCAGAGTATTAGTCACACCTGTCACTTGGCGAGTGTTGCGACCGTCGCTGCCCATCTCCACTCCACCCACCTTACCTCTTTTGCGACTCCCTCTTTGGTTGATGGAAGTTTGGCTGCCGTGGCGTCATCTTGCCGACCTCCTCCAGCGTCCCTGGACCGGCTAGACGCTGCCTTCCGCCATGTTCTTCTGAGGCCTTAAGGTCTTCGTTTTTGCTAGCTATTCGAGTTAGCAAGGGCTTTCCTCCAGGTATCGCTGCAGATGGGATTCACTCTCTGCATACCTTGATACTCTGCCTCCTCGGACTTTATCAGGGGTACCCACTCCTCGGGGGCCTTGCTCTCTCTCTTGCTTTTCAGGTCACAGTCTGGAACAGGTACTCGCTCCTCGAGGGCCCACGTTCCCGGACCTGCTACCGAACACTACTTCTGCCAGGAAGTCACCGCTGCCTACAACACCAGTGAGTTACCATCTCTCTCTCGCAGAGCTTTCCTTGGAACCAGGTACTCGCTCCTCGAGGGCCTACTTCAAGAGACTATTGTGTGAGTGTTACCATCAAGGTTCTGTTCCTGAACTCTGCATACTCTGCCTACTCACTATATTCAGTTTCTCTACAGCTCAGCCATCCTGGGATCACTGTTCCAGTGCCTGAGGGACTACAGCCCAGCTGGGCTCTTCCAGCTCACTACTGCCACCTCTGGTGGTTCACTATACAGTCTAATAAAAGATCTAGTGTGTGTCTGTCTCCCAGCTCTGAGCCTGACCGGTGGCCCCTCTCGGGATCTTCCCCCGGGGGCGTGGTCATCTGCCACCGGCCCAAGGATCCACCCACAATTATCACACATAATAACAGCGAGCCCAAGCATTCACATTCAGCATCATACAATGTAACACAAATTCCCACAAAAGATCAGAAACCATCAAACACTTTGCACATCTCTTGTTGATGACCTCAACCAAGCTAAGGTTATCACACCAGAAAACCACTTTCTTGTTGCACAGGCAAGGGCCCCACAAATAAAGCATCACGACTATCGGGAAAAGCTCTAAAAAAGGTAATGTTCTTTGTGACATCCACCTGCTTCCAATCCTCTGGCCACAACGTTGTGCACCAGGAACCCTGACAATAGATCCCAAACCAAAGGAACCAGCTGCATCAGTATACAGCTCCAAATTATGACAAGATAAAGCACTAGACTGCCAAACTGACATTCCATTAAACTCTGCCAAAAAATGATCCCAAATGACCAGATACTTGCATATTCTATGCATAACTCAAATGTAATGATTACTCTTAACCCCAGACATCGCCGTTGACAACTGCTGCAAGAACACTATCCATGGGAATAACCCAAGTGAAGTTCAGACTTCCTAGTAAGGACTGCATCTGCCACAGGGTCATCTTTTTGCAACGAAGTGCCCCTCTCACAAGCTCCCTCACCTTCACCTTCAATCATGTCAATGGAATCCAATTCAATACCCAAAAATATTAGTTGAGTACAAGGGCCCTCTGTTTTTTCCTCAGCAATAGGTATAGCAAAAGCAGCAGAAGCCTCCTTGAAACAATGCAATAGTTTGGCACAAATGCCTGGAGCGCTTTGGCCCACAAACAGAAAATCATCCAGATAAGTATGACATTGGACACTCCAGATCACTGTTTGACAACCCACTGTATAAAGTACTAAATGCCTAGAAGTAAGCACATGTGAGAAGTGCATGCTGATGGGCTGTTCTATCAAAGTAATAGGATCCCTCAATGGAAAATCCCCCTAAAGGGAAATTATCAGGATGAACAGGCAAGAGCCGAAAAACTGACTCAATGTCCACTTTAGCCATTAAGGGGCCCCCTCCCCTGCCCACAGCCCCGTACCAACTGAACTGCCGAATCAAAAAAATGCATAACACACAGTACACAAATCCTGAGAGATTTGTTCACTGAACATCCCTCAGGAAAGAATAAGTTATGGATCAATAAGAATTTACTGAGCTCCTTTTCAGGAACCACCGACAATGGGGATAAAACCAAAGGCTGAAATGAAGGCTCCACAAAAGGCCCAGGAATTCTACCTAACCCTATTTCTACTTGCAACTTCACCCTCAACATGTTGGCCATCTTATGCATGGAAGGACAATTCAAGTCCCCGCCCACCACCCCTGGGCCAGCTAAAGGGATCCTAAAACCGTACATAAACCCATTAAATAAAAGAATCGCCACATCAAACCTTGGATAGATCTGGATCCAGGGCAGCAAACAATTACTCGGATGTGATCACAGCCCGCTCACGGGACTCATTTTGAAGCTTCCCTGGCCACCGACCCTAAAGAAGTGGCTCCACCTATACACTTAGGACATTTAGTGACCGGATGATTGGCTCCGCAGCTCAAGCACAAATGGTGGAACTTACAGTCTGGAAAGTTGCAGGCCAATCTATTGTAATGCCAGCAAACATCGGATAGTCCCATCCCACTTTTACCCATGCCTCCTGGTGCAGATCCCTCTCGAATGGGCCACCCACTTGACCTGCCAAGCAACCCTCGCAGAGTTAATCGCAGATGAAGTTGTAGCCTTGTTAGTCATCTGTGGTAACTATAAGTGCTTATCCTGAGTACCCCAGGACATAAACTTAATTTTCCTCCATCCAATCATGAAAGTGCTCATTGTAATCAAGCCAGGCCCAACCTTCGTAGTTCCTACTTGCCACAAGAATCGCATCCGCAAAAGTCAATAAAGGCCCATACTGAGATGCATCATAATGCCCGAAAATGCTCGATAACTGAAGGAAGCACCAAATCCAATTAAAAACAGTGCACAGAATCTTCCGGGTCCCAGGGGAATGCTTGTTATCAACTTTCTTCTTACTCTCTTTGCTCTACCCCACTACGACCCTCCAACAAATCAAAATCTTATTCCTCATGGACCTAGGGCCATCCTCCCACAACTCAGAAAAGGCTACCAACGCTGGAGCCTTTCTATCCTTCCTCTTATCCACTGTTCCAGAGCCCATTTAGCTAGCAAAGATGAGTCAGACAAGGAAGTAGAAGATGATGAATCTGACGAACTAGATCTATCCGTGTTGCAACTGTCCCTTTCCGATGGCTTCACTCCGCCTACCTCTTTGTTAGCTCCTCCTCGTGCTGCGGATGGACGCCTGGCTGCCGCGGCATCTGCCTGCCATCCTCTCCAGCGTCCCCGGACCGGCTTGGGCACTGCTTCCTGTCATGCTCCGCTTGTACCATAGGGCGCACGCGCGCTGTGCAGCCTTTCTTCTTATTTCCTACTTGGTGCGAACCTCCGGGGCATCCCCCAGTGATGACATCATGCTACCCGGATATTTAAAGCCTATAATGTTTGCTAGCCTTTGAGTTAGCAAGGGGGGTAATCCTACGGGAATCCTACAGATGGGATTCGCTCTCCGTACTCAGCTACTCTACCTCTCTAATCTCTATTGGACTCTCTAACACTAAAGGGGTACCCGCTCCTCGGGGGCCTCACTTGCTTTCCAGGTCGCTACCAGGAAACCAGTACTCGCTGTGTGAGTACATCATCTGCATGCCTCCCAGCTCTCAGGGTTCAGATACTCCCTCCTCGAGGATCTGCTCTCCCTACCCTGGGGATCTCCATTCTGGGGTCTTGTATATTCTCCACTGTACTCATTCTCTCAGTTCTTTCCACTACAGCACTGCTACCAGAGGAGTCACTGTTCCAGCGCCTGAGGGATACCAGCCCTGCCGGGCTATTCCAGGTGCTCACTACTACCATCGCTGGTGGCTTCCTTACACAGTCTAATAAAAGATCAAACTCTGTGTTTGTGTGTCCTGAGCTAAGCCTGACCTATGGCCCCTCATGGGACTTCCCCCGTGGGCGTGGTCAGCTGCCACAGTGTCCAAGGGTCCACCCAAACCTCACAGTTTACAACAATCCAGCTTCTTGCTACGCTTGGACTTGCCCTGACCTCTAGTCTTAGGAGAATCACTGGGCTGATCAACAGTAAAAATTGAATCCCCACCACTTGTCTCGCCCATGACTGGACTATTGGAAGCAGGAACCATAACAGGCTGAGCTGTAACCCTCACCAACCCTGTAGAACCATTAGCCACCAACTCACTGAGCTGCAACTAAGCCTGATCAGAAACTACAGCAGCTGGAACCACAGGACGTGAAGAGTTTGGCACAGCTGAGATTGTATCACTTCGCCATCCTTCCTGACATGAAGTACCAGGATCTCCGTCATCCCCACCGAGGCAGGATTCTGTGAAGGAAGAAAAGCAGATGAAGCAGCAGAACCAGCACACCCAACCGTCCCACCAGAGCTGCCAACTGACCAAGATCCAGCAGGCAAATCCCCACCCTCACCCAGAAAATACCCGACCGCAGAATGCCAATCCCCGTGACCCATGCCACCAGAGAGAACGCCACCAAAATTTGTATACCCCCTGGGCCAACCTGATGGCCAATATCCAGGAACACCACTCCATCCACCCACCTTAGGAGACATGAATCTGCCCTGAAAACCGGAGCCCAGCCAAGGGACTGGAGGATTTAACTCCCAAAGGAAACTGCAGTCCAAAACCCCTGAAAATCCCGCAAGAATTTACATCCTGACCCAACACCCCCACCCCTCAGTCTTGTGAATACCCCCATAAGGGAAAATCAGGACACTACTATCCCTGATCGCACCCAAGCCTGCAGCCCCCACAAAACTAGCACCCCTAGCCTCTGAAGCCAAGCTGCCAAGCCCTGCCACTCCAAAAATCCCTGCACACCCTATAACCAACCCATCAACTAGCACTTCCCTATTGCCCAAGCCCCGCAGCATTCCACTGCCTCCCACATCAACCTGTCTATCCCCTGAGCTGTATCGTCACCCCCCAACAGCGCACCGAATCCCAGACCCAGCCTCCGAACTCACAACCTCACCTGTCACAGACACAGCACTGGAAACCACAACAGACTTTGAAACAGCCAGCCTGAACCCACCAATTATCCTTTTTCCGTGGAAATGCCAAAACAGCCCCATATTGTGGGTGATGTCACCGACAGCACCAACGATGGACAAACACGCTCTCCTAGCTCCTAAGATTTTAGATAAAAATCTCAGGAGCATGCATAATAAGTAGCATGGAACGATCCTGTGTTCTCCAGTCAATATTTTCTGCCCATTGACAGTGGACGTAATGCAACTCAATTCTGTTATTTTTTGCGTTGAAAATAAAATTTAAAAGGAGAGAGTAACAACTACATTTTGTTTTTAAAAAATAAAATAAAGCAATGGATTCGAATGGTAAGGCTCCATTCAAACTCAACGCACAATTAAACTCTGGAATTTGTTGCCAGAAGTTGTGGTTAGTGCAGTTAGTATAGCTGTGTTTAAAAAAAGGATTGGATAAGTTCTTGGAGGAGAAGTCTATTACCTGCTATTAATTAAGTTGACTTAGAAAATAGCCACTGCTATTACTAGCAATGGTAACATGGAATAGACTTGGTTTTTGGGTACTTGCCAGGTTTGTATGGCCTGGATTGGCCACTGTTGGAAACAGGATGCTGGGCTTGATGGACCCTTGGTCTGACCCAGTATGGCATGTTCTTATGTTGGCTGAGGTACTCACTGCTGATGGAAGTAGCCCCTGGAACTGGTGCGCGGCCTGTGAGCCCGAGAGGCAAGGGAATAATATGTCCTCTGCCTGTAAAAGGGTTTCCTGGAGCCTGGCCTGGAAGATTTCCTGACAGAGGAAGGAGCATCCAAAATGCCAGCGGAGAACTGTTGGAGGGTTTCATGTTGGTCCTTCAACCGAGCAACCGCATCCCAGCCCTTATCCCCAAAAGTTTGTCACCTGTGCATGGGAAGTTAGCCAGCTTCTCCTGCATCTCTGGACAGAGGTCAGAAGCCTGGAGCCAGGCCATTCTATGGGACCCGATGCCCTCTGAGGCTACTTGGGCCGCTGTCTCAAACACATCATAGGTGGATCTTACCTCATGTTTGCCAGCCTCTAAACCCTGCAGGACAAAGGCAGACAGACTCCTGTTGCTGCTGCAGCAAACTCTCTGCGAGGTCCTGGACCCGCTTCCACAGGATCCGGTTGTATTGGGTCATATACAACTGGTAGGTGGTACTATGGGCAACATGCATAGCTCCTGGAAAGACCTTTCTGCCCAGAGTAGAGCATCGAGCTCCCTATGTTATCACCCCAGAGGGGCAGAGGCATGAGTACAGGAGCGCTTGGGCTTTTTGAGGGTGGATTCTACAAGCACTGAATGGGAAGGGAAGTGCCACCTCTCGAATCCGAAGGCCTGCTGTACCAAATAGGTGGCATCTGCCTTCCTATTGAGTGGAGATATGGAGATTGGCTGTTCCTACATCCAAAGCAGAAGATCCTTAAAAGATGTCATGGATGGGAACCACCCCCATTTCCTTACAAGTGTCGACAAACTGGAGTACCTCCAACATCTTATGTCACACATCCTCCTCCTTGAGAAGCTGGAAAGGAATAGCTTCAGCCATGGCCCTGATGAACCCCACAAAAGGAGAGGTCCTCGGGGGGAGGGTGGGGGGCGCGGGCTCGACCCTTTCCTCAGGAGATGAAGGCTCAGAAAGGGAGTTGTCAGAATTTGGATGAAGACTTTGCGGAATCATTGCCCCCACGGGTCATAGGGGCCTTCCTCCTCACTAAGGCCATGGGAGGGCTGGTGCGGGCAAGGCCTGTGGAGAAACCTAACCCTGGGCTCTGAAGGTACCGAGGGAAATCAATGGTGTGCCCTGGTAATGGGGAGACAGGGGGACATGGAAGGGTGCAGGGCCCGTGCAAAGGCTCTGTGAACTGAAGCATTGTCTTCACAGATCCTCTTCGGAGGATCCAATAATAGGGATCGCTCCCGAGGGGGATATAGGAGGCTGCTGGGGAAGCAAATGTCCCTTGGGCATCGGTTGAGTCGTAAGGGTGCCGAGAAGGACGTCCAGAAGTTCAAGCAGGGGTACCAAGATAGACTGTGCAGGCTCCGGCACCAGCATGGGGGCCTGGGGCGGCTCAACACTCACAGAGCTTGGAGTACTGCACTCTACGCTCCTCCTGAACATCCAGTGAAGCCAGGACTGAGGGAAGAGAATGAGGCATCATTGGTGCTTCCTTTGTTTTCCCGAGAATGCACAGTGCTCTGCCCCGATATCGGTGGGGGAACGCCTGGGACTCCTAGGCATAGCAGAGGATAGGGCCTCCGAGCCATGGGGTCATTGCAGTGGTGGTACAGCAGCTGCCAGTACTGCACCAGAACCGTTGCCACATGCTGACCGGTGTTATGCTTACAGGATCTCCCACGACACTCGGCCCAGTCTTTCCCCAGTGCAGAGGATACCAATGTCCTGGAAACCAGCAAGATCATGGAAGACATTCCCTTGGTCCTTTGAAGATGCAGTCTGAGTAGCAGCGAGATGGAGCGTATTGAGTGGTTCCCCTTGACCCCGGGTGTCGATAGAGTGGCTTTTTTGAAACTGCAGTTTCTCCATTTTGTCCAGGTGTGTGTGACTGCCCTTGATGGTCATCTGGTCACACAGCCGACAGCCTCAGACATTGTGCAAGGCCCCCACGCAGAGGATACAAACCTCACGCGGATCCGTGATGGACATGGTATGCGGGCACCGGCGAAAACCAGATGCTGCCATGCAAAAATAATCAGCACATGGTCAATGACTGGGGTTCACTGAAAATCGACCACAAAGAGAAGGAAAAATATTTTCTACTTACTGCGCTGAGAAGAGGCATCGATTGTGAAGAGGGACCCGATGATGAAACAGGAAAAAAACTCCCGCTTTTAGACAAGAGAAACAAAATAGAAGTAGAGTTCCAGAACCACAAAGGAACTGCACCATGGAAAAAAAGACTGAAGAGGGACCTCATGTAGACACATGGATAGTGGCATGCTAAGTGTGCTAGTCAAAATTGGTAGAAGATATGATAAGTTTTCCATGCCAGGCTCCATCAGATGATAGCACCCATATGCGAGGACTACGATCCTGCTTGTCCTAGGAGAAACCCATGTACTGCATGCATTAAGTGATCACTTATCCTACAGTGTCAGGTCACAGCTTGAAACCCAAGGACACAGGTCTTAGATTGTGAGGAGACCTGAATTTGTAGTTACAAAATGAATGCACAGGTATCTCACCTAGTGAAAAAGGTACCTTTATTATCCCTATGCTCTAGCTGCCCATGACAGGCATTGTTTAACACAAGAGACCTGTTGCTAGTTACCCATGCCCTGCAAAATATCTTTTACCAGGATTTCCAGAGCTCAGATTAAAAATGATTGCAAAATGCCACAGCATGTTTGCTAGAAGGGAAGAAAAACTCAGAGCAGTTGCACCCAGTGAAGCAAAAAATCCAATTTAATAATCTTGTTTTAATCTTTTAAAGGGTACTTTTTCAAGAGTTTAAGTACAACGTCTTCTGAAAATTACCCCAGCTGTTGTATGCTTTCATGCAATTTCATGCTTACTTTTCTGGGGAAGCAAACAGGTTCAGGGACATTGTCAGGGCAAGAAAAGTTAGGCGCAGGCTTTCAAACATTTACACTCACTCGGCTAGCACATGCCTATGCTATGCTAAAGTACAGCAGCCCTGCGCACCTGAGTCCACTTTGAAAATTCACACTGAAGTTTGCATATAAGGCACAACCATGTAATCAAGGGAACTCTTAATAAATGCCAGTGATTATCATGGATATTGAAATGAACTTCTTTTGGCACCTAAAAGTTTTCATCTGCTCCCAAACAATTAATATAACCACTAAAAAGTACCAATGCAGGCAAAAAGCTTGGCTTGGTCTACTTACATTTTTTTGTATCTTCAAACAGAAAAAAAAAAAAAAGAAGTTCTAGCTCTCCCCAAAATACTTGTCTGTCTTGGCTAGATTGTAAACTCCATGGAGCAGGGAGGGTGTCATGTGTATAGCTAGTAGCTCTTTCACAATGACTAATGCTAGTAATAGAAATTGCTTGTTTTATGACAACCTAATACAGGTCCTGAAACAGATAGATATGCACGTTTCATTTCATGTTTAGACCTATTTCCATGCGAAATGGATTAAATATACTTGCAACATATAAATTTATATATAGCATCCAGCTGCATTAGCTGTTCTGATCAGAAGGGCCATTCTTGTCCATTTTCCCCCCCAAGAGATAAGTTTTCACTATGAGTAGGTAAAATAAAGACAAGCACTCCATCCACTGTTAAATAATATCTTTTATTCCATAATCTGCATGAACCTATACCATACTCCTGCTGCTATAAATGAAAGGCATAATCCCTATAAGCATTAGGAGAAAAACAGGCATGCTATTCTAGTTTTATAATGGGGGGAGGGGGGGGAATTCCTGCATGGAGACCAATGAAAATCTGTATGTTGAACTGCTCATATAAAATACATTTTCATGTTTGCCTAACTCATTGTCGAGAACATCCTGCTCCCTCCCCAGACTGGTGCACACTCATTTTTTAATATTTTATTACTGCTGCGTTATCTACCCAGTGATCAAAATTGATTAGAATTCATGCAGTTTTCCCTTTGCATGAATATATTCTACCTTATATCCTCCTCACTTATTCATTGTAAGGAGTATATAAAGTCCTCATTCCTTTTGTGTTGATGCAATCACTACCCTAAACAAAATATAAAATAAGATGCTAAACACAAAATCAACGTGCACCAGTGAGAAAACTGGATGATTGTTCCTATAGTGGCCCCTGCAGGCAAAAGCCTGAAAGGGAAAAATATGAAAGGAGCCCTGATTTAAGAGTGGCTTTTCTATTATCCAGATTTGGTCTTCTGCTACAGAACAAGGAGGGGGGTGGGGGGAGTTATATGTAAATCGAACGTGAAGATAGAATAAGACTTTATGCAGAGCTTCTGGGGAGATTTTGCTTTGGGTCTCGTCATGCGATACAATCAGAATCCCTGGATAGCAACTGCAACACTGTCAATAAATGTTGCCATTGTTAACACTATAGACCACACATACTAAGCCCCTCCTTCCTCATCCCAACACAAAAATGAGAACCCTCTAATACATCAGACCCTGTATAATGTCATGAAATACAGTTCAATGCAAATCATCAGTAACAAAAAACTATATAGATGAAAAGGCTAAATAGAATAGATGCTTACAATTTTTTTTTTTAATGCAAAGAAAGTTAATTTTATGGACCTTGCTAGCTTTCAATTTTATCTAGACAGGAGCTTGTTTATTAGTAGAAGTTACTTTGAAAAACTTTTTACCAGGATGCCCTAGACCTAATACTCCATTAAATTAAAAAAAAAAAGCCCCCCGAACACACCACTTTACTAAAAATTACCCTAAATTTTAAGAAACACCTGTATTGCTATCAGTGGTATGCACTATTAAAATAAGAAATTTAACTTATCTTGCCTGAAAAAAAAAATACATGTCTATTAATGGAATACTGTCTGAAGGTGGGTGTGAAACTGAAAAGGACTCAGGGTTAGTTAATCCATTTGGTGTTTCCCCTGATCCATTTATAAATATTCCATGTTAAAAAAAAACAAAAAAACTCAGATAGCACTGGATTTTATTAAACAATAAAAATCCCTTAAAATACTCGAGAAGTTATTTCTTAGGAAATAAGATATTCAGTGTCAAAGTTACCATACACATCACAAGTAACCAGGAGTGTTTTAGCCTACTGGTTCTGGACTCCAGTCCTCCTGCCCAAACAGGATAGCTACAGTGACTCTGAACAGTAATGTACCTGCATAGATTTAATCTAAGGTACAGGGTCATCTGCATTGTTCAGTTATGTTGAAAACCAGGGCAGTTTTGGAACCACAAGAACCAGAGCAGACTCCACTTTACTAACCTCAGGAATTCATTCAACTGAAATGCTAATACATCTTCTGTTTGGAAATAAGAAAAAAACATGAGGAAGTTTAGCATTTGTAGTTATTATGGCCCAGACATTTAATGCTAATGAAAGAAATATTCAGACTGAAACAGGAGACAAGTATGGTTTTCCTCTTAACAAAATAACTTCAATGTGGTCCACCTTAACTAAAAAAATACTAATACAGGGCAGGAAGACCAAAAAAGAAAAAAAAAAAAACAAAAAGAAAGTCAAACCAGTTAGTCTATGGGAATTATTTAAATCCGAATTAATTCTGTGACTAAATGTTTTAATCCTAACAGGGTCTCAAAGTGCTTTGTGGCTGGATACCTCAAAACAAATACAGGCATATGACAGTGAATTCTGAGAGAGACTGGGATCTTTCAGCTATACTTAAAGGTCCATTCTAACATGGACTGAAGAACTCACTGCCTTGGTCAAGTCCTTACCACAGCATCCCCTCCCTTACATGACTAAGCTGCAAAAGTCCCAGAACAGTCTCAGATTTTTCTTGCCATAAAATGCTAGTGCAATCCCATTGCAGTGCAACATGAAATTTGTTTAATGTCTTTTATGCAAGTAATGATTACCTACTGATTATCCAATACTTGTCTCTCGACAATCGAGAGCACAAAAACACACACACATTATGCATACTATGATGTCTTGCATTAAATATTTAATGCTTTCATTAGAGAGTAGAAAACCTTAATAAAAAGCACTGAATGGGCTAACACGGTTCTTTCAAAGAAAACCATGTGTATATATTTTAATTTTGCCTGTACACTGGGCAAAATTAGATTTTCTAGCATTTGCAGCTATTGCTTCATAAATATACAGAGTAAACTAAAGTGGACCAGAGCAAAGAGCAGCTCAGCTTCCGTTCATAAGAAGAGCACCATTTACATATTATTCTTTGGCTTTGGTAAGATAATCCGCTAGTTTGTTAAAGGTTTCCTCCTGCTGCTCGAGGGCATTGAGAACAATCCCCATTGGTGTCTTCTTCAGACCAGCTACTTCCATTTGGTTCTCCAGTTTGTTCTTCATGTTTCTAAGCCTCAAAGAAGCATGTATGAAGATCACTGAAAAGAGAAGAGAAATGCCAAAAAAAAATAATGGATGAATGTATTCAAGGACCAGAACCAACTGGGCAAATAAAGATTTTACTACAAAAAAAATAAATTAGTATTTGTTTAACTCTCCAAAGCCACACCAAGCAAAGTACAATAAAATCAAACTGGACCTATAGACATGCCAACTATAAAAACATCTAAAAGCCAGATAACGTAATCTCTTCCTACCCCCAGAAATAAAACCTGATAGTATCAGCCTACTGCCACCTTTGCCAATCCCCAATACTCAACCCAACAAATTTATCATGACATTCATTATCCAGACACCTCTAATTTTAGACACCCATGTTGTCTATGGTTCCCAAACCTGCCTGGTGAGCCCACAACCTGATGGGTTTTCAGGATATCCACAATATTTGCACACACTGGACCAATGTACATAAGTATTTTCTCACACATTCAGTGTGGATATCCTTAAAAACTCTGCTGCCGGTAGAATACTGCTTCACACAAAAATATTTAAAGACTTGTAGCTGCAACTTTAAAATACAACACCCCCAAAAAATAAACACATGTTATATCTACATAAAAGGGGAAATTCCTCAAAAGTATTATTGTAGGCTTGAGATCTTAACACACTTTATAATGCTGTCCTCAAAAAAAAACCAAAAACACTCAACACAATAGCATAAATATTAAACAAAAGGCAGTAACGTATCCCTTCTCTCACAATGGGCCAGAACAACTAACGCACAATGCCATGCTAGGTCAGATCTAGGACCAACAAGAGAAGCATCCTGTCCAATAGTGGTCAGTTTAGGTCACAATACCCAGTGGATCTGTTTCTTGTTGCTCATTCCCAGGAATAGTGATGCCTTTCCCCAGAGTCTTCCTGGCTAATAATGTTTTATAGACTTTCCCTTCAGACACCTTTCCAAACTTTTTAAACCTTGCTATGGGAATCTGTTAACAGATTCCACAACTTGATTGTGTGCCAAAAAAAAAACCAACCACAAAACCAACCCAAAAAACCCCATCTTACAATTTTTTTTTTTAAGTTGCTGGCTGTTTCATAGTGTCTTTTTTTTTTTTTTTTTTTTTTTTTAATTTGAAAGGGTAAATAACTGTCCCTATTTACTTGTTCCACCCTACTCATGATTTAAAAAAAAACATATCAGCGACTGGTTTAGGATTGTGCCTCCTCTAGGTACAACTGGTGGTATTGCCACCCCTTCCCCAAAGGTACAGTCTTCTTTGCTGTGATCTCTCTGTTCCAGCCTCGCCTCTGCCCCTTGTGTCCCTGAATGACACGAGAGACCTTTGTGTGGGAAGCAGAGTGCTTTTGTTTGCTGCCCCCCCCCCATGGTCTGGCCTCACTCCACTCCTGTTCCCTTCACAGGACAATGGAACTGCAATAAGGAGAGCAGCATTTAATTTTCTCTGTCCCTTACCCCTCCCCTCTGCACTGGGAGGGAGGGGCAGGATCAGGGAGCAGAAGGTTGTTCTCTGCCGAGTGAGAATTCAGCACAGCTGGAAGACAAAGTCTTCAGCAGTTGTACTCCCCCCTACCCCCAGATTTTTTGCTACCTTAGGCACAGTCCTAGTAAGCCTGTATCATATCCTCCTCAGTCATCTCTTCCAAGCAGATGAACCCTAGCCTAATTAGCCTATCATTTGAAACTACCAAGTATTTTAATTTATCATAGTGCTGTTATTCATTATGTCAAAATTTCATTTTGCACCATCTCAAGAACAGAGAATATATTAAGATGACAGTCTCTCAGCAGGAAAAAAAACAACTCGTAACAGCAGTGTCTCCTAGAGGCACTCCATGAAGTTAGCAAGTAGCAAATTTATAACAAAGTCAAAGAACTCTTTCACTCACACAATTAAGCTCTAGAATTTGTTGCCAGAGGATGTGGTTAGCGCAGTTAGTGTAGCTAGGCTTAAAAAAAAGGTTTGGATAACTTTCTGGAGAAGAAGTCCATTAATTGCTATTAATCAAGTTAAACTTAGGAGCCCATGCAATACAGTGTGCTCAGCTGAGCGCAGTGCAGGTTAAATAGGCGCTAATCCACCCCCTACTGCAATAGGGGGATTAGTGCCTATTTAACGCACATCTGACAGAGTGAATGAGTTAGCACTCATCACATGCAAATTGTCTCAGAAGCACATTTATTGCTCAGCTATTAACGCCTGCCTGAAGCAGGCGTTAATAGCTGAGCGCACTGAAAAAAAAAAAAACAAAACAAAACTGCTTTTCTGTACTTTAAAAGTTTAAAAAAGAAAAGAAAAAACCCTCTACCGGCCGCTTTGAAGACAGACACTGATGTGCTCTGCATCTGTATTCATAACTGGCTGACTGCAGTTATGAAAACTGATGCAGAGTTTATCGGCTTTCATAAACAGCAGACCGCCGGTAACCGCGGGGGTCGCATTAGCAAGAGGCGCTAAGGTCCCGCAGCCATGCGTGTGTTAAGAAAGTGGGCGCGAAAAGTCAGCACCTGCTTTCCACGAATAATATTGCATCGGCCCCTTAGGGAATAGCCACTGCTATTACTAGCATTAGTAGCATGGAATCTACTTACTGTTTGGGTACTTGTCAGGTATTTGTAACCTGGATTGGCCACTGTTGGAAACAGGATGCTGGCCTTGATGGACCCTCTGTCTGACCCAGTATGGGAACTTCATATGTTTAGGCACATCCAACCCCCCCCCCCCCCCAAAAAAAAAAAACCCAAAAACTCTTCCAATGTCTTCCCTCACCCTCAGATGTTTTATTTCCTACAATTTCTTTTGTAGTCAAAACTCACATCTCTCTAAAAAGAAAAAAAAACAAACACTCTTTGCAATGCCAACTTACATCACAAGCCAAATAAAATGGCTAGTTCTCAGTTCTGTACAGTCTATTAAATCACTGGTTCTAAGAAGCTTTTCCCAGCACATCACTGTCAGTTTAACATTAGATTTCTTAATTAAAAAAATACTTACACAGTAAAGGAAAGGTGATCCCAAATATGAACACCATCACGCCTCCACAGAGGGATATGACACAGTAACTTGCCAATATGATCATCAACACAAATACTGTTGGATACTGCTTTTTAAATCTGCGGAGGATATCCTTGTTGTGAGAGGCCCACACAAACCCAACAAACATCAGCACCACCACTGTGCCCCCCAGTAGCATGTTGAAAGGACTCATAAATCTGAAACAGAAAAAGGAAAGCATTACAATAATCTTCAGTTTCCAGAAGAGGGAGACTGGATAATGCATTCTTTTGCAAAATGCAAAACCCATCAGCAGTGTAATGCTTCTATTTATATAGTATATTTGTATTTTGCTTTTCCAAGCATCTGCTCTTACAGAGAGCACATAGAACAGTCACCAAAATAAAAAAAAAAAAAAAAAAGGTAGCCAAACATATCTATTTCTAGAATCCATATGGCACTCATCTCACAATTAAGCATTTTACTGCAAAAAAGTTTACAGTTCTTACTATTTCACATTTTATATTATATGCAGCAGCATATGAAAGGTAACTCCATACCTGGGAACTCTCCGGATTTGGCCCGAGACTCCGGAATTCTAAAGGAATTGCCAGGTCTCTGGGCCCTGCTGCAGAAGCAGACCCGGGGGGGGGGGGGGGGGGGGGGGGGAGAATCTATCGGGGCTGCACAACCTGGAAGGAGGAGGAACATGGACCCCCGAGCCGGAAGAGACCCATTGAGCCATATGCGCGAGAGGGAGGAGCATGGGCTCCACGCCGGAACGAAGATGTTCTTCTGCATGTATTCACTCGCAGCCCAAGGAGCACTTCCCTCCCCCCACCCCTGAAAAAGGAAGAGATCCACGGCCAATGCAGCTGTAAGGAGGAGGAGGAGGAGGAGGCATATAGGAAAAGAGGAGGAGCTATATTGGGTCCATGCAAGGGAAGTTGCTTGAAGGAGATCTGTCCACCCTGGAAGGTTTGGGGTGAGGACTGTGTGTGGAAGAAGGAGAGCAGTGAGTGTGCATGTGTGTGAGTGAGCTATTGTGAGTTTGTGCGCATGCTGCCGCCCCCCCCCAGACAATCTCAGGGCAACAGAACACACACAGATACAGCTTCACATGTTCCCTGCTCCCTCCCACAAAGAGTTTACTATTTTGTTGTCTCCCTCCATTTCCAGGAGCAGGTGGGTTAGCTACAAAAGTAAGAAAAGAAAGATTGAACCAGTATATGACAACATGGGGTTTCTATCTGGGATGAGGGTAGAAAATGGATGAAAACCCTCTGGACCACTGCACATGAAGCTGCATGGTGATCCAGCCCCCCAGTAAGGATTGGTTCCCATGGAAGTGGAAGCTAACAAGAGGTTATGCTCGCACACACACACACACACACGCTACAATGATGGCAAAATATGAGAAGCAAAACACCCCCATGTTTTATTTCAGCTCTCATTATCACATCAGCCAGGAAGGGAAGAATTTTGTCACACATGCATGTAAAGTAGGGCATACCTCAAATTCTTACTCGGAAGCTCACTGAGATGGTTCAGACAAGTAACCATGGCATTCTTGTAAACCTAAGTATTTCCATCTCGTATTCCAGGAAGACAAGCTAGCTCTTAAGACTACTGAAGCCTACCATGTCTGGGAGTATCAAACAGTACTTGCAGCTCTCAAAATAAAACCAAAACCAGACTGGTCTCCTGTTTCCATTTCATGTCTATCATCTAGGTCTCAAACCCCATATAAAACTGATTTTAAAACCAATATTTTTTTTACCCCCACCCCTCCCTGCAGTTCCAATTTTGCCACCCACCTGCTCCTGTTACTCATGCTTCAAATCTCAGCCACACACACACGAAATTTGGATTGGTTCATCTGCAGCTGGCAACATATTTGCAGCGCTTATTTCAACCAACCCAAACCTATATTTAGATTAAACTAAACTATAGTTTCAGAATGGAAAAAGTGAACAAGGCAGAAGTCAGTCTAATGTGTGTGTCAGTGCAGCAACTGTGAGCGACCAACTGAAGGTTTTGCATGACAGGGAGCATTATTCACTCAGCTAGATTCACTGTGTGTCTCATAATCCTAGAATAGGGGAGGGGAGACCCCCATTAAAATATCAAGTAGTAGAAGGCTTCATTATTTAAGGATCTAGAGAGTGTGTGTGTGGGGGGGGCGGTGTCTTATTTTTTGCTTCTCTGAATCTTAGGCTCTAGGATTTTCCCAGTTCCACTATTATCCCACATACAAAAGAAGTGATGTGTTGGGAATAACCCAATAAAACATTGATTTGCTACTGCAAAAAGGGATAGCTAGAACTTTATGTATGTAAATAGCCATGTAGAAAAAAATCTGTCAGGATAACACACAGGAATCATCCTAAAACAAGGTTTGCAAAAAAAAAAAAAAAAAAAATTCCCTCTTTTAAATTCTGGTTCTAATTTATAGACTGCAATGAGTATTTCAAGTTGGAGAGCACACCTCCTCTTTTGTGCTTGGCTACTACTATCATTATGAATCAGAGGAAATGGGGTAGTGCTTCTCTGCTAATCTAGAATCTGAGCTCCATCCAAGCAACACACCAGATACAAACTGGGCAAACACCACAACCAAATAAGAAGTGCACTGGATCAGGTGGCCTCAGACCACAAAAAGAAGGGTATACTTGTAATAAAGAGCATATCTGGTTGCAAAAATGTGTAAAAATTGAAGAGAAGAAATTCCTACTGCTCCTTTTTTCATGTGTTAAGACCAAGAGAAAGCAAAGCGTCCTGGAACAGGCGAGGTGATGTTTCAAGTAACTGCTGCTTTTTCCACCAGGGCAAAACACACAAGAAAATAACTGGTTCTGCTCTACCACCATTGTTCTGTGATGCCTTCTAGAAAGTATTTCTGCTTGGTTCCTATCTTCCAATAGCCGTTAAAAGCTGAAGCTGGCTCTGGGGCAGATCCAAGATGGCTGCCAGATAGGATCGCACGGCGTGAGCGCTGCTGATAGTGTTTCATTTTTTAATTTCCTGCTGCTTATTTTCACCTGAATGGGGAGGAAGCGAAAACAGAGGACACCTTACCCCGCGGCTACCCTGGCGACGCCCATAACTGGACCGATGGACACCCATGTACGGCACAGCGACACTGGAGCGGGACCTATGCCGCTGGAGAGAGGAGGAAGGGAATTTGAGCTCCCCTCTCTCTCCCTGGCTCAATATCTCCACTGAATCCAGAGGAGGGAACCCCACCGGCGAATCCTGCTGCTGTAAGAGGTTCTCTGGAAATGAGGGAGAAACTCTTCGACCGAAAAGTGGAGGAGTTGTCCCCTGCAGGGTCAGACGGAGTGACAGCGGCAATAGAGAGTCCAAGAAGGACATCAGGGCAAGCCGGTGTGGAGGATGGAGTATCGAGGGGAGAGACAGCGGGAGCTGTTGGGGGAATCCCCACAATAGAAATGGTAAGGCCTCGGGTTCTCTCACTAGAGACTTTATTGGAAGCAATCAGTGATATGAGACGACTGTCTATTCAACAGTTGCCTCCTGTTATGGAGAAAATTTAAAGAACAAGATGAGAAAATCAATGTAGTTTCAAATACTAATTTGGAATTGGAACAACAAATCTCTTCTATCAGAACTCAGATAAATGGAATCAAACAAACCCAGTCAGTAATGACAAGAGACAGAAGTAATATAGCCCTGAAAATTTAGAAAATATGTTGAAAAGCAGAAACCTGAGATTTATCAATTTTCCTCAGGTGCCTTTAAGATCCCCAAGGGGTCTTTAAGAAATATCTCATAGAAACACTTAAGGTGACGGAAACTGCGATACCACCTATCATGAAAATGTTTTATTTGCTTAAGTTCAGAAGAGCAGATGCTGACCAAGATGATGGAATAAATTCTTTAAAACCAGTACGGGAGCAGTCTATTAAGCTCTCAGCTCTTTTGGAAACCTCAGACTCAGAACTAGCGGTCCCTGCACTGGACCCGGACAGGGAGTGGCTACTGAAGCTGTGTTTGAGACCTAGAAATGATGTTTTTATGGGTTGCAAGGAAAGAGCATTCCCAGATGTCTCGCGTGAGACCCAGAGAGGAGGAGAAAAGCATTCTTCTTACGGAGACCACAGGTCTTGTTAATTGGGGGGGGGGGGGGGGGGGGAGTTATTTCCTGAAATTACTCATGCAAGTGTATTGTAAAATATTTAGACATGTTTTTTTTGATCCACCTCAGTTAACCCAAGTCTTAGTGGGGAAAACTCCTACAAAACCCGCAGCGCCCAGTATAGATACTTCTAGTCCCTCATAGAATGTATAATGCGGCTGTTAGATATCTGTGCATTTTCTCTTGTTAATGAAAAGAATGTTCTTTTAGGTTGTGTTCGATCCACCCCCCCAGATTGAGGGCTTTAATTTAGAGAGATTGAAACAAGTGATTGCTTGCTGTCATATTTTATTGATTTGTACAGTTATGTATTATTCAACTCATAATCTTTCTAGTTCAAGAATGTTCTTGAGATTAATGTAAATTGGCATAAATAAAAAATTAAATAAATAAATACAAAGCTGAAGCTGACAAGAAGCATCAACCTGGGCTGAAGGTGAGCAGACTTGCCCAAAGTCTTTTTTCACAAGAGGACTACTTTGACTATTTATCCCTTGGCAAGTTAACACTTGTTTGAGGGCAACATGACAACAGTACTTAACTGGAGCCAATTCGAAAACAGGTGCACTGCACTGAAGTGCCACATTGTAGGCCTGTTCCCAAACAAACCTGGTGGGGCTACGTTGTTTTGGGGTTTTTTTTTTAAAGTTATGTGCCCTGATGTTTTTGAGCTTCCCCTTTGATAGCACTCCACCACATCTAGTCACTTTCCTGTCTCCAGGGGGGCCTTCAACCGGCCTTTCTAAAGAAAGTACTTAAGACGTGGATGGACCCCTGACCAATGGTAAGAGTTACAGGGGAGGGAACATATTCATGAGATGAGAACCAAATTATCTTTAAAAGAAGTTCTTTATCCCTTTTGGAGGGCTCATGTTGCTATATTCCACACCTGTAGAAAGTGTTCAGCCTGACAGGGCAGGTGGGCTTTGTGCCCGCATGTACGAGCCTAATGTGGCATCAGGCTCTCTCTCCCAGCGCGAGCACCACGTTGGGGGGGGTGGGGAGGCTCCCTGGGCGAAGCGTGATGACGCATGCACCTATATAGTCTCGGTTCCCTCAGGAACTGCGCCCGCACCTTTTTTAAATTGCGGGGCTCTCTAGCCCCATTGGCCATCTTGGGGAGTGAGTCAGCAGAGAGGGGAGGAGCTACCTCCGTGAGCAGGAGGATCTGCTCTCACCCCCTCTTTTTTCACCCTGCCGCTCGGTCGCCGACTTGTTATTGTGTTTGTACGGGGAAGTTCTTGTCACAGCTGGGGGGGGGGGGGGGGGGGGGGGGCAAGCCTGCTTAGGGGGCAGCGTCGTGCTGATTGATTGTATGGCTTGACAGATGCCAAGTTCCATTTGCCAGAAGGGCACAACTGGGTGCAGTTGTTCCTGCAGGACTCCTTGCTGGGCGGTGACGGGGGCCAAAGGTTCGGCTCCTTGCTGGGCAGTGGCCAAGCGAGTTATCATGGCTGAATTGCTAGGCGGGTGGCCTAGCGGACATCTTCTTGCTGGGAGGCGGTGGATGGTCATCAATTCGTTGGGGCTGGGGGGAGGGAATACTCTGGCACTGCTGTTTGTTAAATAAAGCTGCGGCCTTGTTGATTCCAATTGTTGTCCTGTATTGTTTGTTTACTTTGTAAAGGGTGTTGGCGGAGGGAAGAGATAGTCCTGGCTGCCTACATTATGTACATGGTTTAAAGTTGGGCAGATGATTTTTCATATTCGAGGTTATACAGAGCTGTCCAACAGCCGGGTAGTATAATCTAGAAGTAAAGTCCTCTGGCGCTTTGAGGGCACGTTGCCCTGACGACATGAAAAGCAGAGAAACAGTCACAGGTTCTACCCCCCCCCCCCCCCAAAAAAAAGTTGCAAATAAGATGCTGACTCATTGCAAGGTATCTACACACAGCTCACACAGGCAGCCCATGCGGGATCAGAAATCTAATCCTGCACCTTCTGTGCCAGTCTGGGTGTTGCAATGCCTAGCAAAAGAAGAAGAAGCAGACAAGGCCTGCTTGACTGTGGACACTGGGCTATTGAGGTTTATAGAATCTAATAAGTTACCAGAATCCTCACAATTCCTTCTCAAGAATCTGGCATGGGACCAGAAGGCAGGGGCATTGAAAGGAATCAGGAACTGGTGACCTCCGCTCACACAGGCTGGAGGGAGATGTATCTGCTAGTTGGGGGGAGGGGGAGAAGATAGTTTTGAAGGATCAGGTGAGGGGAGGGGGCAGAAGAAAGAAACAGCTGAAGGATCTGTGTGTGTGTGGGGGGGGGGGCTGCACCAGGTGTTATGCATTACAGTACTCCTGGGGTAAAATTCTGCCCCCCCCCCCACCAAAGATTTCTGAATTTGAGACGTAACATTTTTCTATACTGCATTTTAAAATTCTTTGCTACTCAAAGATAGTGATCATATTGTTTTGACAAATTATGGAGGATTCAGGTGAATTTTTAAATACTTGCAGGAGTACACCCTACATCTCTACTAAATCAATTCAAAAGGCAGGGTTTACAGATTTCTCAGGGATTTTTATTTTGGGAAACTAGTAGCCCAAAGGGGATCCTGAGCTGCAAGCAACACAGCTAGTAGCTGAGGCAGCAGGGTGCTTTCCACAATTTTTGGTTCAAGGATGGAGGGTCAACTATATTTCTACACCCTCCTCCCTTGGTAACTGGCCACAGACCATGGTGGGCCCTGAATTCTAGTATACATGTACCTTGAATCCACCTATAAGGGTTGCTGGCATGTGATGGCTAGGATTCCCGCCTCCGCTCAAGAGTCACGAATGCAGCCCACAAAGGAATCTAGACAAAATTAGCATAACTGAAACAAGGATGATTTTGTCTTGTAACTGCAGGATGCTCTTAAAGCATCAAGTTTTTCCTTTGGCAGACAACTGCTAGAATGCAGACACATGACCTAGCCAACTTTACTTCTTAAGAAGTAAAATTAAAAGCAGAGGGTGAGTTTCACTCAGAATTAGAGGGGCCCACTTCCCAACACACACGCCACATATATGTGCGAATAAGTCAGCCCCAAAATGTTTGCTGAAAAATCAAGCACAGTCAGGACACAAAAAAAAAAAAAAAAAAAAAAAAAATAGTTTTGGTTTTTTTTTTGGGGGGGGGGGGGGGAGGCAAAAAAATCTAATATATGCAAAGAAGAAATGGCAAATCTGAGTAAGCTATAACACTGCTGTGTAAACATCCATGAGTTCAACTAATCTGGTCATGAGCCCAGTGGATTTTTTGAAGTTTGATGCATCACAGTAATGAAGTGTGAAATTTTTGCAGGTTTGTCCCAATTATTTTGCAATTAGCTTCCACTTATTTTTTTTAAGTTCATACACAGCAATTCACCATAACATTTTTCAGTGCAACAAAAGAAAAAAAAAAAACAAGAACAAAAGACAAGCTAATGCAGGTTTGGCTGCTTTACACAGACCGTTTCCAATCTATTTATAAACTAGTGCAAAGGCAGGGTGTGAGCAGTTTCAGTGCATGCACCCATGGGAGGGGCGAGCCCGCATGTCACCCATCTGACAAGCTAATCAGCTGTCAACCAAAAGGTGAAGTGTCCCCCCAGCTGCAGATAAAGTGAAAGCACCAGTAAGCTCTCCTGCTGCTTCTGTATTGGTAGAATGAGACCCAACTTTAATAACAGAAATAAAGCCCCACATGAAACAGCTTTGAGACATTCATATGGTATAAAAAAAAAGGTGCACATGCAAATGTTTTTCAGCGAAAAGGAAGTTCGAGAACAAGCGACTTAAGAGTAACATTAGAAAACATTCACAGAACCAGGAGGTGCCTTCCAGCATAAAGCGGCAACAGAAGTCAAGAAAGCATGGGATAAGCACGGAGGATCCCTAGCTACGTGAAAAGAAAGCCTGATAACCTCGGAGGTCTAGGGCACTGCATCGGGGGGGGGGGGGGAAGGTAGACTGGATGGGCCTCGCGCTCTTTATTCGGACATATTTTTACTTTTGTATCCGGCTTTCAGGCTGCCAGGCCTCTAAGAAAAATATCAAGCTTTAAATCCAGTGTGCAGACTCAGGCTGAGCAAACATCCAAAAGTAAATAGCTTTCCCTCCCTAACTGGCAATGTCACAAAAGAAAGTGTTAAAGGAGGAGACAGTAGCAGAGTGTCATTTTATAGACACAGCAATAGATCACTCTTACACTTCCTTGAGCGGGCCGAAGATACAAGTAGCAGATGTCTATGCACGCATGAGAAAAAACAAAACAAAACCCCACAAGTATTTTAAACCTGAAAATACTTATTCTGAACATTTTGACTCTGCTTGTTAGAAAAAACAATTTCAGATACAAAATATTACAGATTTAGCTTCAATATGGTTTGCGGTTAATCTCTATGAACACAGAGTAGCATACTTGCTTTACAAAGGTTTTGCAGGGAGGATAAAAAAAAACCACATTTATAAAAGAGGTTCTATATGTGATTTTCTTAACATTGGAAAGGGTCTTCCTTATACCATTATGTTTAGTGTGTTTGACTGCAATTTACTAATTGCAACAACATGGGGAGACAATAGATATTTGTTGCCCGTGTCCTAGACACAGAGGTCTTTCTTCTGCAGACTATTAGTGTTGCCTACGGGTCATATGTACTAAAATAATTTTTTATTATTGACACAGAAGGGGGGGGGGGGAGGAGAAAAAAAACACTTTGCACATACAATAGCTTATCTAGTGATTGCAGTTCTTTGCCCTCCCTCCTGCATAAAAACCATGCACATGAGCTGGGTAATATTCAGCTCTGTCCCACGCAGGTTAAAAAGTCAAGAGACCAGAATTTACTGCTTAAAGGATGTTTTAATTCAAAAGTAGTAATGTAATCCCATCCCACTCCCTCCCTCCCCTACAAGCAACTTAATTGAATCACAGCAAGCAAATGCACCGGACAACAAAAGAAAGAGGGTTGGGTACATTGCCTGGATTGAAAAAATACTTTCAAAACGCCGTTTACTGTCCATTTCACATAAAGGTTGAACATATTATCGAACAATATATTTGCATAATCGGCAGGCTGAAGATTGCATACATGAAGCCATCACCTACATTTGGACAGGATTTACCGCCCTCTGCTGTTCAGCAAAGTGAAGTGACCGTATTGCCCCTCCCTGTCCCCACTGCCGTTAAAAATGCAAATTGAAAACCCAAATTATGTTTAGATATATATTTTTCTTAGTATGTTCGGTGTTCCGGTACTTAATAGAAGCATCCTTCTAAAGAAAGGGACTCCAAGTATGTCCTAGAAAATGCAAGTAAGCCATTGCTAATATGCTAGAGGTTACCCTCAACCTTCTCCCCTTCACCCCCCCCCAAAAAAAAAAAACCCCCAAAACAAAACACCTTTCGAACCAAAATGAAATGATGGGGGGAACAGAAAGAAGCAGGGTGTTTAGATTTCAAAAGCATGAACAGAAGTACCACGAGCTTCTGGATGTAGGCAAGGAGGGAGAGAGGGAGGAAGAAAGCCGGGATCCCCAATCCCACCCCCCAGCTCAGCCCTGGGGTCCCAGGGCGCGCTGCACGGTGCTCTCCCGATCGCACTCACCCCACCACCAAGATGACGAGCGCCGCCGCCGCCAGGTAATTCGTCTGGTAGTACAGCAGGTTGCTGACGACGCGGTTGTTCCATTTCGAGATGTCTTTGAAATCCGGCCTGGCGAAGCGATCGGAGCCCGGGAAGAAATCGGCCCAGGCTCGGAAAGGGGCGAACTGCACCTCCATGCTGCTGATGATGATGATGGATAGGGCGGAGGCTTGTCTATTTTTTTTTCTCTCCCCCACCCCCTCCGCAGCTCGCTCGGCTCCGGGATTCTGCACTCGCCTGCCCCTTCCTGCTGCTCGCCGGGGAAAGTGGGTTGGAGGGAGGGCGAACTTTTATTTCTCTGCCGCTGATTTGACGGTCGTTTGAACATAGGTCGATGATTTGGTAACGAATAAATGAACTTTTTTTTTTTTTAAAGACGTAGCAAGAAATTAATTACAAAATACAAGGTGATCAGTTATTGTACGTGTGAAAATAAAACAACCGCGTGCTGCTACCGTTTTGCGGGTCTAGCATAAAAGTCCTGTTATGGTGGAAAGCTTTGGCAAAACCTCACAATTTAATACAGAATACTTGCAAATACTAAGGTAATTTCAATGCAGTGGCAGCAGAATGCATCATAGAATGATGGCTTCCTTTCCTGCGACTGATTATAGGCAAGTTACTAGCTGAGTGAAATAATAATACCCCCTCCCCCACACACATGTAAGAAGTGGTATTGCATCTTCTCAGAAAATTTTATAGTGAACACAAAGAGTTGGTGAGACAATCTATTTCTTTATTTTACGAACTTGCAAGTATGGGTGTACATCTTACTATTGTACATTCGCTTATCATTTTACTCCTCCCCATCTCAGGATGCTCAACCTATCTGATGCCTTCATTTCAGTGTTATCTCTGCTTCAGGCATCTCTCATGCATTTCAGAATTCCAAATATGGGGATATCACACTTCTGTGGTCTGCTTCAATTTCTTCTCCTTACATTTTGCTTAAAAAACATTCTAATGCCAAGTTTCAACTTTCAATTTTAACCTAAAAATTGTATGTACTTTTGCTGCATCCTTCATCTTGTCTGCCTATATCATTGCTTTCTGGAAAAACACACACATGCTGTTCCTAAATTGCAATTTTTCTCGTTAGTTTGTACTGCTATGAAAAAGTCTTTGGGGCCGATGCAATAATCTTTTTGGAAAGTGGGCGCTGACTTTTCAGTGCCTGCTTTCTTACGGGCGGATTTTAAATGCCTTGCATGCGTAAATCTGGCCGGATTTACGCGCGCAGGGCCCTCGCGCGCCGGCGCGCCTATTTTGCATAGGCCGCCGGCGCGCGCAGAGCCCCGGGACGCACGTAAGTCCTGGGGCTTTCTAAAAGGGGCGTGTCGGGGGCGCGTGACGCGGCATTGCGGGGGCGGGCCCGGGGGCGTGGCGCCAGCCCAGGGGTGTGGTCGAGGCCTCCGGACCAGCCCCCGGGTCGGGTGATTGCGCGCCAGCAGGCCGCTGGCGCACGTAGATTTACGTCTGCTTTTAGCAGGCATAAATCATGAAACAAAGGTAAGGGGGGTGGGCGGGGGAACAGGCAGCGCGCGCTGGGCTTGGCGCGCGCAGGTTGCACAAATGTGCACCCCCTTGCGCATGCCGACCCCGGATTTTATAAGATACGCGCGGCTACGCGCGTATCTTATAAAATCCAGGGTACTTTTGTTTGCGCCTGCTGCGCGAACAAAAGTATGCGATCGCGCAAATTTAGAAAATCTACCCCTCAATGCATGCATGGCACCCGCAATGGGGGCACCATGCAATATGTAAATTAGGGGGTCGCGCTAGGAAGGAGGCACTAGGGTCGCTTGCGCGACCTTAGCGCCCCCTTGCTAACGCGGCCCACCACGGCTGCCGGTTATGAAGACAGACGCCGATTCGGTGGCCATTTTCATTACTGGCAGACGGCCGGTTATGAAAACCGAGGCCGAGTTTACCGGTGTCGGTCTTCGTAACTCGGCGGTCTGTCTAGTTATTTTATTTTACTTTAAAAAAGAAGTACAGAAAAGCAGTTTTTTCTGCTTTTCTGTACTTCTTTTCAATGTGCTCAGCTATTAACACCTGAGATGCACATTTATCTTTTTGCATGCGGAGTGAATGAGTAATAGGCTCATTCACATGCATTTGCATGTGATGAGCGCTATCTCATTCACTCTGCGTGGGCCGCGTGTTAAATAGGCGCTGATCCCCCTATTGCATTGGGAGGTGGATTAGCGCCTATTTATCCCGCGTCCGACTGCGGGTTATACAGTGTGCTCGGCTGAGCGCACTGTATTGCATCGGCCCCTTTGTTAGAATCGAGTGCAGGGAGGGATGTGGGAGGAGATACAGCCTTACACATTCCTTTCCTTGTCTGTAACTATATGTGCCAGCCTAAGCATAATATATAGTGCTTCTTAACAAGAAGGGGGGGGGGGAAAGGGGGGGGCTGGGTTTTGCAGCTCGGCCTTCTACAGTTTCTAACTAGAAGTTTCTTTACTTTATAAGTAACCAGAAATTAGAATATAAGAGAATAAAGAAATACAATTCTATTTCTATAATCTATTACCCTTTGTAAGAGCAACATCAGTGAGCCCTTGCACACACACACACACACACGCACCAACCTTTAAAATAATTCAAGTTGGCAATTAAAACAAAATCATGAGATGCCTTTGTTCTCGGTTATTTTATACCTCATAAGATGTCAGCACTTAACGCTTTTGAAAGTTAGTCCTTTTTTATATCAAATGATTACTGCTGCACCTTTTCTCCTATCTTCATTGAATACATAAAAATTTACATTGGAATGGTTTATATTCTGAAAAATTCCTGTGACTCATATTGGCTTTTATTCCCTTTAGGATGCAAAAAATGGATATTAGAGTCGCTTCAATGTATATTTAGCTTTGATGTGGATGAAAAGCCAGAGACAGATGAGGTAGAAGATGGGAAGATGGGAAGATAACATCAAGAATGTAGTGAGCCATCAAATAGAGCATGTAGAAGCAACATTTATGGGTAGAAGAGGATGGGAGATTACACCTGGTTGTGTGCAATTTTTGCACACCTCTACATTTTGCAAAGTAGAGGCTTATAAGCCCCTCAGTTTAACACTCAGCCTGCTTGGCTTTTTAGGAAAATCTTAAGAGTCTAGTGTAGGAACAGATAAAAACTATAAAAGTGTAGTGGCAGTAGCTTATTAAACGATTACCATAATACTGTATTCTGATTGGTTTAATATGTACATACTTTGTATGTCAACAAATCAGAAACCCATATATTGTCCTACATATATTGGAGGAGAGGCCATTTTCTGATTAATATTTGACAATCTGGTGTAATGTAGTCACCGTTGCTTCCTGGCACACTGTGGGAAAGCTAGACTGATATTTGTATAGAATTTGGAAATACAGAATAATTTCTAAGAGATTCCTACTACATTTACAGTATAAAATGAGAATGATTGGACTATGACGCATTAAAGGATTTTCTTCAACTGCAAATCAATTGTTTATCACCAGTGTGTTTGCCTACATTTGTAACTCACCTTCTGTGAGTGTCAAACCTGTACACCGTTGTGAACTAGTGATTCTCACATGGAATGGCGGTATATAAAACACTCAAATAAATAAATAAAATAAAAGCTCTTTTTGGCAGCAGGTTTAATTCTCCTGTTTTTCCAATAGTCATTTACCTCATTGCATCCTCAGTGGGATGGGTGGCACCTGGTAGGGCATGAAACCTCCATACTATAAAGGTTCTCAATTTCAGCTTAAAGGCCAAGAAGAGACCATCCTCAGCTAACCTGGATGCCAGCCAAAAAGAGAATGAGATCAATACTCCAGTTTGTTTGATCTGAAGAGACACCAAAAGGCGAAAAATATATTAGATCTGAAGAGCACAACAAAAGTTACCTGGGCATCTTTCCTCAAATTATTGACCAGATAGATGTGAATGGAATCACATTTGTTAATGCTACAATTGTTCTTGGCCTTCTGATGCAAGGGCAGTAATGCTGTCACTGAGCTCCCAAGTACAGATCCTGGTAGTATCTCTTCTGAGAGGAAACGTCATTCTTGTCCAGATCTAGCAAAGTCTAAGCCAGAGAAAGGAATATCAGTCCTGGAGTGCCACAACTAGGTCCGTTTTCAGAACATCCACAATGAACATGCATGAAGTATATTTGCATGCATTCCCTTCACTATATGCAAATACATCTCATGCATATTCATTCTGGATGTTCTGAAAACCAAACCTGTTTGTGGCACTCCAGAACCGGAGCTACCTACCTCTGGTCTAAGCTATCAATCCAGGGAGTGAGAGAGGGAATCAAGAAGAGGCAAGAAGCTCAGCCAGCATGTCAGAAACAATACCAGATTATGAGTCAAAATGCCACCTTTTCTGTCATCACTACTAACACACCCCTTCCCAATTCTCCCCTTCCTCTTCATACCACCATTATAATGTAATCTGTGATTCACGTGTATATTCAGGTAACCATCCTTTCCCTTGAATTGCTTATTGTATTTTAATGAAGGAAAGTGTAGTTTCCAAAGCTAGTCAAGAAATGTATTAATCCAAACAAAAAAATCCAATATCTTATATTTTTGCCTGTTGATCTTTATTTCCAAACTAGTGCCAAAAATGAATGCTTATGTCAGCTAAATTGTTTTCAGAATTTGTTTTAATCTAAAATCAAGTGTATGGTCTTGAGTCTTGAGCTGAGAATGGTCCCTTCTTGGCCTTTTGGCTGAGATTCAGAAATAATATAATAGGGTAGGTTTTATTTTTCATTTCATTTACAAATGTGTCTATATCACTTTGCATGTTATCAATCAGCGCAGTTAATGCCCTGCTACTGGATCTTACTAGGCACACTGTGAAGGAGGAGCCTGAGAGAGGCCGGCTGTCCGTGGCCGTCCGCCGGTAAAGAAAATGGATGCTGAATTTATTTGCATCTGTTTTCCTAACTGGCGCAAGGCCATGGGTTCAGAAAACGGATGCCGTTAAATTGAGCATCCATTTCCAGAACCTGACCACCTGCACTTTTTAAATTTTTTGTTCCTCCAACTTAATATTGCTAGGATATTAAGTCAGAAGATGTACAGAAAAGCAGTATTTTTGCTTTTCTGTACAACTTTTGGGAGTGTTCAGAAATTAACGCAATTTCTGAGCACAAAAATGTGTGTATTGGACGCACATTTTTTTTTTTTAATTGCGGGTGAGTGATGAGCGCTATTAGTTTCACCGGGCGTTGATTAAGGGGATTAGGTTGCGCCTACACAACCCGCATTCAACTGCGGGTTAAACAGTGCACTTGGCTGAGCACACTGAATTGCATCGGCCCTGAGTTCTTTCAGAAATCACACAGCAGGAGAAGTAATTCTAAAACACCAGGGAGCATTCAGCCAATCACATTGCTCATAGATCTCTAATGTATTCTGTGGAATGGCAATTAGACTTTCTCCATGGCATTTTCAAAAAGTAAAAAAGAAACCCTGTATTTATTAAGAACATAAGAAAATGCCATACAAACCAAGCTTTCCCATAACAGCTTCCTGTGGAACATCTCGGCCAATGATTACCCACCTGAGAGCTATTTAGATCATCTATAGAACTCACTTAATCTATGGCAGTCGAAGACATAACCTAGTCTTATAATTAGCAACTGTTTATTTAACCTACATTAGGCACTGTATCTTTTACTTATACCTATATTAGGCAATGTATCTTTACTGGTTAACCCCATATTTACTTATCCAAGTTATATCGACCTGTTCTTTGTAAGACATTTACTTGTCAATGTTATTGTTCTGTTAAAATGTAAACCGAATTGATCAGTAATTCTGTTATTGGAAAGTCGGTATATAAAAATGCTAAATAAATAAATAAATACTGGGTCAGACCAAGGGTCCATCAAGCCCAGCATCCTGTTTCCAACAGTGGCCAATCCAGGCCACAAGAACCTGGCAAGTACCCAAAAACTAAGTCTATTCCATGTAACCATTGCTAATGGCAGTGGTTATTCTCTAAGTGAACTTAATAGCAGGTAATGGACTTCTCCTCCAAGAACTTATCCAATCCTTTTTTAAACACAGCTATACTAACTGCACGAACCACATTCTCTGGCAACAAATTCCAGAGTTTAATTGTGCGTTGAGTAAAAAAGAACTTTCTCCGATTAGTTTTAAATGTGCCCCATGCTAACTTCATGGAGTGTCCCCTAGTCTTTCTACTATCCGAAAGAGTAAATAACAGATTCACATCTACCCGTTCTAGACCTCTCATGATTTTAAACACCTCTATCATATCCCCCCTCAGTCGTCTCTTCTCCAAGCTGAAAAGTCCTAACCTCTTTAGTCTTTCCTCATAGGGGAGTTGTTCCATTCCCCTTATCATTTTGGTAGCCCTTCTCTGTACCTTCTCCATCGCAATTATATCTTTTTTGAGATGCGGCGACCAGAATTGTACACAGTATTCAAGGTGTGGTCTCACCATGGAGCGATACAGAGGCATTATGACATTTTCCGTTTTATTCATCATTCCTTTTCTAATAATTCCCAACATTCTGTTTGCTTTTTTGACTGCCGCAGCACACTGAACCAACGATTTCAATGTGTTATCCACTATGACACCTAGATCTCTTTCTTGGGTTGTAGCACCTAATATGGAACCCAACATCGTGTAATTATAGCATGGGTTATTTTTCCCTATAAGCACCTACAAATACAAAATGTATACCTAAGTGCTTCATAATTGCCAGTGTACATAGGTTTAGTAGTTCATCAGAACTTCTTGCCTTATGCTGCTCCTTTCACAGGCCTCATGAACAAACTTTCAAACAGTGCAGTGACAGTCCTAAACATTAAGCTTCATCAGCAAGACAGCAACACCATCTATTAACTTGGCTTTTTGCATTTGTTTTTGGGTGCTGATTGTTAAATGAATGGTTTCAGCCTACTGGCCTTGGTATTTTTTCTGCTGTTCAGATATGGGTAGTAGGGGAGCTAATAGGTATATATGATATAAGATATAGTTTATTCTGACCTTATGTTTTACATAGATGTATGCTGAATTGAATGTTAGTTTACCTTTTATCTCATTATATAGATTAGTTAACTTATTCTTACTTGATTGATGGTAATATTAGGTCCTACTTGTATTAGATATTGTATTTTAAAATATCTGTTGGAAACTGTGCATGATATTCTTTGCTATTTGTTTCTTTAGAGAAAGGTGGATTAATAATATAGATAGATAAATACATAAGTGTTAGCCAAGTGCTCCGTTACACCGTCTGCAGAAAAAGCACATTTTTAACTTTGTATTGTTTATACAGAGCATGTAAAAAGTGATTTTGAACCAGCAAACTCAACAGAGCAGGGACTGCCAACAGAATCAGGCCGATTCAGTAAAAGTCGAGAGAGCTAGCGAGTGCCCGCTCTCCCGACGTGCGCACAGGCCACTCTCCTGTGCGCGCAATTCAGGAGGGAACAACATGCAAATGAGGGCCTGCGGTAAAAGGAGGCGCTAGGGACACTAGCGCGTTCCTAGCGCCTCCTTTTTGACAGAAGCGGCGGCTGTCAGTGGGTTTGACAGCAGACACTCAATTTTGCCAGCATGGGTTCTTGAACCCGCTGACAGCTACGGGTTTGGAAAACAGGCGCCAGCATTTTACTTTCTGTATCACGCGGGAATAACTAATAGGGCCATCAGCATGTTGCGGGCGCTATTAGTTTCGGGGAGGGGGGGGGGGGGGGCGGTTGGCTGCGCGTTTTCAACACGCTATTATCCCTTACTGTATAAGAGGTAAAAATAGCGCGTCAAAAACGCACGGCCAAATGCAGGCTAACAGTGCGCTCCTGATTGTAACTGAAAAATAAAGTATTTTTCCTAATGGAATGTAAATGTATCAGCTGTTTTATTTAACCATCATATTGGTTGTCCCTTATTATTATTTGCTAAACACCTAAGCCTTTCAGGTTGGCCAGGGCCCCCTAAACACATTTTTTTTTTGTCCACAGTGAAGTCAAGCGGCAGGATATTAACCTCCTATATTATACAGATGTTCGTTCTCAGTCAAAATGCCAAGAAGGAATTGTTTTCAGCTCATGCTTGACCTTACATTTCATTCCCTCCACAAAAAAAATGAGCCCTGGGGCAACACAGGCAACTCAAAGGTTGGGGGGGAGGGGGTTCCTCTTTTGCCATCAATTTCATGCTGATAGACATACAGAGGAGACCCTTACTGGATACTACAGCATCTCGTGGGTCTCCTACACCCGACCGCCATGATGGTTTCCTTCCCCCCGCCCCGGCCTCAGCCGCGACGCATTGTGGGAAGAGAGGGAAATATGGCGGATGCGGTAGAGCCGTGAGTATCCGCGTTCCGCTCTGGGTTCGGGCGGGGTTGGGCTTGCTATCTTTATTTCCCCACTCCCCTTTTCTTGCCGGCGTAGCGTTACTGAAACCTTCTTTTATTCTCTCTGTCTTTTTTAGGGAGAAGAAAAGAAGGAGAGTAGAAGAGCCGGCTGACAAGTTAGTGCTGGCGCGGCGGGGTTAATAGGCACTGGCAGGTTTGAGAGAGAGAAAGAAAGAAAAAGTGCTTGCGTGGCTGGCATGAGTCCCACCAAAATAATAATAATAATAATAATTCTTAAAAGTAATAACCAGCCTCCCGCTATCTCCTGGAAGGCTGTGTGTCCCCTCTCCGATAGGGCAGGGGGTCTTTTTTCATACCCCTAGAAGGAACTGATGAGAAATCTCCGAGCTTTCGGTTTTCCATTCAGACCCTGCGAGGCCTTAATTAAAAATAAAATTAAGATAGAGACTGAAGCCAGATAATGTGATGCTAGCCAGCACCTGCAGTTTTCTCATGTATTTATTTTTGAACATTTAGCCAGAACTCTTTTTAAGAATAATAAAAATCTCTATTGGGACGCAGACAGTAAATCAAAACATGTAAATAGTTCCGCACCGAACTGCTTCTTATGAACTTTAAAACATGATTCTAGTTATTTCATGTAAATGAACTTTTTTAAACAATAAGATGCCATTTTTGTATTAAGAAGCAATAGTAGCCTTAAAAGGATAAACTCTGCAGATAGTACACATGGCCAAACCTGAGGGACTAATCATTTTCCCCATAGACACAAAAATGGGAAAACCTTTCCTACATCTGGCTGTTACGTTTTAGTGTTGTTTTTTTTTTTTTTTAGATGTTGAGAGTTTAATTGTTTCACAGCTTCATAACATTCCAGCTATCTAAAATTGGAAGTAGGCAGGTACTTGAAAAGTCATACTAATAAAATATTCAGTTTTTATGAAACAAAAGAATTTGTCTATTTTCACTCTGAAGAAATTTTGAAGAACTTCTTAACTGAGGTTCAGTTAAACAGATTGTAGCTTATATTTTATAGTCATGTGATTATGAAAAAAGGTTTTAAGGAATAAATGAAGTGCAAAACTACCTAAGCATGTTAAAAGAGGAAAGGAAGGAAGGGATCTGTTACAGCAGATTTCAGCATACTCTACTCTGTATACTTACTTTTTGAACCCTAGGAATATTTTTTTGAGAAGTACTTGATAGAAAACCTTTGGGGTAGCATCATTTAAAACTGTAATACCATAACAGAACCAGAATGGATGAATTTGATACCAAATTCAAAACATGCCCCACAATTGAAAAAGACATGAGAACATTAGGGCAGCTGGAATAATAATTACAGACATTTTTTACATTTAAAATATTCAAATTCTCAAAATTATCCAAACACCTCTTGAGTGTTGAAATACCAGTCCTGGGATATTAATTTTTCTGGTGACTAGATTTATGTTTACCTCCAGAGTGGCTGTTCTAGTGGTGAGACAGTCCAGTCTTTTTTTTTCATTTTAATAATTTAGTCTTTGAATAAGACCCTATGTGTCTATAGGATACATTTTATAAACTCTTTTAGAGTTTATACAAATAATGTACCTGTAGAAGTAATTTTGGGCAGATGGAAGTTAATATGATTACTTTTTCTATTAAGTTTTCTTGCCAAAATCTGCTAATTATGCACTGCAGACAAGGATATCACTAGGCCCTGACACATAGGCCTTAATTTCAATTCTATCTGATAGTGCCCAGGGCCGTTCCTGGGGTAAGACAAATTGCCCCTGTACCTCAATGTCACATCAGCAAGTAGTCTGCTCCTCTTTGGTGCAGTCTTCCTCCAAATCTCCCTCTGGTATGATCTTCTCCCATATGCAGGAGGAGAGCAGCACTTCTTTCCTGCATCTGCTACCTCCTCTGCTGGCTTCAATCTGATGTCTGAACGACTCAGGTTCTTATAGTCGTGTGGGACCCGCTGGCCCTTGCGCATTTAGACTTCAGATTGAAATCAGCAGAGGAGGCAGATACAGATAAGAATCGCTGCTCTCCTCCTGATAGTGGGAGGAGAGGGGAAGGATTGTTGGGGGGGGGGAGATATATTGGGGGAGAGGGAAAAAGAAGAAGATCCCTGAATCTTAAATCTAGAAACACCCCTGACAGCAGGTAGTTGATCAGGGACTAATGAACAGCAGGGGGTTACGATGGCTCTTGCAGTACATGTCTTTAAGATGTGCTGGGTAACAAACATGGCAAGGATATGTACTGAGGAAGAGATCTACTGGGAAAGGTTATGGATAGAATGGTGGAATTGTGTTCTCATGACCATTGAACCTAATTTGACCATTAGCCTTCATTTAGTAGGTGGTCATATGGCTACCAACTCAAATGGATTCGTATCACCAATTCAGTGGCTATGTGATTTTGCAAATACATTTGACCACCAAAAAGTGATCATCAAAGGCAGGAAGAATCTTTGCCTCCTTGATGATTGGGACTTTTCTTAAAAAACCTATAATGTTGATTATACACAAATTGATGTTACATTTTATAGTTTTCTTGTACATGTGCTTCGTTGTTTTGAAAGTTCATGGTGGTCTAAGTAAATTTTCAAAAGGAAATGACTGGAAGGAAGTGCAGTTCATTACTCTCTCCATGTTGTACCTTGGCAGGTAAATGATGATAAAATGCCTTGATAACCTCGATTAAGGGATAATGAAGTGAATATTTAGTGATTAAGCCAATGAGTAATCCAAGAAAATATTTTATAAGAAGTACATTGATCACTTACAAATGGTAGTTATGCGTTTTTTAATTAAAAAAAAATATATATATAGATAGCACAGCAGCTTATGATATGAAAAATTAAAATTGCATTATTTGCCGTCTGTCGTGAACACTAATGCTTAAAATCTAGGGGAGCATTTTCGTCAGCTCACTGAAAGTATCCTTGCTGGTTGGACAGGAAGTTTTGGCCATAAGCACATTGTGAACGCGTTTACCTTTATGAGGGTGCCTTGCCCCTGAGGGAAGCATCCATTTTCTGCTGGCAGCAGTAGAGGAGCGGATGGCTGAATATTCCACATTGATCGCTATGGGAGGATCATATTAACATCACCCATGTGTTGTTGTGCTGCACATGCTTCCAGCAACAGGCAGGATGCCTCTTCTAGGCAAGCCAATTTAAAATATGCTTAGGTCTAAAATATATTGCTCAGCCATAGGGGTAATTTAAGGAGGCCTTGAATTATGAGCATGTCACTTCCCTTTAATGCTTTGTTAACGTGTTATTCATGGCTTACTTCATTGTTAGGATAAAGAGATTTTTACATTTAAAGGACAACATAAAAGCTATGGAGGTAACATTTTCCTATTGATGTTGCAGCTGAATTTACTATGTTCTGTGCAGAATGGCTGTTGATGGTGGGTGTGGGGACACTGGAGACTGGGAGGGTCGCTGGAACCATATAAAGAAGTTCCTCGAGCGATCGGGACCTTTCACACACCCTGATTTCGAACCCAGCACTGAAGTGAGAAGTATTTAGTTTAACCATGTTTGTACTGTAGAGTATTGTTGCAAACTGGCAAAAATTCTGTTATTGTGTTGTACTTTTTCTGTGTAATTGAAATATTAATGTATTTAAAATTCTGAAAGTGCCGTGAAGTAGACATGAAAGAAAATGTTTATATTCAACTAAAACATTTAGGTCCTGATTCATTAAAGCTTTGCTCCCATTTTGTGTCTATGGGAAATGGCCTTAATGAATCTGGCCTTTACTGTACATTATGAATCATTTGTTGGAAAATAGGAAGCTGAACATTGAAAATTTCTTTTATCACCAAATCATTAATTCTAAATGTATTAATCTTAAAGTTTACATATTTCTTAAATCTGAAACTAAACTATTAAATAGAAAGTAATGTTAACTAAAGTAGATATTAGACATTTTGACTAGTTTATGGCAGCAGTAATAGGCACGTATTTAATGGATATTTGAACTAAGAGTTGCATGTTCTATGCTATGTTTATCATTTGTATAATTCTACAAAAGATATCAATTTATTTTCACATCATATAGCGGTGTTTCCCAAGCCTTTCCTGGAGGTACACCTGTCCAGTCGGGTTGTCAGGTTTGCAGAGAGATTTATATACACTGGAGATCTAATGTATGCAAATCTATCTCATGCATATTCATTATGGCTATCCTGACAACCTGACTGGACAGGTGTGCCTCCAGGAGAAGGTTGGGAAACACTGTCATAGAAGTTATAACAGGTTTACTTTAAATTTATTTTTATTTTTTTACCAACAATTTAATACATTTTTCTATTTTTTTTTCCAGTCCCTCCAATTTTTGTTAGATACCTGTAAAATTCTGGTTATTGGAGCAGGAGGGTTAGGATGTGAGCTCTTAAAAAATCTGGTAAATTACATTATTTTCACCTTTATGTGTCTTGAGACCGTGAATATTGTTCATTCTGTTGGGTGGATTTTGCTCTTTAGATCTGTTTATATTACTTTTTTTTGCATCTGACCTGATATATCGGTCAAATCGACAGGGTGAAAAGGAATTAACATTGATAAAAATAGTCTTATATTTTGATAATGTAAGCTCAGGTTTAACGGGATTGCTAAATTTTGAGCTTTTATTTAAAAATTTTTATTAATCACTTTCCAGATTTAAGTAAATTGCCCAAAGCAATGTACAATATAAAAACACTAAATTACAAACAAAAAAACTTAGTATAAACACAGACAAAAACTCTGACCCACTTCTTGTTATCTTATAGAAAAGCTATCCCAACAGGGCTCTTAACAAACTCCTAAATCATGGGAAATCATACAACTACCACATGACACCCAAGTAATCCATAATCTCATGCCCTTATCCTTCAGACACCATTAACCAAGTCTCTCAATTCCTACGGAACTTCATCAAATCTCTGTTCTCTTAGATCTAAAAATAACTCATTCCATAATAATGATATTGCCAGAGAAAAGGTCCAATTTTGTAGCCCAGTATGTTGGAAGAACTTTGCAGTAGGGAGTTGTAATTGATGTTGCTTATTAGAACTTAAAGACTGTGTAGAGGACCTCCAGCTCAATTGATTTATCAGCTGTTGTCAACAATTTCCTTTCAATACCTTAAATACCAGAACTAGACATTTAAACAAACAACTTGACTTAATTGGTAACCAATGCAACCTAAATAGTAATGGTGCCTTGGCCACCTGCTTAGATCTCCCACATAGAATCCTTGCTGCAGTATTTTGAATCACCTGCAATTTCCTAAGCACCCTCCCTGGTAACCCCAAATAAAGGATATTACAATAGTATATCTGTGCTAGAAATAATGCGAATACCACAGATTTGAATTAATTGAATTCCAAAAACAGCTTCAGCTGTCTTGCCTATTTTAACCTGAGGTAAGCATTACGTGCTACCTACAAAACCTGCTTTTCCATAGTCAAGCCAGCATTTAATTTAACCCCTAACGATTTAACATCTTCCACTGCCACCAAATCAACTCCTTCAAAAAACAATCTGCAGTTATCCATAACAAACCCAATCTGTATTCAGTTTTATTTGGATTTAATACCAACATACTCTTCCTCAATCAAGCCCCTTCTACACCTAAACAATCATTTAACCACTCAATCACCTCATCCTTATCATGTCTTTACTTTCAATGTTCCTTGTAATAATGTTCAATGGTTGACTGTTATTGTTCAATGTTCTATGTAAAAAAAACCCCGGTCTAACCTCCCAGACCAGGGCAACCTTTTCGTTACTTGTAAACCGGATTGATTTGTATTGCATACAGGAATTCCGGTATATAAAAATTAAAAATAAATAAATAAATAAAAAATGTCCCGAAGGGGCCACCACCTGAAAATCACCAATGTACATCAAAGGAATAAAACCACAGAAGGGAATTAACTCCCCCAAAGAGGCTAAAGAAACATTAAAGAGAAGTGGAGACAATGAGGACCCTTGCAGGACATCATACCTTGGAAATTAATAGCCTGAAAACGCCTCAGTAAAAAGGTGATCCATTTCAAAACCAGACCATCTAATCCCATTTCAAGACAATGAAGCAGCAAAAAGCTCATGATCTACCAGATCAATCATGCTAGATAAATCCAATATTTCTATCAAAGTGATCTGACCTATATTCAATTGAGGTAATACTTCCTCCATCATAGCAACCATTAAGGTTTCAGTGCTAAAACCATATAAAACTGGCTTTTGCCACATCCAATTTGATTGTTTTCCAAAAAATTTGAAATTTGAATAGTTACAATCTTTTCCAGCAGCTTTGCCACAAAAGATTGATTAGATACAGGTCTGTAACTACTGCATTTTCTCGGATCCATCTTAATGTCCTTTAAAATAGGACTAATGATTGCAGTGTTTAAAACCCCTGATACCAACCATCTCCTAAAGATAAATTAACCAACTTCCATAATCTAACAATACATCATCTGACAAGCCACACACCAAATAAGAAGGGTAAGGGTCCAAAGGAAAATTTGGTTTCCTAATAAGCTTCAAGTATGACTTAAATTGCAAATAAGGGACTTGATCAAATGCCTCTGATTTGTTTTCTAAATTCACTAACATTTTAGCTTCCAAAGAGGACCCAACCAACAGCCTTATAATATAATTCCCTAATACATTTTCTTCCTTTTGCACTACTAAACCCTCCTTCAATTTCATGACTTTTTCCTCAAAAATATGGCCATACTCTCACTATTTTCAGATCCTGATACACCCCAAACTTCTCATTACCATGTCCTAAAAGAGACTTTACCAAATTAAACATCACCCTAGGATTATTATCCTCTCTTTCAATAATACCATAATAATGTTTTTGTTTTTTTTTCACCTGAATGACTTGCTTAAAATAAAGAGCATGGCCAGAATTTTATCCCCACCCCCTGAACTGCCAAAACAGCACAGACAAGTTTGCTCTCTTGCATGTGCTTTGTAGCTTGTGACACCTTTTCTTGTCACAGCATAAGAATTCTTTAAAGATGATAGATCAGATCTGAAGAAGGGGACCTATGTAACTTTGTAAGCTGATGTATATCATCATCTTTTGGGTAAGTGATAATGTTGATCCACTGAAAGGTTTTACTACCTGCAAAGAATCCAGTTTTCTTCCTGACTAGCATAGCTACTAGAACTTTTCAAGGGCAATGCTGTGCTTACTTTGGGAATCCATAAAGCAGATCAGTTTTTAAGCCGGTCAGTCTCTTATCCCTGAAAAGTATAAACATTGACATTATGTATGAGTTTTAAGATAATCTTGCAAACATTTTATTTAATAGGCACTTTTTGCTTTCATCCAATGTATTTAAGCTGCAATTCTGAAATTAAAGATCTTTAAACTTGTAGTAATGATTGTCAGCACAGAAGTATTTTGGCCATTTTATGCAACACAGCAACTGTACCAGTTACCAGTTGTTATATCTTGCTGTGTAGGTGATGCTGTAATTTTGAAAGTAGAATTTATTATTTTAAAACTTGGTAGTTTGGTAAAAGGTACTAAGGAAATATGATGTTGGGCCACTTTTGGAGTGTGAAGTTCAGAATTGTCTCCTTTAAATAACATCTCTCAGCATGGTCTTTTCAAGAAGCCAATCTTTGTATGAATCATTTCAACATATGTAGTACATTGGTTTACACCATTCTAGGTCATCTTTAATTCAATAATTCCCTACTGGTCATTGGCGTGATACAGTTTGAACAATGGCAGGATTTGAAATCTCTGATGGATGAAATAGCTAATGGATGTGTTGTGTCAGTACAGTTAATTTTCATTTTCTTACTACAGGCACTGTCTGGTTTCAGACAGATCCATGTTGTTGATATGGATACCATAGATGTTTCTAATCTGAACAGGCAATTTTTGTTTCGGTAAGTGATGCCATTGTCATAGGTCGATGTATTTGTAGAATTATACATATGTTTCACGTGTGTTGAAGTGTTGTGTGTCCTAACCTTTCATTCCCTTAATTAAAAATAAAAATGCTATAAATTTAAAAAATTCAGAATAGCTATTTTTTTTTTTTTAAAGAAGACCTCACTTCCCTTGAAATTATGGTTTCAAAATAGTGTTAGAATGACACCGTAGCCATAAAACCTTTCCTTTTTTCCCCCCCCCCTTCCAATGTTATATACATAATTGTCATAAAAAGTGTAGACATTGTCATCTAACTAGTTTTTATGTTTTGAGGTATAGGCCAATATTGGTTAATAAAAATATTTAAAATTGTATACATTTTAATATTTTGGTGATGCATTTGTATTTGCTCATTGGAGACTATGCAAAACAGATGTTGCGGCCATGGAGGCCGGTTAAAGATATTTCCCAGCAGGAGCAGCACAAGGTTTGAGCAGGGCAAAATCTTCTGCCTGTCTTGCATCCTGTTCCAGATTTGCCTTGCTTTGTTCCAGTTCCTGTCTTCTTGTCTGCCCTGTTTCCTGCCTTGCTCTGCCCCTGACTCTTTACCTGCCCCAATACCTGCTTGCCCTGCATCTCCTTGCCCTCAGACTGAGTTCTCATTCCTGACCCAGCCTGACCTTCAATGGCTGCCCTGCCATCAGCCTGCCTCATCTTTTCTTGAACCCCTGCTCCACGTACCCTGTCAGAGAAGTCCTGCAGGCCATCAGAACCTAAGGCTACCCCCCCCCCCTCCCTTGGGTTGTGCCCATAGGTTCTGATGGCCTGCAGAACTTCTCTGACAGGGTACTTGGAGCAGGGGTTCAAGGCAAATCTGGAACAGGATGCAAGACAAGGCAGGGACAAGGACAAGTAAAACAACAAGGCCAGGACACGGCAAAATAGAAACAGAATGCAGGACAAGACAGGGAAAAGACAAGACAGAAAACAGGAAAGAGGGCCACTGGGAGGCCACCCAGGAACAGGGGCCAGGATCAGGCAGGAAGGCCACTGGGAGGCCCATAGGAGATAGGGAAGCAAACAGACAGGCTAAGATACAAGGAATAAGCAAGGAGGAATCTAGACAAGGCAAAGTAAAGTGCTCAGGTGGCCACAGCAGGGAGTAAAGGAGATTTGATGATGAGCCCTGGGCTGTAGATGAGGCAGGCTTTTAAGATTTGGCAGGACTTAGTCCTGGGGGAATTCTGCGCAGAAAATGGCAGAGGAGACCCCGACATGCTGTGAACAGAGCGCGCAAAGATGAAGGCCAGCATGTGCTGCGGGAAGTACTCCACTCGCTGCGAAGATTAAGGACCCGGCACGCTGTTCGCAGCGAAGATGGAAGGTTCCCGTGTGCTGCGAACAGAATTTGCTCCGCTTGCGGCGAAGATGGAAGGCTCCCGTGTGCTGCGAACAGAATTTGCTCCGCTTGCGGCGAAGTTGGAAGGCTCTTGTGTGCCGCAAACGGCGTGTGCTTCGCTTGCGGCAAAGCTGAAGGCCCCGGTGAGAGTGAATGTGTGTGAGGAGAGGAAGGGAGGGTGAAAGAGCAGGAGGGTGTGAGAGAGAGCATGGGAGGTGAGAGAGTGGGGGGGATGCTTGAGTGTGGGTGCCAGAGAGAGAGAGACTATATGAGGAGATTGTGAAGGAGTGTGTATGTGTGTAAGAGATTGGGAGCGTGTGTGTATGAAAAAGGGATCATGTGTATGTGAGGGTGCTAGCCTGTATGAAAGGATTGTGTATGTGTGAGACAGAGTCTGTGTGTAGTGGTGCGTGAGAGACCTAGGTAGCCTGTGTGAGGATGTATCTGTGAGAGAGAAAGGGAGCTTGTGTGGGAGTGTATGCAAGAGAGAGGGCCCTGTATGAGGGGATGTGTGGTGTGTGTGAGAGTGAGGGAGCCTGTATGAGGGTGTGTGTATGTGTACTATAGAGAGGGAGCATGTGTGTGAGAAAGGGAGGGTCAGATGGAGCCTATATGAGAAGATTGTAAAGGAGTGTGTATTTGTGTGAGAGATTGGGAGTTCATGTGTATGAAAAAGGGATTGTGTATGTGAGGGTGCTAGCCTGTGTGAAAGGATTGTGTATGTGTGAGACAGTCTGTCTGAAGGGGTGCGTGAGAGACATAGGTAGCCTGTGTGAGGATGTATCTGTGAGAGAGAAAGGGAGTTTGTGTGGGTGTGTATGCAAGAGAGATGTGTGGTGTGTGCAAGAGAGTGAGGAAGCCTGTATGAGGGTGTGTGTATGTGTATTAGAGAGAGGGAGCATGTGTGTGAGAGAGGGAGGGACAGAAGGAGCCTGTGTGAGGGGCAGTACTGAGAACGGGGTCAAACTCTGGGACTGGCGAGTGAAAGGGGTTGAGCCCAGAGGTGGAGGGGAGAGAGATACTGGCAGGTAGAGGAGTTGGGGCCTGAGGAGGGTAAAGTGGCCAGGGGAGTAGGGAGAGCAAGTGGAAGGGACACTCTTACAGTGAATTTCTAGGGAAATTCTCAAAATATTTAAAATTCTGCATCTTTAAGTAATAACTTTTTTCTGTATTAATTTAAAATTGTAAGGGGCGGATTTTAAAAGGCGCGCGAATAGCCTACTTTTGTTTGCGCTCCAGACGCAAACAAAAGTACGCTGGATTTTAGCAGATACGCGCGGAGCCGCGCGTATCTGCTAAAAACCTGGATCGGCGCGCGCAAGGCTATGGATTTTGTATAGCTGGCGCGCGCCGAGCCGCGCAGCCTACCCCCGTTCCCTCCGAGGCCGCTCCGAAATCGGAGCGGCCTCGGAGGGAACTTTCCTTTGCCCTCCCCTCACCTTCCCCTCCCTTCCCTTACCTAACCCACCCACCCGGCCCTGTCTAAACCCCCCCCTTACCTTTGTCGGGGGATTTACTCCTCCCAGAGGGAGGCGTAAATCCCCGCGCGCCAGTGGGCCTCCTGCGCGCCGGGCCGCGACCTGGGGGCGGGTACAGAGGGCGTGGCCACGCCCCCGGACCGACCCGGGCCGTAGCCACGCCCCCGTACCCACCCCCAAAACGCTGCCGACACGCCCCCGAAACGCCGCGACGACCGGGCCCGCCCCCGACACGCCCCCTCGGAGAACCCCGGGACTTACGCGAGTCCCGGGGCTCTGCGCGCGCCGGGAGGCCTATGTAAAATAGACTTCCCGGCGCGCAGGGCCCTGCTCGCCTAAATCCGCCCGGTTTTGGGCGGATTTAGGCGAGCAGGGCTCTGAAAATTCGCCCCTAATTACTTAAAGACTGTCATGTAAATTGTGTTATTTTGACCAATATAAAGTTTGCAGAATTTTAAGTTTTCGTGCGCAGAAATCCCCCAGGAGTAAGGACTGCCATATGGGCCTTCGAGGCAAGCCTGTACAGCTCAGAATGCCTCCTGCAGGTAGGAGGGGTGCACAGCAGCCAGGATCTTTGCAACAGGTCTGAAGAAAAAGTAAAAAAAAAAAAAAAAAAAAGAACCTTCAATATTATCCATAGGTAGCAGGAATCTAGAACTGCATGTACCCATTCCAGGCAGAAAGATGGTTTTGCATGTGATTGGATGGGCAGATCGAGGGCTCATATCTGTATAAACCATCCTGTCCGAGCAAATGGTTCTGCTTGGATGAGACCATATGAATCTGTTAGATTTACCAATTCCATTTAGCCATCAAAACCTTAAAATTGCAATTAGGTTCTATAGTTTAAAAAAAGTCATAACTGAGTAACTTTTTTCTTTTTCTTTTTATCTCTAGGAAGAAAGTTCTTGACAATGGAATTAATGTTGTTTTCTTAAGCCTTTGCCAGTACAGAAAATTGATGGTATTAGAATTGGAAAGAGCAGTGCTTGAAGCAGAATCATGTGTTTATTTTATTCTAATGCAAAAATAATTTCATAATGGCCGATTACAAGTTTACTGGGTTAAATAACAGCTTTAAGGGTTTGGGGTTTTTTTTGTTGTTTTGTAGACCCAAAGATGTTGGAAGACCTAAAGCAGAAGTTGCTGCAGAATTCATAAACAATCGAATTCCTGATTGTTTTGTTGTTCCGTATCCTTCTATATATATATATTGATTTCAAGAAAGTGCTCAGGGCAGAATCTACTAGATAAAGGAGCCCTGACCGACATGCCGCAAATGCGCAGTAGAGAGCAGTTCTACCGCACATGCGCGGGTGAGCACGTCGGTCAGAGCTTGCCTGTTAACAAAAATGGCGCTGGGAGGAGTAGTAGAGGCGGTGTGCGCGAGGGAGGGACCTCCCCCCCCCCCACCGGAGATCTTCCGTCTGCGCCATCCGAAGGGGTTGTGAATGAGCTGGGAGGGGAGGGGAGTGACTGAGGGGAGGGAGGAGAGAATGAGGTGAGAGGGGGTGGGAGGGAGGGGGAGGTAAGAGGGAGAATGGGGAGGGAGGGGGAGGTGAAAGGGAGAATGGGGAGGGAGGGGGAGGTGAAAGGGAGAATGAGGGGGAGGGAGAGGGAGGTGGAAGGGAGAATGAGGGAGAGGGAGGGAGAGGGGGAGGTGGAAGGGAGAATGAGGGGGAGGGAAGGGAGAATGGGGGAGAGGGAGGGGGAAGGAAATGGACTGAAAAAACATTTTTAATGTAGCCCGTTGTTACAGGCTTAACGGCTAGTAATAGTATAAAATATAAAGTACAATGTTAATAGTATCAAGACAACAAACGTATTAGGCTTACATACAGCTAAAATCAATAAGAAACATGAATAAATTCATTCTTAAAAATAAAACAAACTACTAGTAAAAAGTCAGACCCATAAGTTTATGAGAGAAAACATTAAAACATTGATAAATTATATATAGCTGCCACTCATATTATATGGTTAACATAATGCAGGCATTGACAGACTGAGAAAGACCATTCATTATCCCAGGCCTTACTAGTAATAATTTCCATGTTGCCTATTTTGAAGATGTTCACATAACTCTTGGCTCATGTACTCCGTAGAGGTGTATGATAAAATATGGCACTATATTTAAAAAAATATTTGAAAATTATATCATAATTTGAGTCTTTGTATACACTGGAGACTTCTTGTTCTTCTCTAGGGACTCAGTCTTGCAGTCATATCCTGAGAGAGACTTCAAGACTGAGTGAAGGTGCCAAGGACCAAATCCTGGATTTCAGAGATAACTTAAAATATAATGTTGTACATCCTCTGGAGCATTTCACTCTAGCTGACATCTTCAGTCATGTAGTTGAAAGCGCTTTTCAACAGAGAACTGTACTGTTCTAGCTTCTCCTCATGACCTTTTTCTGATAGATGTGAGAAATAAGTCAACAAATAACTTGTCATTGATACCTTTTTATTTTATTAGCTGTATTTTTGGAGGTAATATAGTGTATTCTGGGCTATAAGAAATTACATCTGTTTCTTACAGTTGTATTCTGCCTTACTTGGGCTGATGCAATAAAGTGCACCCAGTCTAGCACACAGGTTTATGTGCGGTTGGACACGCATTTTGGATGTGCTAGATTAGCACTTGATGCAATAAAGCAATTAGCGCATCCAAAACGTGCACCCAAACAATTGCATAGCCCGATAGTGCTCATCGTATGCAAATTACATGTAAATGAGGCTATTAGCTATTACTCCCCGATGCAGAAAATCTCTGGGTGCCCAATGCACACTTTTTAACGCAGCAAATTTAACTTCAGCTCTGGAGCTGGCATTAAGTCAATCTATGAGTCAAGGGCTCAGGAGAAATGTAAAAAATACTGTCCTCTGTGGTCCCTCCTACCCTGTTTCCCCAAAAATAAGACAGTGTCTTATATTAATTTTTGCTACCAAAGATGCACTAGGCCTTATTTTCAGGGGATGTCTAATACCGTTGAGCTGCTGGCTGCCCCTGCGTCAGCCATGCCTCACCAGTGTGCTGTCAGAGAGAGGTAGGAGTGTGCAGCATTCATGGTAGTCAGCTTGGGCTGACTCTGCTGCTTTTGAACCTCTGCACACTGCTTGGAAGGGGTCCCCCGACTGGTACTGCCACCATCCCCAGATGTCAGTAATCTTGATGCCACTGTCACTGCTGCCACATGGCTATTGGGGAGGCGCCGATTGCTGCTACTGACACTGAAGCCCATTCTGCTGCCTCCTCTGTGCAGGCCCCGTGGGCTTCCAGTTTCTCCATGCTGATCTCGTACATTGTGAGATCTGCATAGAGAAAGTGCTATTCTTGCACATTCCCAAAGATTACATGTACCAATCACTAAAAAGTAATTTATTTTTTTTTTACCTTTGCTGGCTGATGTTAGTTTTCTAATTGGTTGGTCACAGGCTTTTTTTTTTTCCACCTTCCCTTTCTTATTTTTTTGCCAATTCCTTTTATATTGTCCTTTTTTCTTCCGTATTTCTTTTCTCTCCGTCTTCTTCCCTCAAACACAGTCAGGTTCTCATTCTCACATGCATTTCTCTCTCTCTCACACACACAGACCCTCACTGTCACATGCTGTCTCTCATACAATCATTCATACACACAGTCTCTCACTGGCACATGCTGTCTGACGCTCACACACACAGGCTCTCTCTCACTTCCACATGCTGTCTTGCTCAAGCATAGGCTCTCACCGTCACACGCTGTCTCTCACACACACAGAGGCTCTCACATGCTGCCTCTGCAAACATTCAGGTCTTCACTCCCAGACACAGTCTCTCAGCTCATCTCAAACACGCACACATGCACACTCTACAGACCCTCAGCCCCTCTCTCACCTCTGGGCCTCCTCTTCGCGGGTCGCCGCAGGATGGGCTCTGCAGCGGCCCTGAACTTCTCGGGCCTCTTCCTCGGCCCTGCTACCGGGCCTCTTCCTCTTCTTGGGCCGCTGTGACTTGGGATTCGCAGCAGCCCACGGCGGCTCCTCTTCTGCACGCGCTGATGCTCTTTCTCCTTCCTGCCCATGCGGCTCCGGCAACGTTTACTTCCGGGGCCGCACAGGCAGGAAGGAGAAAGAGCATCAGTGCATTCGAACGCGATCTTTTTCTTCGGGAAAGGAGGCTCAGCGGCCGCTTGAGCCTCCTTGCGCCCGGGCGCATCGGCTCCCCTCCGGATACCACTGCTCGCGTCTGCCCCTAATACTTTGGAAACTTTATTAAAAAAAAAAAATGACGTCACAGGATTGACCGGCCCACCGGGGGAAGCCCAATCCCCCGATAGGTCAATCCGCCCCTGTTTACAAGGGATGTCTTACTTTCGGGGGAGGTCTTATATTTAACAATTCGGCAAAGTCCCTACTAGGTCTTATTTTTGGGGGATGTCTTATTTTCGGGGAAACACGGTAGTAGTATCATTGCGATACTTAAATCTACTGCTTGTGGTGTTTAAGAATAAAGGTATAATGTAATGTCTTGATATAAAAAAAAATTCTGGACGCACAATATAGACACACAAGAGACACGCATCAGGCGGAATTCGCCCCTTGCTATTGTGTGTGTATATTGGGTGAAATCAACCTGAAGTGGGATAAAACGGACATTCGTATTTAGTGCCTGTTGCACTTGTGGGCACCTGATGCATTTGAGTGCTAGGGACGCACAATTCTTACCTGGCGCATCCTTTTTAATACAGCAGCTTATTTAAATATTGCATCGGGCACCCAGGAGACATGGCTATGCACCCATTAGGAAAATGGGCACTCAGTACAAGCGCCCGCGTAATGTTCGTCTTATTGCATTGGTCTGTCTGTGTTAGATCCAAAGTGGTTCATAGTGATTACAATTCTTCAATAATTAGTCTTGCTCCTTTTTTCTAGGAGTCTCTAACTGTCCCATATTTTAGACCTATATGTACAATAGATTATTTACTTTTCCTTTACCATTTGACTCAGACATTTTAAAAAGATTCAAGATCTTGATGACACTTTTTATAGGCGTAAGTATCATTCATATTTATTTTTTATTTTGATTTTATTTTGATTTGTAACTTGCCTTTGCAAAAACTATGCTTAAGGTGAAGGACAACATATCAAGCAACATATAAGTTCAAATTTACAATAAATACCATAGTCATCTTAATATGTAGTAAATTAAATTTGAACAGCTGAAATAATAAACATAAGGAAATTAAAATAGCAAGAATATAGCTTAAAAAACCTTAGATATTAGGATTACATTTGCAAGCACTGGTAAATGCTAATCTTTTGTAAAAGTATTTTGGTATTCTTTGATGTGTAAACATTTTTTTCTTACAGAATTTCATATTATTGTATGTGGATTGGATTCCATAATTGCAAGAAGATGGATAAATGGCATGCTGGTAAAAAAACCAAAACAAAACAATAAAACATTATATATTTCTTCAAATTGATACATGTACTTGTGTGATGCAATTTCCAAAGATCATAACTCAGCACTGTTAAAGAGAAGCATTGCTTTGTCCATGCCTGGATTTGTCACTAGGCATACTAAGCCAATGCCTGGGGTGGGATAGCATGCTGGCTGCTATGCTGAATCTCAGTAGAGAACAGCCCTCTGCTTCCAGATCCAGCCTGCCACCTCCCAGTAAGTATGCAGGGAACATGAGGGGAGGGAGTGAGTGAGTCTGGAGCAAATAGAGCAAAGGGATCATTTTATGATTAGGAGGGATTTACCTTTGTTGTAAATCGCTTAGGAAGATATTTTCTGTTAGGCATTAAATAAATGATTTTTAAATAAAGTGAGGGATCACTGGTGGGGAGCATGCGTATTTGTGAAAGAAGGGAATGGGGGAGGAGCTGTACTTTCTGTGTGTGAAAGAGAGATTGATGCTGGGGCTGCGTGTCTGTGTCAGGCTGGGTGAGAGGTTAGAGAAGGGATGTAAAGGAAAGAAGGTCCAGAGCATGGTAGAGACACCTGCCACCTCCTCACCCCCACCTCTGCACACCACACTGCAGTTCACATCCTCTCTCCTTTGATCTTGGATTCTGTCCCCCAGATCCAGGAACTTCCAATCCTTCCTAACTTTCCAGATCCTGGCCTCCCTTCTTTTCTCCCATCCCAGATTCCTGATCTTCCCACCCCACCCCACCTCGATCTTCTCCATTTCTGGTCCCTTCTCCTCATCCTCTCCTCACCCAATCTCTGGTCATCTCACCCTCTCCTTCTCCTCTCCTAATACTGACAACTTCTGATCCCTTTTCCTCACCCAATAAAAGGAAAATGTATTATACAGCCATAAGCAAGGTTTATAATGTAATTTAAAAGATGGACACATTTGTCAATATGTTTCATAATTTTTCACATTTGTGCCACAGAATCTACCTTTAAGATGCCACAGGAAACTGGGGGCCATGCCCTAGACCTACTTCCTGTTGTCCAACCTTATCGAGGGGGGGAATGGGGGTGACCACACACTTGGTGCCTAAGGGCAGCAAAATCCTAAATCTGTCACTGCTTCCCTTTAACAGTGCTGAGCTTTATGAAAGCTTTATACAAGCTATTTGATAAGGTAGAACTTGCAACTATTACTTTAGAATTATGAAGTGTTATGTCTTGGAGTGTGTGGCGTGGCAAGCAGTCTCAGGGCATCTTGTGGGGCTGATTTCTAAAGTTAGTGTGAACAATTTCAAGTGCCGGGTCTTAGGATTTTCAGGAGGTGGAGCACCCTTTACACATAAGTGGATTTTCTATTACCAGAATTTCCCCTGCACATAAATCTTATACCTCTTACCATGAGACAAAGGGGGTCCTTATCCCTAGCCTGTGGCAAATCTTGTGAGTGATGAGTTTAATACTAGTGTCAACCAGTAAGCCCAGCTCTATGCAGAAGACTGGATTCTCATATTTTTTGCTTCACTATGAGTTTGCCAACCATGGGGAATCTTCCTTTTAACTCCAAACAAAACCTGGAACTGGACTTTCATTTTCTCCTGACACTTCTGGCAATGTTCTACTTCTATCTCCCAAAATCCTTGTACCATTCTAGTCTTTAGTAAGGACTCCAAGCCAAGCCACAATTCAATTTCCCAAATTCTGTTTTTTTAGTAACAGCTCGAATCCGGATGTGGTTCTTTTCTTAAAAGAGGTCAAGCATTTATGACGTATGGTCCGGAAGTTATGCCCAGTTTGGAGCCTTAATTTGGTCTTGAGAGTTTTGTGTGGGGCTCCATTTGAGTCTTTGAGGAGAGCAACGCTGAAGGCTTTGACTCCCAAGGCAGTGTTCCTGGTGGCCTTCTGTTCGGCCAGACAGGTTTCGGAGTTAAAGGCTCTGTCTTGCAAGAATCCCTTTCTGCAGATTTCCCATGACAGGGTTTCCTTGTGGGCAGTCCCTTCTTTTTGGTTTAAGGTGGTGTCGTCCTTTTATGTTAATCAATCAGTAGACCTTCTGGCCTTTCCGGAGTGGTCTAAGGATTCCCCTAGGGAGAGGGATCTGCATCTTTTGGATGTGAGGAGAACTCTGTTGCGTTATCTGGAGCTGTCAAATATTTCGAACGCTCTGATCACCTTTTTGTTCTCTATGGGGGAAGGAAGAAGGGAGAGAAGGCCTCTAAGGCTACCATTTCCAGTTGGTTGAAAGCAGCTATTTGCACGGCCTGTATTTGAAAGGGCTGTCAAGTTCCAGCCGGACTGAAGGTGCACTCCACAAGATTGCTAGCCACTTCCTGGGCAGACTGTCAGTTCCCTTTTATGTACCCAGATCAGTCCAGACACCTGGGTTTGTTAACGTTTGCCAAAAAAAAACCCCCAAAACTTACAGTGAGAGGTTTGTTTCTTTCCTTCAGGGGCAGTGTGTGTTCGCCTTTCTTCAGCCCCGTCTTCTCAGTCAATGTCGGAGCTTTTCTTTTCTTCTCTTCCCTGCCTCCTTCAGCATCTCTCCTGTACGACGCTCGCCGGGGGGGGGGGGCTGTCCTGGTCTTGCTTCTGGATGCTACATGGGGTGATCTGTTCTTCCTGCGGGAACGCGCGGTCACATCTTTCCTGCGCCGGCCTTTGCTCCCGATGCCTTCCCGGGGAGGGACCATCAGGGAGCACTGCAGGCGAAATGGGCAGTTTCCCTGTATGTACCCGGATCAGTCCAGACTCCTGAGTTTTGCCTCCCGTCCAGCAGATGGAGACAGAGAAAGTTTTGACAGACTCTGCCATATATTCCAAGGTGCCACCCACAGTCTGCCAGTATTCCTCTGTCTCCATCTGGTTTGATCGATTAGCTAAAGAAAGGAATTTTTTGATTGAATTAGTAGTAGAGAGGTTTGTTAGGATTAAAGTTAGATTAAAAAAAAAAAAAAAGCTAAAAGTTGGAGTCTCAAGCCACCCGGAGGGTTTTGAGGTCCTGAGGGGACCATCCCCTCTCGTGTAGCAGGTAGTTGCTCGTGGGGGTCAAGAACCCTAGTACCAAGGACAGAGCAGCTCGGGGAGTGTTAACAGAGAGTCCGGCTCATTCCCCCCAGAAGGAACTGAGACATAAGAGGTCTGCCGTGTCGGCCCAGGAATAACTATATAAAAAAAAAAAGTTTGGTTTTTCTGTCCGCGCTGACTCTCCCTTCCCTTCTTGCGATTGCTGCTCTGGTTTTTTGTTTGTTTCCCCACTTCTGTGCACTGCTTTGATTTTCTGTTCGGACGACTGTCATGCCCCGATCCTCGGCATGCCACGCGTGCGATGGACTCTGCTCTTCGTGCATTCCTGGAGGGGAGGGATCCTCAGTTTTACCCCGGGAGGGTCGACAATCGGTGCGCATGTCTTCCTCGAGGCCTCCTGCATCTCAGGTGGCCTCGGCTGATCCGTTCCTGCGGAGTATGGGAATGGCGGCCATTTTGAGCACAGGCACCGGAGCTGCAAGTGCCTCGAGGGGGGAGGGGATTTCTCCCCCCGATTTCTCCCCGCAACAGCTCTTCTCCGGGGGAGCAAATGAGGCAGACCAAGACTCCACTGGTACTGATGATGGCCCTGAGGGGGCTGTGGACTCCTCCTCTTCTTTTTCTTCAGAGTTTGTTTTACTTATGCATAAAGCCTTTAGAGCCAAAAAGGCTGGCAAGAAGCAGGTTGAGGAGAGTTCACCTACCGGTATTTCCCACAAAGTGGCTCACAAGCAGACCAGGTCTAAGGGGAGCTGGGATACGGACAAAGTGGGTCCCTGTCCTGCTAAGGTGCAGCGGCAGTTAAGAACGGGTGGCCATCAGGCGGATACGGATACCTCAGAGGACCGGGATTCGCAGTCCAAACCCCTGACGGGGGTGGATGGAGATCCGGACCAGCAAGCGGACGCGGTCCGTGGTGCTCAGGTCGTTGAGGGGGATGACCCAAAAGTAGTCCGTCTCTTCAGAAGAGAGGAGCTGGGTCCACTCATCCCCTTTATTTTGGGGGAGTTGGGTATCGATGGGACGCCGGAAGAAGCTAAGCAGGGGAATATGAATCCTGTTTTATTGGGTCTGAGGGGCCCCACTACTTCCTTTCCATTTCATTTCTCCGCCACGGATTTGCTATTCCGGGAATGGGATACCCCAGACCTCGGATTGAAGGTGAGTAAGGCTATGGACAAGCTATATCCTCTGCCAGAGGAAGCTTTGGAGCTGTTACGAATTCCCAAGGTGGATGCTGCAGTGTCGGCAGTCACCAAGAGAACCACTATCCTGGTCACCGGGGCGACGGCCCTCAAGGCCTTCCAGGATAGAAAATTGGAACTTCAGCTCAAGAAGATTTTTGAAGTGTCCGCTTTGGCAGTGCGTGCTGCCATGTGCAGCAATTTTGCCTTATGGGCGGGCCTCCGCTGGGTTCAGCAGCTGCAGGCCAATGAAGACCTTTTGGAGGGTGAGGCTCTCCAAGCGGGTCGGTTGGAAGCGGTGGTCGCTTACAGTGCTGATGCGCTTCATGATCCGTTGTGGGCCTCAGCCAGGTCCATGGTGTCTGCCGAATCGGCGCACAGACTCCTGTGGTTGAGAAATTGGTCGGCGGATGTTTCATCAAAGGCTCAGCTCGGCTCTTTACCATTTAAGGGTAAGCTTCTTTTTGGCAAACAGTTGGAGGATTTGAGTCAGTCTCTGGGAGAGAATAAGGTACACCGATTGCCGGAGGATCAGCCCATGTCAAGAGGCTCCTTCTCTGCGAGGTCTCGCTTTTGTGGAAATCGGAAGTTTCTTCCGGCCAGATCTTCGGGGCCTTCCTTTCGGCCAAGGGCTAACAGACAGCAATCATGGCCTCTGTCCTTTCGTGCCGCCGGTTCGGGAGGCCTGGAACTTCCCAAGCTGCCACTGGAGCCAAATCCTCGCAATGAGATGAGGCTGGCCCATTCTTCGGAGACCGTTGTGGGGGGCAGACTGTCTCTTTTTTACGAGGAATGGGTCAAGATGACGTCAGACCAGTGGGTCCTCACAGTGATAAGAAACGGTTATGCGTTAGTTTTTGTACGCCGTCCTCTGGACATGTTTCTGGTGTCTCCATGCGCAAACAAGGAAAAAAGACAGGCAGTGCATGACACGTTGCGGCGTCTTCTAGCCCTGGGAGCCATTACCTCTGTTTTGGCGGGAAAACAGAGAAGAGGCCGATATTCCATCTATTTTGTGGTGCCAAAAAAAGAGGGGACTTTCTGACCCATTCTGGATTTAAAAAGAGTCAACAGATGTCTTTGTGTGCCTCACTTCCGAATGGAGACTCTGCGGTCAGGTGATTGCCTCCATAAGAAAGGGCGAGTTTCTGGCATCACTGGACCTGACAGAGGCATACCTGCATATCGGCATATGGAATTCCCACCAGCAGTTTCTAAGGTTTTTCATCCTTGGTCATCATTATCAGTTTCGGGCTCTGCTGTTCGGACTTGCCACCGCCCCCAGGACTTTCACCAAGATAATGGTGGTGGTGGCAGTGCAACTTCACCGGGAAGAATTGTTACTACATCCATATCTGGACGACTGGTTGATTCGAGCCAAATCCGAGGAGCTTTGTCAGGCGGCGGTTCGCAGGGTGCTGCAACTTTTGGGATCGCTCAGGTGGGTGATCAACTTGGCCAAGAGTCACCTCATCCCCTCTCAGACCTTGGAATTTCTGGGGGCTCTATTCAACACGCAGCAAGGGAAAGTTTTCCTGACGGCAGACCGCGTTACCAAGATACAGTGTCAGGTTCGGGCCCTGTTGGCCAAACGTCTTCCCAGAGTATGGGATTACCTGAGGGTCTTGGGATCCATGACTTCCACTCTAGAGCTTGTGCCATGGGCCTTTGCGCATATGCGTCTTTTACAGTTGGCATTGCTGTCCAGGTGGAGTCCGATTTCAGAACAGTTTCATCTGCCTCTACTGCTTCCGGAGTAGACGAGGACCAGTCTCTAATGGTGGCTCTGCTTGGACAATTTGCTGCAGGGAATTTCCCTGGTAATGCCCGAGTGGACAATAGTGACTACGGATGCCAGCCTCTCTGGTTGGGGAGCAGTATGTCTCCGGAAATCGGTGCAGGGGCAATGGTCTCTACAGGAGTCTCAGTGGTCCATCAATCGCCTAAAGACCAGAGCGGTATTTCTGGCCTCACAAGCGTTCTTTCCTCTGGTTCAAGGGAAATCGGTCCGAGTCCTGTCCAACAACTCGACCACGGTGGCGTATATCAATTGCCAAGGAGGGACCAAAAGTCGACCAGTGGCGGAGGAAGCTCAGAGGCTGATAGGCTGGGCGGAGCAGCACTTGGCCTGCATTGTGGACTTTCTCGGTTGGAACCGCCTCGATCCCGGAAAGTGGGAGCTGGCAGATGAGGCCTTTCGGCTCATTTGCAACAAGTGGGGCACTCCCTGTCTAGATCTGATGGCGACCTTCAGGAATGCCAAGGCGCAGGGAGAGAGGCGCTGAGGGCGTGGATGCTCTGGTACTCCCCTGGGCGACCGACATATTGCTTTATGCGTTTCCTCCGTGGCCTCTCATCAGGAAGGTACTCCATCGCATAGAATTTCACCCGGCGGAGGTGATTTTGGTAGCTCCGGAGTGGCCAAGGTATCCATGGTTTGCAGATCTGCTCAACCTAGCCATATCAGGTCCTCTGCGTCTGCGGGACGTCCTGGTTCTCCTTCATCAAGGCCCCGTCTGTTTGGAAGAGGCGGATCGCTTTTGACTAGCGGCATGGCTTTTGAGAGGCGCAGGTTGAAAAGCAAGGGTTATTCGGACGTGGTGTTCACTACCCTTTTAAGATCGCGCAAGACATCTACGTCCTTGGCTTACACCAGGGTGTGGAAGGTCTTTGAAGCCTGGTGCATTGAACGCATTTGTTCAGTCAGGATGTGGATCTCCCCCCCTCCAGGTTTTCTGCTGTCCCTCGGCAAGGACCTGCATGGCTCACTCTGGTATCACAAAAATTTGCTGAAGGGCTCTTCCCTATTCTGGAACACTAAAATACACTTCCTTTCTCCTTGCAGGAAAAAAATAAAACAAAACCTGCTTATTTGACACTGACTCACTATAAATATAAGTTCCTGACTCCAGGCGAAGATATCCTTCTTAGCCTGTTTGTAAATTAAACTTTTGGCTGCCGCTGCAGTGAGACCCAATAAAGGAGAAAGAAAGGGAATGAAAAAAATGTCCACCCTTATTTTTTCTTCTTTTGGCATGGTTTCTCTGTGTGTGCAAGAGTTTAGTGCAGAAGTCCCACTGCTGCCACTATATGTGGCATTCAGGCCTATCCTGTAAATTGCGGCTGCGTTTACCCTGCTCCTAAGCCGTTTTTAACTTCGTTTTCGGCCGCGTTAGCCCTTCCTGCGATCCCGAATCCCCTTTAACCTACTCCTACCGCGTCCTAAATTCCCTGGGCAACCCCTTCCGCCCGCGGCATGTATATTGCATGCAAACGAGCGAATTAGCGCGATATTGCATGCAAACGAGCGAATTAGCTATTCACCTGCAATCCCGTAACCCGCGCCCCGACTATCGCTACCTTTCCCTGCCGTTTTGTCGCGCGTTTAACCTGGAAACTTACCGCCTACCCTGACCCAGGTGGTAGAGGCATGGGCAAGGGTAGGTGGAAAGCTTTCCCCCAGCCCCCGCTCGCCTGCCCCGGCCGCGATCATGGGTGCCGGTCTCTGTGGCAGCCCCAGTCCTCTCCCCTGCTCCCGAAGCCAAAAAAAAAAAAGCGTAAAAAACGTTGCAGCCCCCCTCCGATGTCCGGACTGGGGCTGCCACGGAGACTGCAACAGCAAAGCGACATTTCAGTGTCCCCCCTCCTCTCGGAGCAGGGCGCGAAAAGCCGCCTTGCTCCGGGAGGAGGGGGGACACTGACAGCGGCGAAGCGACTTTTCAGTGTCCCCCCTCCTCTCGGAGCAGGGCGCGAAAAGCCGCCTTGCTCCGGGAGGAGGGGGGACACTGACAGCGGCGAAGCTGACTTTTCAGTGTCCCCCCTCCTCTCGGAGCAGGGCGCGAAAAGCCGCCTTGCTCCGGGAGGAGGGGGGACACTAGCAACGATGAAGCAACTTACTTTTCTGAAGCCATCATCAGGAACACATGCGATCGTAGCTCCTCCCGATGAAGACAAAGATGGCCGCCTGCACGGGGAAAGCGTGCAATTGGCCGCTCAAGACGTGATGTCGTGACGTCACGTCTTCAGCGGCCAATTGTACGCTTTCCCCGTGCAGGCGGCCATCTTGTTGGGAGGAGCTACGGGAGCCAGATCGTGTTCCTGCTGATGGCTGATGGCTGCAAAAAAGATAAGTTTTGCCGGCGTCCAAAAGCGACTTACTTTTGGGATCTTGACAGATCCCAAAAGTAAGTCGCTTTTGAAAAAAAACAAAATTTGCTCCCCTTTTTTTTTTTTGCTTCGCCGCTGTCACCTCTTCTCCCCCCTCCCGGAGCAGGGCGCGAAAGCAGCCTTGCTCCGGGAGGAGGGAGAACAGACTGACAGCGGTCAGGTCGGGTCCGGGCTGGGGGAAAGCTTCGCCGCTGTCATCTCTCTCCCCTCCTCCCGAAGCAGGCCTTGCTCCGGGAGGGGGGGAGAAGCGCTGTCGGGTCAGATCAGATGGAAAAGTAAGTTGCTTCGCCACTGTCATCTCTCTCTCCACCTCCCGGAGCAAGGCCTGCTTCGGGAGGAGAGGAGAGATGACAGCGGCGAAGCAACTTATTTTTGCATCCGATCGGACCAGACTTCCTGGTATCTGTCATTTCAAATGACATTTGAAATGACAGATACCAGCGTGGCGTGAAGCCTTAGGCCCGCGCACCCAGGATCCTGTATAGGCGCTCTATCCAGTATCCTGGGTTGCGCGGAACTAAGGCTTTTCGGACGCGGCTTACATTTACATATAATTAGGCTTCAGGATCGAGCGGTAGGTGAGCTGCACTGTGCGGGCGGTAACCGCGGGTGCCGTAGGCACTAACGCAGCTCTTCCTACCGCTCGGTACTGGATCACCCTGATTGTGAGCAATCTTAGCCAGAGGACAGATTCAGGCTGGACTATGGCAGAAATCTTGAACAAACTTCTTTAGTAATGAAAAGAAAACAAACAAAAGCAGCTCTGCAGTTCAACAATGCAAATATAGTATTACAACTTACAGTTCATTAGTGTTCTCTTTTTCTAGGCTTCCTTCTCTCTCCTGGGCCTCCTGGACCTGGCTAGTAATACACCTCTCCCAGAGGCCTCTGCCCAGCATCAAGATTCCCTGCTGTATTAGGGTTAAGGTCATTTAAGGTGCTCTGGGATTTTCTTCTGTATACCCTTTCACAGCACGTGACATTATAATTTTTCCGTCTGCAAGTGTTTGTGACCTGCTTGAGTGAATGTCAAGGTTACATAATGTTTAACAAGCTATTGGGCAGTTGAATGTAACTGCTCTTGCTTGGGCCTATACTATTTTATAAAGTAATTCAACTGTGCGGTAAAAGTTTGTCATTAATAAAATAATGTTGTATAATGACTTTCCATTACAAGAATAGTCTTAATCCCAGATGACTTTTTTTTTTAAAGCCAGCATTTTTTTTCATGGGGAGGAATATGATGTGACTGAGATGTATTGTGCTTTTCAGTCTAGAATGTCTGTTTTGAACCTTTTACAAAAAATGTCAAGTGATTTGCATTTTATTTAGCTTTCCTAGACATAAAACAAAGGTTTCATATTTATAAAGAAATGATGGGAAGTATAAGTCAACTTTAATGGATGCTAACTTGAGCAATATAAATACTTCTAGCCAATTTATCTGAAATTAGCAACATCAAGCCGTTGCTTAACATTGTAGAATGTTTTAATTTTTGCTGTGAAATAATTTTGATGCAGATGGTATTTCATCAGACAGTTAGTATTATGATGAATAACACTGGGTTTAATTATAATAAGGCTGTAGAGGAGACATTTTTATTTCCTTCTTCATTACTGGTGCACCAAGTCCAGCAAATGTTCAGTCTATTAATATTCTAGAACCTGGGTGGGAAGGAACTGCCAGAAGCCACACAGACTGAGTTTGCAAAGGGAAGGGTTGGTTACACAGATGACCCATTCTGTCCTTATACTTCACATCCCTCTGACCAGGGATATCAATGATATTACAGCTAAAATATGGTTAAAATGTGCAGGATGCTTTTAAGATAAAAATATAACAGTTGATACATACATTCCAAGTAGTCAATTTAGTGAAAAAGGATTTTTCAAAGGAATTGGTGTCTTGTGATCTGACCAGTTTCGTTACTTGGAATTTAACTTAGAATGTTCATTACAGTATATGCTATGTTAAATTGTATTTGCTTTGTTAGATGTCGCTTCTGAACTATGAAGATGGAGTGTTAGACCCAAGTTCCCTAATTCCTTTGATAGATGGAGGAACAGAAGGATTTAAAGGAAATGCCCGGGTTATTCTTCCTGGAATGACTGCTTGTGTTGAATGCACACTTGAACTTTACCCACCTCAGGTAACTACGCCATCATTGTGACTTTTGTACCATCTCACAGGCACTGTTCTCTAGTATGGACTATTACAATTCATTACTCATTACATTATTTATCCTTTACAAATTATCCAAAATTCTGCTGCCTGTTTATTAGTACACCAATCCATAAACACATTATTACAACAACTTAGCTGGTTGCCTATAGCTTTCCGAATTCAGTATAAACTGGCTACGATTATCCACTCTCTCATTAACAATGTTCACTAGTCATGGATAAATGCAATTATGAAGATACACAAGTAAGATCACTCCCTTCAGCAAACCAGAATCTGTTGGATATTCCGTCCCCTAAAATAGCACATCTAGATGAAACCAAGGAAAGAGCTCTCGATAGTGGGTCTGACCCTTGGAATTTGTTGCTTAACAAAATTAGAACCTTAAAAGACCCTAGGTTCCTTAAAATAAGTTCTGAAAACCTTTTTATTTAAACAAGCATTTAAAGAATGATAATATGTTTTATGTTTCTTGTATTATGTGAGATGTTTTATAATTATTGTATGTAACTTTGATTGATTTTAACTATGAATGTTGTATTGTACCCTGCCCTGAACATAGGACGGGCAGGTTAAAAATGTTTTGTTTTTTTTTAATTGTACATTTCATAGCCCAGTATCATAGTTTGGTCTTATGTCATAAACTTGTATTTATTATTCTTATTTCTTTCACAGATCAATTTCCCTATGTGTACTATTGCTTCAATGCCCAGGTTACCAGAACACTGTATTGAGTATGTCAGGATATTACAGTGGCCCAAAGAGCAACCTTTTGGAGGTAATAACTAGATTCTAACAAAAAAAGAAGAAACATTTTCTAATAGTTTGAATTTAAATTTGCTGTTTTAAGAAATTTCAAAGTACTATATAAAGTAGTTGCTGTTCTAATCCCCTTGAATGCATGGAAATAAAAGCCAACAAAAAAATGGTAGGCAATGCATTTTTATTGGACTAATTCATTTATTGACTAGTTTTCTGGAGCTGTACTGTCTTCATCAGGTCAAGCAGAATGGTTAGGTCAAGGTAAAGGATAATGTTGCCCGAGTATAAACAGATTCCATTACAGTTGGGGAAAGCTGTACGACAAGAGACAGCAGAACTATGCAAGTGACAAGGAAGCTTCTGTCCCATTTAAGATCTTTTATGTTTGTTGAAGAGTCTGATCATTTTAATTTTGAATGTTCTTCATTCTTGGTAGTTCTAAATTTTCCTTTTAGCATCCTGATCATAAAATCATTGATGCAGTGGCCCCCCTGTGGAGGTATTGCCTTGCTTTTCTCTGTGAGGTGTTATCTTGCTTTTAACTTCTGACCTGTTTTGCTAGTGTAGCATCCTCTTCACGTTTTTTGCATTGTGTAATATATACGCCATTAGAGAAGGAGCAATACTTCTCCCTTCTTTCCCACCTCTTAGATGTCTTTGATCCAATCTCTGTCCAGTTCTTTTGTTTGAGACGGAGGCCTGTAGATCTCACCAGTAAAAATGGAGCTTCGATGTACACTTTGAAGTGCTGAAAAGGACAGTCCATAATGCTGCTTCTTTATCCCACATCCCTTTCAGTTTAGTTGCTTGGATATTGTTTTTGACATAAAGACAGACCCAGCTGTCTTCTCTGTTCTTTCTAAAGAAGTTATATCCAGGGATAGCCATATCCCAATCATGAGAATCAATGAACCATGTCTCCGTAACAGCTACAATGTCCAAGTCCGCCTCCATCATTAAGGCCTTGCGGGTCTGGGATTTTATTGTCCAGACTATGAGCATTTGTGGTCATAAGCTTTCCAGCTGCTCTTCCTAGTCAGCTTTTTTTGCTTTTTTGACCTGACTAATTTTGTTACTCTTTCTTCCCAGTTCCTGTATTTCTTGGGGGCAACCTGCCAGTTTCACTGGCCATCTCCTGCCAACCCTGCTCTCTAGTTTAAATGCCTGATAATGTATGATCTGAATTTCTTAGCATCCTCTTTCTTGCCACAGATAAATGTAGGCCATCCCTACCATATAATCTTTTACTGTTCCATAGGTGGCCCCAGCCTCCAATATATCCGAAACATTCTTTACATTGAGGGTTTCATCCAGTAATTTAAATTATCTCTTTCCTTTCCCTTTCCATGAACAAGTAATACTTCTGAAAAGGCAATAGTCTTCGTCATGTGTCTAATCATCTTCCCTAAATTTTGGATTCTGTACTTAATACCATTTCTACGAAGGTCATTGTTGTACAGATAGATGATAACATTGATATCAGAGTCCCTACTTTCTTCCATAATTGCTTGAGTATCTGGTTGATATTTCTGACTTTTGGATGAGAGTTCCTTCCTTTTACCTCAGATCTGCTGAGGCAGGGTTCACTGTTTTTCATGAGTTGCAGCCTATTCCTTGAGAGGTCTTGTTTAAGCAAGAGAGGATATTCTCAAGAGGTGGTGGATACCTTGTTGCATTTTTGGAACAAGGTATCCACCACCTTGTTCAGGGTTGATGTATTTTTTAAGATCAGAGCGCTGCTAAGCAGGTTTTTCTTAAAGAGATTTTGTTACCTTACATTTGTGGTTTTTGTAAGGAGGTTCGGATAAGGTTCTAGTTCTAAATTCTTGAAAGGGCAAAGAGATTTTGTACAGGGTATGTTTTAGCCTCTCATCTAGAGAATTTCATGTTACCTAAGAGGAGTGAAACCATCAGTAAGAGAACTAGTCCTATGTTGGTATTGAATGGGATGTTATCCTTTCTGGTGAGTACTTCCTTTTAGTCTGTCCAAAGGTTTTTGGTCAAGATGCTAGTGACAGTCTACTCTGTCAAGTGATTTTCTGAGCTGTGGGCTTGTCTTTTTGAAAGGAGGATAAAGATTTATACAGTGCTGGTGTTCCTTCTGAAGTTGATTTTGCCCTTTCACTTTAGTTAGGTAGTGTGTTTTCCTTCTTTCCATAAAGAGCTGCTTAGAGAAAAGTTATGTCAGTCCCTTGAATGTGCGGAGGGGTCTATTATGGAATTTAAAGGTCATGGAATATTTTTAGAAGATCAGATCATCTCTTTGTTCTTCATGCAGGGTCAAATGAGTCATGGCTTTGAAGGTTTTGTTGTCATGCTATCTTAAGGAAGCATAAGTTCAATGTATGCAGATAGAGGATTACCAAATCTGAACAGAGTGCAAGTGTTTTTTTGGATCAAACATTGGTTGGTTTCACTGTTGAAAATCTATAAAGTGGCAACCTGGTCTTTGTTGCATTCTTTTACGAAACAATATTGTCTTGATGTTCGAGCCAGGGAGAGAACATCATTTCGTTCAGAGGTCTTGAGAGCAGGTTTGGTTGTGTACTGCCCACTCAAGAGAGAGCTTGGATGCATCTCTTGTGTCTGGATTGGTGTGGCTGGATGAAGTGGAAGGATAAATTCATTCTTTCTTGATAATTTCCTTATCTTGCATGCAGCCAGACCAGTCCAGGACCCTCCCTTATCTGCCAAATGTGTGGAATATTGTGGTTATTTCTTTCCAAAAGCATATTTTTTCAACAAACCTTTAGTGGATTTAGGTAAGGAGTTATTAATCTATATTGTTTAGCCTAAAGTTTTTTCTGTATTGGTTTGCTTATTTATTCTCCCTGGAAAATTCCCTGGTTTGGGAGAGGAAGATTGTTTTTAGTCTGTTATTCTTAGCTTGTTACAGGATACTGGCAGGCTGAGGTCAACAGAGAAGCCTCAGTAAAGACTGTCATTAAAGACATCAGCAAGACTGTCTCCATCTGCTGGTTGGTGGACGTAATCTATGTGCCTGGATTGGTCTGGCTGGACTTAAGGAAAGGAAATTATCAGGTAAGAACTAATTTCTTCATGGTTTTAGCTTCAAACTAAAAAGCATCATCTATGTTAATTACATTTCCAGCAGCGAATGAGAATTGAAGCCTAAAGAAGTGTGGATGTATTTTTATTCACATTTTTTGATTTAGATGCTTTTCAGAATGGAATTTTCACTAGACAGAATCAGAAAATAGACGCTCCTTGAGCAGGTGAAAACTGTGAAATTTGTGATTTGTTTAAACAGGAAAAATACTTGCGCATATATTGGATAAATGTTAGCAGACAAGAAAGGGGTTGAATTAGAACAAGTTAGAAACTCATGAGCAGTAGCACCAGTTATCAAGGTTTCAACCCTGGATGCTGTCTATTCATACAGTACATTCATATTTGCTTACCTCATGCTTGGATCTGAAGTGGCTGAATAGCATTTAGAATGCAACTCTTAAGGAACAATTTGTAGGTGGATGTGATTGCTCAGGGAAAGGGGAAGGATTAGTTTAATGTATTATGACCAAAACCCAAATATTTTAAAATTTTATTTCTGCCTCTTAAAGGAGGCATTTTCCAGTACTTCTACTGCAGCAGAACTGGGAGATTGTTGATTGGGCCACTTAAGCAGACACTAATTACTATGCAGCATGTACTTCATTTTCTTACAGAGGGTGTTTCATTGGATGGAGATGACCCGGATCACATTCAGTGGATTTTCCAGCAGTCGTTAAAGAGAGCGTCACAATTCAATATTACAGGCGTCAATTATAGACTTACACAAGGTGAGGCATCCTTAGGATCAGTAAGAAAATGCTCTGCAGAGTCCCAGGTTCAGTTTCTGGATCAGGTTTTCCATACCGTAGTCGGCTGGGGCTCGGGATGCTGTGGAAGTAGCATTTACAGCCTCTGGGGGAAGGGAGGCCTGGTCATTGTTAAGGGTGTCACCTGGTAGCTGGATTTAGAGCCTATAATATAGGATTCTGGAAGGTGCTCTGGTGCAGGCTTCACAGCTTCAGAACCATTACGGTTACCAGTGGCAGGGTGAGTCTACTAAAACAGAAGGAAAATCTGTGAGTAGTTGTAAATAAAGGCTTTTGCACCAGAATCCCAACACTGGCTCCGATTGAGCTGAAATAAAAAGGAAGAACTACTTGGCCAAAAAAAAAATATTGCAGTGCTGACTATATGTTACATCACTATACACTATGAAAGTCATGCTCCCAAAAGGTTTCTTAGGAGTCAAATATTTCATCCTCCAGTGAAATACCAGGTTGGACAGAACTATCTGCTGGAGGAGTTTTTAATTCAGATATGGAAATATCTAGCAGTAATTCTCTTGTTTGAGATATTACCACTAAAATGTGTTTGATATAAAACTTTTAAAAAGGTTTTTCCCTTACATTTTTTAAAGCAATCTACATGAATATTCTGAACAATTAAGTCAGTAATTTGGGGCATTCACTAAGAGAATAATACCTTAAGATCAAAGCAAATTGTTCAGAATCTCACAGAAAATTTTATTTATTTTGTAAATTAAATTCAGTGGAAGGGTATGCATTATAACTAGAAAGTGAACTGGGAAAACTATGAACAGGAAGTATTAAACCATAGCAAGGTTTATACTGTGGTCCTGAGATAATTTCTTGTTTCCTAGCATGTAGCCAGATGGACTCGGGACCAATGGGTTATATGCTCTCCTGCTAATAGATGGAGTCGGAGTTAGGTTTCAAAGCTGACGTCACCTTAGATATACCCCTGCAGTGACCTCAGCCCTTCAGTATTTCTCCATCTCCTAGCAGATGTGGACGTGTTTTCCCTACACCAGCTTTGGTGGTATAGCAGGATTGCAGTACTCATTAGAAGAAGAAAATTTGCCTTTAAACCGGAGAATGATTGAGCCCTGCCCTCCTGTGGTGATACCTAAAGGTCCCTCCCCCAGTTGAGAATTCCTTAGGTGATTTCCGAGATCCCTCAGAGTTGTGCCTTTGTCTGGTTGCCAGCTCCCGGCGTGGACTTTGCTGCTGAAGCAGCTGAAAGGCAGCGAGTGCAGAAAGCCGAGTGCGGCGGTGACAGCCTAAGCCCTCTCTCCCCACAACTGGAGACCATCTCTTTACTCAGCCGGTAAGCGCTGAGCCCAGGTAAATAAAGTGAGAAGAGAATTCCTTCCAATTCAGAGATGTGAATGGGCTTTGGTAAGTCTTTCTTGCTTGGCATGCCGTACTTACAACATTCCCGATCCCGTTAGGGTAAGGGAAGGGGGTCTTCCAATCGGATTGAGCGGCCCCCCGATGGGCTAGGCCCCGCTTCAGGCTCGGTGTGCACACCACATGTCAGGCCACAGTGGCACCATCTTGTGCGTGGTGCCACTGCGGCACCATTGCTCTCCATAGCACCATTGCTCTCGGTACATGCGGTGCATGCTGGCTCTGTGCATGTGCGCAAAGCTACGCGCATATGCGCGCTTCTACTTATGCACACCAGTACAGGATCTGTGCGCATTTGATTTCAGGTGCTAGCTAACTGAGTGCACAGCTACCGTTTATTATGGCCTCAGCAGCAAAATAGCATCAGCGACACTCTCTTTGTTCTTCCTGCCATATTACAACACTGGGGCCCAGGGAGGGTTGGACTCCCAGAACTTTTCCAAGCCTGACTCCACCCATTCAGAAGATAGGTCAGCCATAACCTTATCCAGTAGCACCCCGGATCTGAGTAATCCCGGGGCTTGGTCTACCTCGAGAGAGGGAAATTCAGCTGCACCTACCCCAGTTCTTCCTGGGCTAGGTATGGACCTGAAGGCCTTTTCTTGGGTGGAATTTTTCCGAGGCCTTCAAGCCTTCATACAGGTGCATTCGGAGTCTCCTGCCCTTGACTGGACCAAACCCCAGCCGGAAAGGCCTCGCTCTCCCAGCCCTATCAGCAGTCCTTGAGACATGCCTCGCCAAGGGTATCCCTGACAGGGATTCAGACCCACAGGTGAAGAAGGGGATGCAGATTCATTGGAGGATGGGGAAATCCCTCCAGGCTTGGAGCCATATTGAACCATGTTACGTTTTTTCCATAGGGATGAACTGCCGACCCTGGTTTCCCAGACACTGAAGACTCTGGGAGTTTCTGGCACAGACCCTATGACGGAACCTAAGAAGAATCCCATCCTGGTGTCTCTACGGAAAGCCTCTTGATATTTTCTGATGCTGGAAGCCATCCAGGAGTTAATTGTCCTGGAATGGGATGCTCCGGAAGCCATTTAAAGGAGGTTGGGCATTGGAAGCTCTGTACCCACTGAATCCAATGGCCAGAGAACGCATGCGTTTCCCCAAAGTAAACGCCCTGGTCTGCGCCATTTCAAAGCGAACAACCATCCCAGTAGAGGGAGGAGTGGCCTTAAAGGATGCGCATGATAGGCGGTTGAAGTCCATCCTTAAACAAGCTTTTGATGCGACAGCAATGACACTATAGATTGCTTCCTGTTGTGCCCTGGTAGCTCGCTCATGCCTGCTTCTTGAGAGAGAGGCAGATAACTCAGGAGCGCCTTCCAGAGAGGCCATTAAGCCCGCTGCTGCCTTTTTTGCGGAAGCGGGCTCTGACCTAGTCCGTACCTTGGCCAGAGACGTGGCCTCAGTTGTGGTGGCCAGAAAACAACTATGGCTGTGGAATTGGTCAGCGGACACGACCTCTAAGGCAAACCTTATGAAGATGCGCTTTAAAAGATCCCTCTTATTCAGTAGCGAATTGGAAAAGCTGGCCAGTAAGTGGGGTGAGTCTTCAGTGCCTCGGCTACCGGAAAATAAAAGAAGAAGGCCGCATGCTTATGAGGGGTTGGGCCAGGAGCTCCCAGCACTTTCAGCCCTACAGGAACTCGTCATTTCAGACATCTGTCCTTGAGAAGGTCTCAGTCCTTTCGGAGTCAACAACCAAAAAGAGGGGCTAGTTCAGGTTTGGCCCAAACTTCCCAATGATGTTTTGCTGACCCATCTATGGATCGAGGAGATGGGGGTCAACTATCCCTCTTCTACCAGCGGTGGGTCGAGATCACATCGGACAAATGGGTACTGGATATCATATGAGAAGCATATGCACTGGCATTTTGCAGCATCCCTCGGGACATATTCATGATGTCTCCGTGCGACTCCCAGCACAAGAAGCTACCTTGACAAGGCTGCTCAACTTGAGGACTATAATTCCAGTACCTACGCCCCAGGAAAATACGGGGCACTATTCCATCGTACCCAAGAAGGAGGGTTCCTTTCGCCCCATCCTAGACCTCAAGAGCGTCAACCGTCATCTACAAGTAATTCATTTCCACATGGAAACTCTATGCTCCGACATAATGGCCGTACAACCAGGGGAGTTCTTAACCTCCCAGGACCTCTCGGAGGCCTACCTTCACATTACAATCCAACAAGACCACCAGCATTTCCTACGCTTTGCGGTACTAGGCTGCCATTATCAGTTCCAGGTGCTGCCCTTTGGCCTGGCCATCGCTCCCAGAACATTTTCCAAAATTATGGTGGTCGTGGTGGCAGCACTGAGGAAAGAAGGAATCCTGGCGCACCCATGTTTGGATGACTGGTTGATCCGGGCGAAGTCATTAGAAGAGAGCCTCCAGATGACCAGCAATGTGATGTCCTTGCTTCAGGAGCTTGGTTGGGTCGTGAACATGGACAAGAGCAGTCTCAAGCCCTCCCAGTCCTTAGAGTATCTGGGAGTCTGGTTCAGCACCAAACAGGACAAGGTCCTCCTTCCACCCTCGAGGATAAGGAAGATGGTGTGCTGATTGGCGAACACGATATGCCCCACGGTGTGGAGCTATCTTCTGTCCTCGGTCTGATGGCATCAACCTTGTAGGTAGTACCGTGGGTGAGGGCACACATGCATCCTTTCCAATGATCCCTACCGATGGAAGTATGTTCTCGGCTTCAGTGGTGGCTGCAGGAAGCTCACCTGAGCATGGGTATAAGCCTGTCCCCACTAAATTGGCTAGTTCCCATGACGGACGCGAGCCTCTAGGGGTGGGGAACTCACTGTCAGGAACTGGCGACCCAGGGGCGTTGGACCAGGGAAGAAGCGCGCTGGAACATAAACCGCTTGGAAGCCTGGGCAGTCAAATGAGTGTGTCTACAGTTCAGCCACAGGCTTCAGGGTCAGGCGGTCCGTGTGATGTCTGACAACGCAACAACAGTAGCCTACATCAACCACCAGGGAGAAACCAAGAGCCAGCAAGTGTCCCTGGAGATAGATCCCCTTATGGAATGGGCGGAATTGAACATATAGATGATCTCAGCCTCCCACTTTCAGGAAAAGACAACATCAGAGCAGACTTTCTAAACAGAGAGAGAGTCTGGATACAGGAGAATGGATATTATCGGTCAGAGCCTTTCAGCTCCTGGTAGATTGCTGGGGCCTCCCATCCATCGACCTGCTGGCCATATCTCACAATGCAAAGGTCTTCTGATTCTTCAGTCGCAGAAGCGATCCCTGGGGTTTGCCGCCTTTGTTCAGGCCTGGCCAGAGGAGGACTTACTGTATGCCTTCCCTCCATGGCCCCTGCTGGGCAAGGTCATTCGCAAGATCGAGTGCCACAGGGGACTAGTCCTTCTAGTGACTCCGGATTGGCCCAGATGCCTGTGGTATGAAGACATGTGGAGGCTTCTGGTGGAGACCCCCTGTTCCTTCCTCTGCACAGGGACCTGCTCCAACAAGATCCAAACCTTCACGAGGACCTGACTCTGTTTTGTCTTACGGTTTAGCCCTTGAGAGGGCACGCCTGATGAAGCGTAGATATTCAGTGGCAGTAATTTCCACCTTGCTCGGCATGCGGAAGTTCTTGATGTCCTTAGCGTATGTGTGGATCTGAAGAATATTTGAGGCTTGGTGCGAGGAATGCGGGGTTGCCTCTCAGACGGCCAAAATCCCTCTGATTCTGAAATTTATACAGGATGACCTGAATAAACAGTTGTTCCTTAACTCCTTGAAGGTCCAGGTAGCAGCCCTCTTCTGTTTCAGAGGCGAGGTGAACGGAACCCGCCTGTTGGCACATCCGGACTTGGCCTGTTTCCTAAAAGGGGTAAAACACCTCTGAACACTCTTATGGTGGCCAGTTCCCCTTGGAATCTTAATCTAGTATTGGACTTTTTAGCAGGGCCTTCCTTTCAGCTGCTGCTTAGTCTATCCCTGTGTTGAAGATGAAGACTGTGTTCTTGGTGGCAATATGCTTGGCTCATCTCTGAACTGTGGGCATTGTCATGTCTGGAACCATTCCTCCGGATGAATCTAGGAGCGTTAACAGTTTCGCAACGTTCCTTCCTTCTTGCCCAAGGTAGTCTCAGAGTTTCACTTGAATCAGTCCATTTCCTTACTGTCCCTAGATAGGCACAAGGACACGGAAGATTACCACCTCCTCTGCCATTTCAATGTCAGTAGGCTTTTAGTGCAGTATCTGGAACTTTCGGAACCAGTGCGCAAGACGGACTACTTGCTTGTTCTTCATGGTGGAAGGAGACAAGATGAACCAGCCTCGTGAGCTACCATAGCTCGCTGGATCAAGGAGGTGGTCATGGGAGCTTATGTAGAGGCAGGAAAGCCATTACCTTTTCAGGTTACATCTCATTCCACTAGGGCCCAGGCAGTATCCTGGGCGGAAGCTAAGTTACTGTCTCCCATCAACATCTGCCAAGCGGCGACGTGGTCTTCCTTGCACACCTTCTCCAGGTTCTATCGCCTGGACATTCGGGCCCGTAAGGACGCAGCCTTTGCAAGGGCAGTGCTAAACCAGACTGCAGACTGCAGGCTGCCTTCCACTCCGTTCAGGAGTAGCTTTTGTACATCCCATTGGTCCTGAGTCCATCTGGCTACACGCTAAGAAATGGAGAAATTGCTTACCTGATAATTTTGTTTTCCTTAGTGTAGACAAATGGACTCAGCATCCCACCCATGGCTGCCCAAGAATGGTGCCATGGAATCGCCCATGAGGTGAATCTCGATTCCAAGAGGTTACGGGTAAGCCATCGCCCTTCCCTAGATCAGGACATCTGTAATCTTGCTGGGATTCAGCGCTCATGTTTGGTTGAGTACAGTTATGTTTATCCTTTTTAATCAAGTTGTAATCAAATTTTAATCAAGTTTTTTCAATAGTATGTCCACAATGGCTTTTGAAGAGAATACGGAAAGGCTGAGGTCACTGCAGGGGAATATGTAAGATGACGTCAGCTTTTAAACCTGACTCCATCTCCATCTGCTAGCAGGGGAGCATATAACCCATTGGTTCTGAGTCCATCTGTCTACACTAAGGAAAACAAAATCATCAGGTAAATAATTTCTCCATTTTCATTTCTTTTGAATGATGGGCTAATATAGACATATATATTTTCTACCTCATAAAACTAGTTATTCATTTTTTATGGTTGCTTGGTTATAATTAAAATATTTAATTCCCCTGCAGGTATTGTGAAGCGAATCATTCCAGCTGTGGCTTCCACAAATGCTGTCGTTGCAGGTAACACAAAAAAAAGAAAAGAAACAGTAATGTGAACTGGTAGATATTTGGTTTGTTTTCTGAGAGCCTTATTAAGTGACTTTAGAGGTCACCCTTAGAAACAGACCTGCAGGAGATGGCAAGCCAGGCCTTATTAGAGCACACGGATGTCATACTTATCTTGAACAATTCTCTTAACTACCTAGTTCTAGCTTGATTTCTTCTTTCATATGCTGTTTTGTTCTTGACTGCCTTTATTTATGTAAAATATATTTATAAACCACCTTACCGATTTAAATAAATCATCCAAGGTGATGTACAACAATCAAATAAAAATCAACATCCAACATCTGTAATTCAGATAAGATAAAGATAAAAGACAGAATAGCTCAGCCTGACTATCTCCAAAGGACCCTTCTTTAGTTACCAGCTTTAGTCATTAGCCAAGTCTTTAATTTATTATGAAATTTTAACAGATCCTCTTCTCCCCTAAGTGCTAAAGGCAGCTCACTCCACATCTTGGGGATGACCATAGAGAACACCCTTTTCCCTGTACGTAACCGGATCAGTCCAGACTCCTGGATTTGGCTCCCCCTCTAGCAGATGGAGACAGAAGTTTACCAAACAAAAACTCCGCCTCATATAGGCTGGTGCCATCTACAGTCTGGCAGTATTCTTCTGTCTCCAGCAGTTGGAGGAGGTGCCAAACCTATAGTCTGTGCTAGGGCCTAGTTTGTGTGAGACAGTATAGTTAGGTATAGTTAAGGAATAAAGATGGAAGAGAAAGAAAGAGAAGGACCGCAGTGTTTGCCTGCAGGTCATAGCCTCCCAGGGGGTGGTGAGGTCCTGAGGGGACCATTTTTCAGAGGCAGCTGAGGTACGGGGTAGACAACCCCGATTGCCAGCTTGTGGTGATCACTGGGGGCGGGGAGCCCGGCTCACTCCCCCCAGTTTGATCCAAGACCTGGAGGCAGTACTAAAATAAATAAATAAAAGACACTATATTTTTCTTCGGGGCTCGACTCTCCCTTCTCTCCAGTGCTGTTCGGGGCTCTTCGTGCTCAGTTTCGCCATGTTTTTTGTCCGAATTCGGTAGTTTGTTTTTGTAGTGGCATGCCATGTAGGGCCTGCGGCGCCGCGCAGCCACGATTGTAACACGACTGGATCTGCGCTGAGTGCCTTCCGGGGGAAGAGGGAGCTTCCACGACCCAGGTCAGGGTCTTACTCAGGGTCCAAACTGTGATGGGTGCCTTTGGGGAGCTGCAGCCCCCGGCCTCCGGTCCGTTCCCACGAAGCGCGGGAACAGGCGCCATTTTAGGTGCTATTGGGTCAGTGCCTCTGGGAGCGGGCTCCATCTTGCCTTCTATAGTACCAGCGCCGTCCGCAGTGCAAACAGCGCTTGAGGAGGGGCCTCCACCTCGTTTGTCACCTCAACGAAGGGTCCCTGAGGGGGAAAAAGCTGCGGGGCCTGGTTTGCCCACTGATGCGGACCCCGATACTGGTGGTGAGGGTATTTCCTCGGATTCTTCTTTCTCCTCTGACTTTGTTTTATTGATCCATAAGGCCTTTAAGGCCCGGAAAGTGGGAAAGAAGAGGCCGCACAGTCGTGTTTCTCTGCCGGAGACGCAGAAGCGAGCCAGGCCCGACCAGGAACCAGGTCCCTCGGGGGGACAGCGTCCTTTTCGCGCACAGGTACCGGTGGGGGACACGGATACCTCTTCCAGCACGGATGACCAGGACAACCAGGATTTGCCCATCCCACCACTGCAGGGGGTGGAATGGGATGCCAAGCTTTTGCAGAAAGGTCTGTGAGCGTCCCATGGGACGGATGGCGACGACCCAAAGGTGGTCAGGCTGTTTCGCAGGGTTGAACTGGGTCCGCTCATCCCGGCTATCCTTGGAGAATTAGAGATCCAGCTGCCCCAGGAAAAGTCTCGATTAGGGGCTACGGATCCCATAGTGCTAGGCCACCGGGGTCCGCCCTTGGCTTTCCCTTTCCATTTTTCAGCAACAGATTTGCTATTCAAGGAATGGGATATTCCGGATTTGGGCCTTAAAGTGGCGAAGGCGATGGATAAGCTCTATCCCCTGCCGGAGGATGCCTTGGAGCTACTAAGAGTTCCTAAATTGGATGCTGCGGTGGCGGCGGTCACAAAGAAAACAACAATCCCGGTTACCGGGGGGACGGCCCTTAAGGATTTGCAGGATCGCAAGCTGGAAGTTCAGCTCAAGAAGATCTTTGAAGTTTCCGTGCTTGGAATTAGAGTGGCTATTTGTAGTAATTTTTCCTTGCACGCAGGTCTTCGTTGGGTCCAACAGCTCCTAGCCAACGACTCGCTTTCACAAGAGGAAGCGCTCCAAGCGGGACGCCTTGAGGCGGTGATTGCCTACAGCGCGGATGCCTTTTATGACCTGCTCGGCACGTCGGCCAGGTCCATGGTGTCGGCAGTGTCAGCACGCTGTTTATTGTGGCTCCGTAACTGGGCCGCGGATGTGTCCTCAAAATATAAGCTGGGATCTTTACCTTTTAAGGGCAAGCTGCTGTTTGGCAAGGAGCTGGAAGATCTGATCCAGTCTTTAGGCAAAGATATGGTGCATCGGTTGCCAGAAGAATAGACCAAGTCGAGAGGGTCTTTTGCTTGCAGACCTAGATTTCGTGGAAGTCGGAGACCTTGGACCTCCCGGGGGTCCGTTTCTTCCTTTCGCCACAATGCCAGCAGGCAGCAGACATACTCTCAATCCTTTTCGCGGGTGCCGTTTCGGTAGACCGGGCTCCACCCAGAACGTGCCAGGCGGCAAGCCCTCACAATGATGTGCAGCCTGTCCATTTCTCGGTTCCAGTAGTGGGAGGTCATCTGTCCCTATTTTAAGAGGAATGGGCCAAAATCACGTCGGATCAGTGGGTCCTCGCTGTGATAAGACATGGTTACGCGTTAGATTTTGCACGACAACCCTGCCAATGCTTCCTGGTTTCACTCTGCGGTCTTGCAGCAAAACGCCGGGCGGTCAAGGAGACTTTACAGCATCTTCTCGACCTCGGCACCATTGTTCCGGTGCCCTCCGTGGAGCTTCGAAGAGGCCGTTACTCCATTTACTTCGTAGTGCCCAAGAAAGAGGGAACCTTCCGACCCATCCTCGATTTGAAAAGAATCAACAGATGTCTGCGGATCCCTCAGTTCCATGTGGAGACGTTACGCTCAGTAATTGCGTCAGTCCGACCGGGGAGTTCCTTACGTCCCTAGATCTCACCGAAGCATATTTACACATCGGGATCCGGGCAGATCATCAAAGGTTCCTAAGGTTCTCCGTGTTGGGGAACCATTATCAGTTTCAGGCGTTGCCATTCGGACTAGCCACTGCTCCCAGGACGATCACCAAGATTATGGTAGTGGTAGCTGTTCAGTTGCATAAGGAAGGATTGTTAGTACATCCATACCTGGACGATTGGCTGATTCGCGTGAAGTCAAAAGTGCTCTGCCAGGAGGTGATTCACCGGTTACTTCTGTTGTTGAGATAGCTGGGCTGGGTAGTCAACGAGGCCAAGAGCCATTTGGTACCCTCTCAGTCACTGGAGTTTTTGGCAGCTTTGTTCGAGACACGTCAAGGGACAGTGTCCCTCAGGGAGGAACGTATGCTGAAACTCCAAGGCCAAGTACGAGCCTTGTTATCCAAATGTGTTCCGATGATCTGGGATTACCTTCAGGTCCTAGGCTCCATGACTTCGACGCTGGAGTTGGTTCCGTGGGCTTTCGCTCATATGCGGCCTTTACAATCAGCATTGCTGTCCTGATGGAATCCAGTTTTGGAACAGTTCCATTTCGCTCTGCCTTTGACAGAGAACGCTCGGTCCAGCCTGGATTGGTGGTTATCCCTGGTCAACTTGAAGCGGGGAGTTCCCTTGGTAGTTCCGATCTAGACGGTGATCACGACGGATGCCAGCTTGTCCGGTTGGGGAGCGGTGTGTTGAGAAAATCGGTACAGGGGCTGTAATCCCCGGAGGAAGCTCGTTGGTCCATCAATCATCTGGAGACCAGAGCAGTCTGATTGGCGCTACAGGCATTCTTTCAGCTTCTCAAGGGCAAGGCGGTCAGAGTCCTTTCTGACAATGCGACCACGGTGGCTTATATCAACCGTCAAGGCGGAACCAGAAGTCGACCAGTAGCGTTGGAAGCTCGTCTCTTGATTGCGTGGACAGAACAGAACTTGGCTTGCATAGTGGCTTTTCACATTGCCGGGGTGGAGAATGTTCAGGCGGCTTTCCTCAGTCGCCATCTTCTCGACCCAGGAGAATGGGAATTGGCTGACGATGTCTTTCAGTTCATTTGTGCCCAGTGGTAGATTAATTGGTAAAACTGGTTAGTTCATTGCCGCATGCATGTCAGAAAATCCCCTGACTTAACACATGCAAAAGCCAAGTTACAGGGATAAATGCTTCTAAATAATGCGTGTAAAATCTACTCAGGTATCCCTTTAAAATTTGAAGCTAAAATATGTGGGTATATCATTTGCGCATACTTATCCGGCCAAGTAGCACCTTTGCCGCTACTTAGATGGGCACATTTAAACTTATCTGGATAAATAATGCCATTTATCTGGACAAGTTCTGGCTTATCTGGCTAAGAAGCAGCATGTCCTACTTAGCCAGATATGTCTGAAAAGCACCTCTTGTTCATCTAAGTAGTGCTTTTTGGACTTATTCGGCTATGTAAGATAGCTTTGCCACTAATTAACCAGATAAATCTGAACTTATCTAGATAAGTGATGCTACTTATATGGATAAGTCTGAACTTGCGTGGCATGCAGTTTTTACATACATGAACATGTTTGTGCGCAGGTTATAAATTACAGTAGCAACTTTGTATGTGCCCATATTAGATAACTTATGAAAATTGCTACAATTTATGCTACTGAATTGTCAATTGATTTTGCCTGCATTAGGTGCATTTAACATGGGTAAATGGGCTTGTGAAAATTGCTACTATGGTATATTACATTTACATTTTCCTTTGAAAATTACACATAATGCCTGCAGAGGGTCTTGATTACGATTAGTATAAGTGTCCACATCTATAGTAGTGCAACTGACGAAGAAGTTTTAAAAGCTTTAAATATTTATTCTCTGAAATAAATAAAAACCTGTTCAACATGTTTTAGTCTGACTCATCAAGTCTGCCCAAAAACTTTGTTGTTTTTCTTTCAACTGATTCCTAGTGTGTAGACAGAGATGACGTCATACTATATATAACCCTGCAGTGACTCCAGTCTGCCAGTATTCTCTGTCTCTTGCAGATGGTGGATGTGCATCTCCCCATGGGGATTGCTTTGAGCTTTTTGAAAGGAGAAATATGAAATTCTAAATTCAGGAAAACAAAGCCCCACTCTCCTGCAGTGATACCTGAAGGTCCCACCCCGAGTTGAGAATTCCTGAGGTGCTTTCTGTGGTTCCTCAGACGTGTGCCTTGGTCCAGTAGCTGGGTTTCCTGGTGTGGACTTAGCTGCTAGTTCAGCTGAAAGGCAGAGAGTGCGGGAGGCTAAGTGCGGCAGTTACGGCAGATGCCTTCTCCCCCCGCAGCTGGAGAATGTCTCTGTACTCAGCCAGTAAGTGCTGAGCTCAGGTAAGATTTAAAAAAAAAAAAAAAAAAAAGAGAAAGTTTTACCTGAATCAGAGACAGAGGGGTTTCAGGATTTCCTCCAGTCTCCATTCTCGGCGCACCGTGCCGACGTTCATTTCTGCTTCTGTTGGGGTTGGGGAACTGGGCATCCTGGCAGGTTGAATGGCCCTCTGTGGTCTAGATCCTGCACTTAGGCTTTTTTCTTGCATGCTGCATGGTAGGCCGCAGCGGCTATATTTGCGCGCTCTTGTTTGTATTCTGCTGCCCCCTATGGGCCGTCGGGCGCTCGTTTTTTGGGTGCGCTTTTTACACACACAAACTTTTTTTACACACTTAACTTGGTGCACAGGTTATGCATGTGCCTTGCCGTGCTTTCTTCTAGGCGCTTATTTTTTCGGCACATTTCATTTTTGAGCATGAGCCGTTCTGACACATGTTTACCACAGCGATGACACTGGTAAACAAGAAGCCTAAGCATCTTCCTATTTGTGTTGCCTGTCATATTAGGGCTTCTCAGCCTGACTTGGCTTCTAACCTGTGTCAGCGCTGCTTAGAAGCTCAGGGAGAATTTGTCTTCCTTGGATTTAGCTAAGCCTGGCTCTTCCCATTCTGATGGGGGGATGCCAGCTCTTGGTTCTTCCTTGACTGGCTCCTCCGCTGGCAAGGGCAGTTCTGTGGGACCAGCTCTAGTTCCTTCTGGGCTTGGTCTGGACCTGGCTGCTTTTTCTTGCCTTTCTTTAGGCACAGTCCTCAGCTTCCTTCATTTCTGTCTGGTTGGACCCTCAGCCAGTGGCTCCTCCCTCTTCCAGTCCTATGCTTAAGCACCGGAGCTTAATTTGGCTCCCTACGGATGTTCCCGACAGGAGTCTGGATGGCACTGATGATGAGGTTGATCCTGAATCCCTGGAAAATGGGGAAATTCCTCCAGGGCTGGAACCACATCAAATCATGTTGCGATTCTTTCATAGAGATGAACTGCCAGCCCTGATTTCTCAGACCTTGAAACAGCTGGATGTTCCTGGTTTGGATACTATGTCAGAGTCAAGGAAGAATCCCATTTTGGTTTCCTTACATAAAGCCTCTTGTTTTTTCCTGGTGATGAATGCCATCCAGGAATCTATTGATCTGGAATGGGATGCCTCAGAGGCAAATTTTAAAGAAGGTTGGACATTGGAAGGCCTGTATCCCCTGGATTTGGCTGAGAGAGAGCATTTTCTCAAAGTGGATGCTCTGGTATGTGCCGTGTCTAAGCAGACGACTGTCTCCGTAGATAGGAGGATTGAGGCTATTCTTAAGCAAGCCATTGAGGCAGTGGCGATGAATTTACAGATTGCCTTCTGTTGCGCCCTAGTGGTGAGATCTTGTCTGCTTCTCTCTCAGGCGGAATTCCAGAGTGGTTATGGAGCCTGCTGTCACCTTTCTTGCAGACACAGGCTGTGATTTAGTCCGGACCTTGGCCAAAGGGAGTGGCTTTGGTGATAGCGGCCAGGCGTTATCTTTGGTTGCGAAATTGGTCAGCTGACACAGCTTTCTGACCTTCCAATTGGAACACCAATGCTTTCTATGCTTTACGGTGTTGGGGCGCCATTATCAGTTTCAGCCGCTGCCTTTTGGTCTAGCCACCGCTCCCAGAACTTTTTCTAAGATTATGGTGCTGGTAGCGGTGGCCTTGAAAAAAGAAGGAATCCTGGTGCACCTGTATTTGGACGACTGGCTGATACGAGCCAAGTCTCAGGATGAGAGCCGCCTGGTGACACACAAGGTGATCTCTTTATTGCAGGAGCTCAGTTGGATAGTGAACCTGACCAAGAGCAGTCTTCAACCATCCCAGTCATTGGAGTATCTGGGGGTCCGGTTCTACACGGGACAGGACAGAGTTTTCCTACCGGAAGTTCAGATCCAGAGATTGATATTTCAGGTGCGTCAGTTGATGAACAGTTCGTCAGTTGGTGTCCACCTTCAGGTACTTGGCTTGATGGTAGCTACCCTGGAAGTGGTGCCATGGGCAAGAACGCATATGCATCCTCTTCTTCGCTTTCTGCTATCTCATTGGAACCCGCAGTCTCAGGATTATGCGGTTCGGCTCCACTTGCCAATGGAAATCTGTTCCCATCTCCGGTGTTGGCTGCAGGAGGATCATCTGAGAAAGAGAGTTCCCTTGTCTCTCCGGCCTGGTTGGTACTCATGACAGATGCGAGTCTCCATGGTTGGGGGCTCACTGCCAGGAGTCAACGACCCAGGGGCGCTGGAATGCTGAAGAGTTCCGCTGGAACATCAATCGACTAGAGGCCCGGGCAGTACGGCTGGCATGCTTGTAGTTCAACCACAGGCTGCAGAACCAAGCAGTACCCCTTGTTACATGTAAACCGATCTGATATGAATTTTTTTCATGAAGGTCGGTATATAAAAATGTTAAATAAATGTTGGACAATGTGACGACTGTGGCTTATATCAATCGCCAGGGAGGAACCAAGAGCCAGCAAGTGTTGCAGGAAATAGACCAGCTGATGGTATGGGCAGAAGATCATCTGCAGATGATCTCAGCCTCGCACATTGCAGGAAAAGACAACATTAGAGCAGACTTTCTCAGCAGGGAGAGTCTTGACCCAGGAGAGTGGGTGTTGTCAGCCGAGGCATTTCAGCTGATTGTGGATTGTTGGGGCATTCCATTCCTAGACCTGCTGGTGACTTTTCGAAATATGAAGGTTCCTTGCTTCTACAGTTGCAACAGAGATCCATGGGAATAGACGCTCTCGTACAGGTCAGATTGCTTTATGCCTTTCCTCCATGACCCTTGCTGGGCAGGATAATTCACAAGATCAAGGGCCACAGGGGTCTAGCACTTCTGGTAGCACCGGACTGGCCTAGGCGTCTGTGGTATACGGATTTGCGACGACTCCTGGTGGAGGCCCCCCTTCATCTTCCGCTGCATATGGATCTGCTTCAGCAGGGACTGGTTCTTCACGAGGATTTGCCTTGATTCTGTCTTACAGTTTGGCCCTTGAGAGGGATAGCCTGTTATTCCTCTGCTGTGATTGCCACTTTACTCTGCGCTTGCAAGTTCTCCATTTCCTTGGTTTATGTGCGGATTTGGAGAGTTTTTGAGGCCTGGTGTGAGGAGTGGGGTATTCTTCCTAGTTCAGTTAAGATCCCGCTCATTCTAAATTTTTTGCAGGATGGATTGAATAAAGGCTTGGCCCTTAATTCCTTGAAGGTGCAGGTTGCAGCTCTTGCCCATTTCAGAGGCCTGGTGAATGGTGTATCTTTGTTGTCTCATCCTGATGTTGCCCGTTTTTTGAAGGGAGTGAAGCATCTTAGACATCCTTTGAGGTTACTGGTTCCATTGTGGAGTTTTAATTTGGTGCTGGACTTTTTGGTGGGCCCTACCCTTCTGACCACTGTGTAGCCTTTACTTATGGTTATTGACTTTGAAGACTGTGTTCCTGGTGGCTATATGTTCTGCGCGTTGGATTTCTGAGCTGCAGGCCTTGTCTTGCTGGGAGCCATTCCTTCGGGTGACTCCAGAGGCATTACAGATGTGTACTGTTCCATCCTTCTTGCCAAAGGTAGTCTCAGACTTTCATTTGAATCAGTCCATCTCCTTGCCATCCCTGGATAAGGTCAGGGATGTGGAGGAGTTTCACCTTTTGCACTCCTTGGATGTTAAGCGTCTTGTCGTGCAGGGTATCTGGAGGTCTTTGAGTCTTTTCGAAAGAAGGATCGCCTGTTTGTTCTCCATGGCCGGAGTAAGCAGGGCGCTCCGGGATTGCGGGCTACCATAGCTCAATGGATTAAGGAGGTGGTCATGGCCGTGTATGTGGATGCTGGAAAGCCGTTGCTTACTCAGGTTAGGGCTCATTCTACTAGGGCTCAGGCGGTGGCATGGGCGGAGGTTAGTCTGTTATCTCCCATCGATATCTGCCAAGCTGCGACGTGGTCCTCCTTACACACTTTTTCCAGGTTTTATTGTCTGGATATGCAGGCCCGGGAGGACGCAGCCTTTGCATGTGCAGTGTTGATTAGACTGCGGGTAGCCTCCGACCCTGTTGGGGAGTAGCTTTGGTATATCCCACTGGTCCTGAGTCCATCTGTCTACATGATAGGAAATGGAGAAATTACTTAACTGATAATTTTGTTTTCATAGTGTAGACAGATGGACTCAGCTTCTCGCCCTTGGCTACCGCATGAGTGTGTCCATAGTCCTCCTGTGGTGCTCTAGATCCTAAGGGATTACTGGTAAGTATTCATCCAGTCCCTAACTTGGGGTACCTAGAATCTTATGCGAGTTCAGTGTTTATGGTTGGTTGAGTACAGTTCTGGTTATCTGTTTTTAATCAAGTTTTTTGCTAGTCTGTCCACAGCTGCTTTTGAAGAGAATACTGGCAGGCTGGAGTCACTGCAGGGTTGTATATACTGTGACGTCAGCTTGCTGTCTCCATCTGCTGGCAGGGGAGCATATACCCACTTGTCCTGAGTCCATCTGTCTACACTAAGGAAAAAGAAATTATCAGATAAGTAATATCTCCAATTGTTTCTATTGGGAGTTTTGATGAAAGTTTTGTGTTTTTTGTTTTTTTTAATAAAATTGTGTATATCAGAACTTCCCAAATTTTTAGCCAATGAGATCCTATTTTAGCACTTGAAAATTCACATGACCCCAGAGTACAAGCAGTACAAATTATCAATCACTCCACTCTCAATTTCCACCCTCTCTGGTCAATCCTCTCAAAGGCTACCCCCCTCCATAGGAACTCCTCTCTCAACCTCAGCCCCTCCAGCTGATCCCCTCTTATGTCCCCCAGCAATTCTCACCCCTTTCAGTCCTTTATTTTATCCACCCCCCACCTGATCCCAAGATGGTCTTATAATTCCAAATTGATCCTCTTTTCTCCTCTCTCATTTCCCATTCTCACCTACCTCCTAACCCTTCTCTCACATCTTCCCCAGTTCCTCTCCTCTAGTTGACCTGCTTTTATTCCCCCCTCTCACCCTCTACAGTCAGTCCTGCTTCCAGCTGATCCATCCCTCAAAGCCCTCCTGCATCTTCAATATCTCCTTCAAACAACCTCCAGCCAAGCTCTGCAGCAATATTTTCCTTTGGGCAATAAACCAAAAGTGGATGACAACTGATAAGAATGGCTGATGACAAGGGAAACATTTATTCTCTTGGGTAGAGTCAGTGGTGGATGAGAATAGAGGAATGGCAACAGTCTCCATCAACCAGTACACCCTTAGCCCTCCTCTCCCCTCAGGGCTGGTGCTAAGCCTGACTGATCTGCAAGTGTTAGCAGCATTAGTAATGAAGGTCAGCGCAGGGCTTGTGAGCTAATGCAAGCTCACAGGCCCTGCAGCAGTCCCAATTCCTTTTTATGCAGGACTTCCTGTTACCGCAGAAACTCATGCAAGGGCGGGACCACTGCAAGGCCTGCAACTAGGTACTGGCTCATGGGCCCCATGCTGCCTTCACTATGAATACTGCTGCTTCTGGCACCTGAAGAGCGCTGCCATTTGAGGTTTTGTGACCCCATTTGGGGTCCTGACCATAGTTTGGGAAGACCTGGTATATAAACGTTCACAATATTACCATTAAATATGCATCTTACCATTTTCATACAGCAAAAACAATGCATTTTTTTTCTTTTTTCAGCTACATGTGCCACAGAAGTTTTTAAAATAGCCACAAGGTATTACATTTTGTATTTCTAAGTTCAGTTTTATACAGCTTTATAGACAGAAGCTTAGAAGTAAAATTAACATTTTTTGTTACATATATCTACAGTGCATACATTCCTCTCAACAACTACTTGGTATTTAATGATGTAGATGGGCTGTATACATACACCTTTGAAGCTGAAAGAAAGGTGAGTATGACCAAAAAGCAGGTGTGTGTTCTTTTGGACAGCTCTTGAATTTTGAAGTTTCAATACTTAAGAATGTACTAGCTGACACTAAGTACTGTATTTTTAATCGCAATTTTCTCCTAATCTTTTGGGCTTCCAGTTTAATTGGACTTGGCCTCCAGAGCTACATCATTATCAGCCTTCATTTGTAGCTATCCAGGTGTTTTCCCTTATTTTTTTATAAACCCCCAATCCAGCTCAGCCATTGTAGTGATGATCCTTGGCCAGGCCAACAGACAATAGCTCTCTTCAAAGCCCATTTGTTACTGCCCATTTGTTACTGCTGAGACTCCCATCTCACACTGCCTGTGAATGCTGGCTCCACAGCTGTCTCAGGGAACAGAAGAAAGAACCTGAGAATTGAACTGTGTCCTTCTCATGGCAGAGTGCGGCACTGCCACTGAACCCCTGCACTAGCCCAGTCAACTTCTTTTAGGAAAATAAATTTAGTGGGACAAATGTTTAAAAACACGAAATTCCAAATGGTCATAAAACTAGGACTATTTTGGTCTATCGCTGATTACACATGGGCTTGGGATGTCATCCCAGCTTGACCCTACTCACCTACCTATACCCAGTGTGGAATCCAAGTGCCAGAACATGGAGACAGTACCGAGATAAAGTAATGTAATCACTGGATTTTTGTTTCTTTAATTAAAAAAAACTTGAGGATTATACTGCTTTGGCAGTTCCAGCCCTGACAAACTGAGTTTAGTTTTCTGTCTAATTTGAAAGCTTTGTATTTCTGTAGTTGGCAGAAGGCAGTTAATGCTTAATTTCTTAGCTTAGTGATATTTAGTGTTACTTTACTTTCAAGAAATAAGCATGGTCACTGTTGTAAATGAATTAGAGAATAAAGAAACAGCCTACAAGCAGTCAAGTATCTATGCCTGGGAATTGGGATATTCCTTAGCAGTGGGACTGGAATAATTGGGCAGAATTGCTGGACCAATTAGTTTGTATCCACCATTATCTACTTTGTTACTAAGTTTCTTTGAACATCTTTTGTAGGAAAATTGTCCAGCTTGCAGCCAACTCCCCCAAAATATAGAGTTTTCACCATCGGCTAAACTACAGGAGGTCTTAGATTATTTGACAAATAATACTTCATTGTGAGTATTTAATCATTTAAAAATCTGCTTTTGTTTGAAAGTTATTTCTTAGAAATCCCATTTCATTTCATATAAAATCTGTTTCCTTATACGTACCCAGATCAGTCCAGATTCCTGGGTTTTGCCTCCATTCCAGCAGATGGAGACAGAGAAAGCTTCGTAGGCACCTCCTCTTAACCCGGTGTGCTACCTGCATCTCTTCAGTATTTCTCTGTCTCCAGCAGATGGAGGCTATGCAAAACCTGTGGTTTTGTACCTGAGTTTAAAAAAAAAAGAAAAGTAGTAGGGAATTAGGTATGCTCCTGGGACAAGCAGAATGGTAGTCCTCACATGTGGGTGACATCATCCGATGGACCCCGGCACAGAAAACTTTTGTCAAAGTTTCTAGATACTGAGCATGCCCAGCATGCCACTATCTGCACGTTCACGCGAGGTCCCCCTTCAGTCTCTTCTTTTCAGCGGTGCAGTTGCCTCGCGATTCATGGAGCTCCACTCTTTTCTTGTTTTTTGCTAAAAAGTGTCTGTTTTCCCGGTTCTATCGTCTGGTCCCCCTTCGCGGTCGGTGCCTTCTCAGTATGATAGGTTAAAGTTGCTGTTTTATCGCTTCTTTGTGGTCAATTCCTGACACCTCGCCTCTTGGTGACCATCGGTCATCGACTGCACGCCAGATAACTTTTATGGTGTCGACTGGTTTTTGTTGGTGCCCACGGACCATGTCCATCACGGATCCGCATGAGGTTTGTATCCTCTGTCTGTGGGTGTCGCCTGTGTGATTGGATGACCCCCAAAAGCCATTGTGAACGACTTGATAAGATGGAGAAATGTTTTGGTTCTTCCAAGTCTGCTCCATCCACACTCATGTTGGAGTCATTGACACCAAGAGGTAGCGGGGAGCCCCTTGATTCGCTCCATCTCGCTGCTACTCTTTCACTTCTTCAAAAGATCGTGGGAACAGTGACCAATTCTCCATGGTCTCACTGATGTCCCGAACATTGGGATCTTCCACCTCGGCGCCAGGGAAAGATCGGGGCGAGCACCATGGGAGATCCTGCAAGCATCGACATCAGTTGCCGTCGGCGCATGGCTCCGGTTCTGGTGCAGTACTGCGACGGCTGTACTGCCACCGATGTCCCTGGGAATCCCAGGCGTTTCCCACCGATATCGATGCTGGGTACCGTGCCACCTCGGAGACCCAAGGAAGAGCCAGTGACACCTTCTCCCCCTCCTTCAATCCTGGCCTCACCGGACTTTCAGACCACGGTGCTCAGAGCTCTTCAGGGTGTCGAGCTGGCTGTGCTACCGGCCTCTATGCCGGTGCCCGAGCTCCGCCGTCTATCCTAGCACTCCTGCTTGAGCATCTGGACGTCCTTTTAGGCGCCATACCAATGCAACCAGTGCCCAAGGGGCCTTTGATCCCCCAGGGGAGTCGTCTATTTCCGTGGTGCCCTCGAGGCCTCCGAAGCCATTGGAGCCCAGGGCTGATATCCCCCACAGGCCTCGCCCGCATCGCGCTCGCCCTGGTGAGGACGGAAGTGCCTTATGACCCATGGGGGGGATGATTCCACGGAGTCTGTCTCCGACTACTCAGATGACCCCCTCTCAGAGCCTTCCCCGCCTGAGGAAAGGTGTCTGTCTCCCCCTGAGGATCTGTCCTTTGCGGGGTTTGTCAGGGCCATGGCCAAGGCTATCTCCTTCCAACTGCTCACGGAGGAGGATGCGCGACACAAGATGCTGGAAGTACTCCAGTTTGTCGATGTTCCTAAGGAGATCATGGCATTTTCCAGGACCCCACCTCCTTCGGATTTGGGAGCACCTGATCTCTATCTCCCTTGTCAATAGGAAGGCGGATGCCACCTATTTGGTGAAACAAGCCGTGAGGTTCGAGAAGCGACACCTCCTCCACCAGTCAGTGGTTGTAGAGTCCGCCCTCAAGAAAGCCCGATGTTCCCGTACTCACGCCTCTGCCCCTCCGGGGCAAGAAGATAGGGAGCTTGATGCCTTGGGCTGCAAGGTCTTCCAGGGCGCTATGCTTATTGCCCAGATTGCCGCCTGCCAGTTGTACATGACTCAGTACAACCGTAATCTATGGAAGCGAGTCCAGGATCTTGCAGAGACCCTACTGCAGCAGCAGAAGGAGGCGCTCTCCGCTATTGTCCTGCAGGGCTTCAAGGCTGGCAAGCACGAGGTGCAATCCACCTTCAACGTCTTTGAAACTACAGCTCGTGTAGCCACCGTGGACATCGGTGCTCATGGGATGGTCTAGCTCAGGGCTTCTGATCTCTGTCCAGAGGTGCAAGAGAAATTGGCTGACCTCCCCTGCATCGGTGACAACCTCTTTGGGGATAAGGTCCAAGATGCAGTGGCCCAGTTGAAGGACCACCATGACACCCTTCAACAGCTCTCCGCTAGTGCTTCTAATGCCCCTTCTTCTGCCAGGAAATCATCCAGGCCCAATTCCAGAAAGCCCTTTTTCAGGCAGAGGGAATATTATCCTCCGGCCTCCCGAGCTCGCACACCACAAGCTAGCTCTAGGGGCTGCCCTCGCCAACAGCGAGCACCCTAGTCCTCAGCCAGCGCCCCTGCAAGCCCCAGCTATGGAGTTTTGACTGGCAGTGAGGGAGTACGAATTAGCTGAGCATACACCAGACACCAGATCCCCCAGTGGGAGGCAGGCTCCTCAGCTTCGACCATCGCTGGGAGGAGATCACCTCAAATCGATGAGTCCTTGCCATGGTTCATCAGGGGTACTGACTCAACTTCAGCCAACTCCCAGGTACATCTCCCCCATGTCCATACTGGGGTTCGTCCGCCCAGCAGGACATACTTCGGACAGAACTCTCCCCCCTTCTCGTAGCAGGAGCGGTGGAGCCTTTTCCTTACCCTCAGCGGGGCCAAGAGTTCTATTCAAAGTATTTCCTTATACAAAGAGGAGCATCCCATCCTCAACCTCAGGGCATTGAACAAGTTTCTCTTAAGAGAAAAGTTCAAGATTGTCTCTCTGGGTATGCTGATACCTCTCCTCAGAAGAGGAGGCTGGCTCTACTCCCTTGATCTCAAGAAGGATCACATAGCCATCTTCCCCAGCCTCAGAAAATACCTCTGTTTCATGGTGGGGAAGACACACTATCAGTACAAGGTGTTGCCTTTCGGGCTGGCTTCCACCCCTCATGTCTTAACCAAATGTCTAGCACTGGTGGCTGCGTACCTCCAGCATCATGCAGTTCATGTCTTCCCATACCTGGATGACTGGTTGGTCAAGAGCAATTCCCATACAGGGGCCCTGAGTGCTTTGACCCTACAGTGCGAACGCTGCAATCCTTGGGGTTCGTGATCAACTACCCCAAATCTCAACTCCGCCTGTCTCCTCAGCTGGACTTTATAGGAGCCAGGTTGGACACGGTGCAGTCCAAAGTGTTTTTGCCTCGCGCCCGGGCCCTTGCCCTCCTCTTGCTGGCTACCTTTGTGTGCAGCAGCCGGCTTTCTGTTCCGCTTGTTAGGCCACATCGGTCCATGTTACCCCTCTCGCATGCTTGCACGTGCGCGGGGCACAGTGGACCCTGAGGATGCAATGCCAACAGGCCTCACAGGACCTCGAGACTTCTCTCTCGGTCAAGGAGCCTTTGAGGACATCCCTGTCCTGGTGGGACAGTATCTCCAACCTGCAACAGGGAATTCCCTTCCAGACGACATCACCTCAAGTACTACTCACAACCGATGAGTCCCCTCAGGGCTGGGAAGCCCATGTGGATGGCCTCCACTCATAGGGTCTCTGGACTGCCAGCGAAGCCTACTGCCAAATAAATTTCTTGGAGCTTTGTGTGATTTGCTACACTCTGTGGGTGTTGAAGGTGTACAAGGAAGTCCTGATCAGGACGGACAACCAAGTGGCAAGGTGATATATCAACAAACAGGGAGGCATGAGGTCATTTCTTCTCTGTTGCGAGGCGGTGCATGTGTGGTCCTGGGCTCTGTCGCAGGGGATGTCCCTCTGGGCGACATATCTGCCTGGGACGCTAAATGTACTAGCGGACTGGCTGAGCTGCTCCTTTCAGCCACACGAGTGGTCCCTCAATGTTCCATCAGTGGGTTACCCCAAATGTTGATCTCTTCGCCTCCCCTTGAAGACCCTGCTGAAGCTTCAACAGGACGGGGGGACACCATGATCCTTGTGGCTCCGACAGATGTGGTTCCCTCTCCTTTGAGATCTGTTGATCAGGGATCCCATTTGGCTGGGGACTGCACCCGATCTGATAACTCAAAACCAAGGCACCCTGTGCCACTTGAACCTCCGGGCGCTGGCCCTCACAGCATGGGTACTAAGAGCATAATTCTCCAGCCCCTGAACCTTTCAGCCAATGTCTCCCAGGTCCTGGTGGCCTCTAGGAAGCCTTCCACCAGGAAGTCCTACAGTTTGAAATGGAGACAATTCTCCATCTGGTGTGTGGGGCATGCACTGGTTCCATTCACGTGCACCCTTCCCAAACTCTTGATCTACTTGTGGCACCTTTCAGAGTCTGGACTTCAAACCGGCTCAGTCAGGTTCCATCTCAGTGTGGTTGGTGCATACCATCTAGGTGTCGCAGGTGCGTCAATATCAGCGCAGCCCTTGGTGGGTTGTTTTATGAGGGGCTTACTTCAGTTGAAGCCCCCTCTTTGGCCCCCCTACTGCGTCCTGGGACCTTAACATTGTCGTGGCATGGCTCATCCGTCCTCCCTTCAAGCCACTGCGTTCTTGTGATCCAAAGTTCCTTACCTGGAAAGCCATTTTCCTAATGGCAATTACTTCGGCTCGTAGAGTCAGTGATCTTCAGGCCTTGGTCACGTACCCATCCTACATGAGGTTCTTTCATGATTGTATGGTCTTGCAGTATGCACCCTAAATTTCTGCCTAAGGTACTGACTGATTTCCACGTCAGTCACTCCATTGTTTTTGCCCTCCTTTTTCCCTAGGGCTCATTTCCATCCAGGGGACTGGGCTCTTCATACCTTGGACTGCAACAGGGCCTTGGCTTTCTTTGTGTCTTTTAATCTCAATAGGTTGGGTATGGCGGTGGGTAAGCAGACGTTATCCAACTGGCTGGCAGACTGTAATGCCTTCTGCTATGCGCAGACAGGCTTTCAGCTGACTGGCCACATCAAAGCTCACTTGGTGTGGGCCTTGGCGATGTAGATGGCTCATCTGCGAGCAGTTCCCATTGTCGAAATTTGTCGGGCCGCAACATTCATGGCTCACTACTGCTACTGTCCTGTCACCCATCCTTGTCTACTGCTTAGACAAGGATGGGTGACAGGACAGTGCATTTGGTCAGTCTGTCCTGCGCAATTTTTTCCACACCTGAACTCTACTCTTCCAGCCTAGAGCCCTTGGTTGATGCCAGGCAGTCTCCTGCCAACCAGCAGAGCCACAGTTGTGTTGTGCCCGTTTTTTTTTCCTATTTCAGAGACAGCCTGGAGCTTGGTCTTCACCCACATGTGAGGACTACTATCCTGCTTGTCCTAGGAGAAAGTGCAGTTGCTTACCTGTAACAGGTGTTCTAGGACAGCAGGATGTTAGTCCTCAAGATTCCCACCTGCCACCCTGTGGAGTTGGGTTCTCCTTCCAGTTTGTTGTTTTATTTTTCGATCGTATTTTTCTGTGTTACGAGACTGAAGAGGGACTTCGCTTGGATGCGCAGATAGTGGCATGCTCAGTGTGCTGGACAAAGCTTCTAGAAAATTTGAAAAAAGGTTTCCGTGCTAGGCTCTGTCGGATGATGTCATCCACCTATGAGGACTAAAATCCTGCTGTAAAAAAAAACAAACAACAACAAACTGGAAGGAGAACCCAACTCCATGGGGTGGCGGGTGCAATTCCTGAGGACTAACATCCTGCTCTCCTAGGAGAACACCTGTTACAGGTAAGCAACTGTGCTTTCTTGGACGTTGTTTAGACTTTCCTCCCAGGAGGTTGGCAGGTCCTGGTGGGACCATCCCTTCTGGTAGTAGGTTGAGGACGAGCAGGGGTTGGGGACCCCAAATATGCTCTTTTGGAAACACCGGGGGTGACGGTGGCCCAGCTCTCTCCCCTTCAGCGACGATCGTGGGAAGCCTCTGCTAACCTTCTTCAGGGAAGTAAACTTTTTTCTTTCTTATCAGTAAACTTTATACAAAAAAAAAAGTAAAAGTAAGGAGAAGCGGTGATTGTTTTGTTCCAGCGCTCATCCCGTTGCTGGGGGCAGGAGTAGGCAGGGCACTCAGTCAGTCACGAGGCTTCCGATCCTGTTTTGATGTTTTTGACGTCTGTTGCGCAGTCAGGCCATGCCACATGTGATCCGCAGCTTAGTGTGCAGGGGGCTCTGCTCTCCACTCTCCACGGGCGGCCAGTGCTCCCACTGCCTCTCTGGTGGGGAGGGTTCGTCGGGAATCTGTGATGACAGGTCACCAGCTGCTATAGGGGAAGCGGCCGACCTGTTCCCAATAAGCGCGGGAATAGCAGCCATCTCGAAAACTTTCACAGCTGCGGAGGGGAGAGCGGCAGGGGGAGGGGATTTCCTGCAAGTGCTGTCGCTGGCCGATTCTAGCCTCGAGGAGGCTCGGGGGGATCCTGATTTCCTGGAGAGGGATTTGTGTGGTCCTTCTCAATTTTCCCGGATTTTATCCTTTTATTGCACAAAGCATATCTGGCCAGTCAGGCCAAGCCAATTTGGTCCTCCAGGCGCAGGCCCCCTTAGGGTCCACTCAGAAAGGTGCCTAGGTACCAGGTGGGTTTCGTCCCGGGGCGGTTGGCGGCGGACAATGTCCGGCGGATCATTGATATTATTGATTGGGTACATGCCGAGAGAATGCCAGCTATCCTTCTCTCCCTAGATGCGGAGAAGGCATTTGATCTAGTGCACTGGCCTTTCCTCTTTCAGACACTAAACACCATGTCCTTTGGCCCTTCTTTTCTGACTTGGTTGGAAAAATTGTACAACCATCCTCTGGCGCGAGTCAAGGCCAATGGCAGCTATGGCATGCCGTTTGAGATCCAACGTGGTACCAGACAGGGATGCCCTTTGTCCCCCTTATTATTTGCCCTCTTTCTTGAACCCTTTACAACGACCATCCGAACCTCGCGGGGAGTGGTGGGAGTGCGGAAGGGGGAACATCATTTTAAGATATCCCTCTTCGCAGATGACGTGATGTTCACTATCACAGACCCAGGGTCCTCCTTGCCGCAGATCATGTCCGAATTACAGCGCTTTACCTCTGTGTCCGGTATGAAGGTTAATTATGACAAATCAGAGATTCTTAATCTCACTATGCCGCCTTCGGAGGTGCAGACTCTGGGGCGCCAATTCCCCTTTAAATGGGCTACCTCGTCCCTTAAATATCTGGGAGTCCGACTAGGCTCTACAACTAGTCAGTTGTATAAGCTAAATTATGATCCACTAGTGCAAACTATCCGTAAAGATTTAAATAACTGGCAGCATCAGATGCATTCCTGGCTGGGTCGTCTCGCTATCGTCAAGATGAATATCCTGCCCAGATTTTTATATTTTTTCACCACGATACCAATTTTTTTGCCTAACTCCATATTGAAGAAATGGCAGCAGATGTTATGCAGTTACATCTGGCGCAAGCGGCCTCCACGGGTGGCCAGGGCAACGTTATATCGACCTAAATCTCAGGGGGGTGTTCAGTTACCTCATTTATTGTGGTATTATTTGGCGGCGCAGCTTCGAGCTTTGGTGGCACTCCATCGCACTACTGACATCCCGCAATGGGTACTGCTAGAACAGGCATTGGTAGGGATGGTTCCCTTATCGGCTCTCCCCTGGCAACCCCCTTTGACTGGGGGATATATTCAATACACGCCATTTGCTCTTCGCACCACCCTTAGGGTGTGGCTTCACTGGAAAGCTAAGTTGGTGGGACCAGAGCGATATTTCACCATGACTCACCTTAACACTAATACGGTTTATTCCATTCATGACACTTCCGTGACTATGAAAAGCTGGGTGTCCGCCGGCATTACAAGACTGGTACATGTACAGCGTCAGGGGACACTGTGCACTCTAGACCAATTACGTACCCAACGGGTGTCGAGTGGTGGGGATTTTTTGCATTACGCCAAATTATACCACTTTGTTAAGCGTGGATTGAGGGGGGGTACTCTCAAATTGACAGGTACTTTGTTCGAAAATTACTGTAAATATGCTTCCTCCATTAGAGGTGTCATCTCCAAGATCTATGGCCTTTTCAACGGGCTGTTGACAGATACCCCACGCCATCGCTTGTTATGGGAACAGGATCTTCCCTGTCACCTGGATGACACTGACTGGGATTCTATTTACTCCCTGGCTCACAAATGCTCGGTGTCGGCCAGTTTACAGGAAAACTGTTATAAATTAATTTACCGCTGGCATTATACCCCAGAGCGTCTTCATAAGTTTAAACCAGCACTATCCAACCAATGTTGGCGGGGCTGTGGTCACCTTGGTACCTACTACCATATTTGGTGGGAGTGCCCTAAGGTGGCGTTAGTATGGCGGGCAGTATTGGATTGGCTCTCAGCCCTGGTCCTCGCCCCGGTGTGCGCTGAACCACAGCACGTACTGCTCGGCCTGCCCTTACCCGATCATAAAAAAGACACACAGAAATTTTTGTTACAAGTCTTTATTGCTGCACGTACAGAGATAGCTTTCCACTGGAAGGAGGCCAATACCCCCAGCTTAGCTAAAATTCAATATAGACTTCACACATACTACCAACTTAGTAGACTCACTGCGGTGTGTAGAGACCAGTTGGCGGCGTTTGAAAGAATGTGGGGCTCCTACATCAAGTGGTTAGAACTCCAGAATGTCTCCCCCTAAACGGATGTCACCATTATTGTTGGTTTTGCCCTGGACTGCTCCATCCTTGCTACATACTTTTATTACTGGTCCCTGCTGGGCTGTCCCCCACTATATCCCTTTACATCCTTTCCTTTGAGCCCTTTCCTCCCTTGCCTTGTCCCCTTGCTATTTGGTGGTCTCACTACGTTTTATCTCCCAGGCGAGATTCTTGCATAATTTTTTTTTTCTTTCCCTGATGGATATATATTACCAGTGTATGGGGGGGTGGGGGGTGGGCTGACGGGGCTGGGGTGAATGTATAAATGGAAAGTTCGGTCACTATTGGCTATGACTGTCTTGTTTCACCTTGAGGTGGATGGTTACTAATACGGTACATTTTTTGTTTTTGACTTCCGTATTTATTCATGTTTTTTCTGTGCTAATGTTATGTATCAATGTTTTGCATTGACTGATAATAAACTCTTTAAATACAAAAAAAAAGAAAGGTGCCTAGGTTGTCGGAGACACCGGTGGCCATAAGGTTAGAAGTCTGGCAATGCAGGGGACCGCAGATGATTTTTCCTCAGAGGAGTCCGACCAGGACTTGTTCTCAGAGGATGGTCCCCTTGGTGTCTCTCTTCCTAATAGTGGTCTGGATCAGGAGGAAGAGCCTGGGAATGATCCTAAGGTCATTCGTCTATTTCAGAGGGAAGAGCTGTGTCCTATGTTTCTACATGTCCTGGCAGAGTTGGGAATAGCGGTTCCATAGGAAGAGCCGGACTAGGACACAGTGGATCCAGTCATGGCTGGTTTGAAGGGCCCAACTAGAACTTTTTCTTTCCATAGGATGGTCAAGCAATTGATGGTCAGGGAGTGGGAAACTCCGGAAACTGGTCTTAAAGTTAGTAGGGCTATGGATAAGCTTTATCCTTTGTCTTAGGAGACCTTGGAGCTCTTATGGGTGCTGAAGGTGGATGCTTCCGTGTTGGCGGTTACTAAGAGAGCCACCATTCCGGTAGCTGGTGCAGCAGCTCTGAAGGATCTGCGGAACAGGAAGTTCAAAGTGCATCTCAAAAAGATTGTTGAAGTCTCTGCTCTGGGCATCCGTGCTGCAGTATGCAGCAATTTTATGCTTCGGGCAAGCCTGAGATGGGTGCCGCAATTACAGAGTGCCAGGGATCTCTCGCCCTAAGATTCCGAGCAGGTGGAACACTTAGAAGCAGCGGTAGCTTACGGTGCCGACACTTTATATGATCTTATTTGTACCTCTTCTAGGACAGTGGTCTCTGCGGTCTCAGCTAGGAGGCTCTTGTGGTTGCAAAACTGGTCGGCAGATGTTTTGTCAAAGGCGCAGCTGGGGGCATTCCCTTTTAAGGGTAAGCTCCTTTTGGAGAGGACTTGGAACAGTTGATAAAGCAGCTAGGAGATAAGGTGCACAAGCTGGAAGACAAGCCTAAAGGGCCAAAAGGTTTTCTGCTGATTCGCTTTCGAGGCTAAAGGCGTTTCCAGCAGAGCAGGGCTTCGGGCACAAGCCAGAGATAGACTTTGGGGAGGTTTCAGTCCTGGTCCTAGTCCTATCGTGGATGTAGAGCGAACCAGGAAGGCTCTGGCCAAGGGCCTAGCAGAGCCAAATCCTCATAATGAAGTGAGGCTGACCCACTCCTCGATCCAAGCCATCGGAAGTCGGTTGACTCTTTTTATGAGGAGTGGGTCAAGATCACATTGTACCAGTGGGTTCTAAGCGTGATAGAACAAGGCTACACTTTAGAATTTGCTCGGCCGCTAAGAAACCTATTTGTGGTATCTCCCTGTGCTTCTCCAGCAAAGAAACGTATCATTCAACAGACCATCCAAAGGCTAAGAATGATGGGGCCCATTGTTCCTGTCCCCCAGGAGGGAGAGGGGAGATGGAATGGTATTCCATTTATTTTGTGGTACCAAAGAAGGAAGGGACATTTCATCCAGTTCTAGACTTGAAGAAAATAAACATGGCTCTCAAAGTTCCCTGTTTCAGGATGGAGACTCTCAAGTCTGTCATAGCAGTGGTGTGAAGCAGAATCTGCTGGGACTATCAGAGATACCTCAGATTCATGGTCCTTGGGAAGCATTTTCAGTTTTGCAGAACTATTTTTGCGGATTTCGGGTTCCAGAGTCTCTCTGAGGATGGTTCCATCTTTTCTGCTGAAGATAGTTTCAGCGTTCCACTTAAGTCAGTCAGTGGAGCTTCTGGTCTTTACAAATCTAGAGATTGGTACGCCTCTTGCAAAGGAATTAAGACGCTTGGATGTCAGAAGGGCTTTGTTGTGCTATCTGGAGGTCACTAACAGTTTCAGGTTGTTAGATCACCTTTTTGTGCTTATGGGGTGGTGCAAAAAAGGGTGAAAAGACGGCAAAGGCCACGATAGCGCATTGGTTGAAGGAGGCTATTGGTTCTGCATATATCTATTGCGGTCATCCCATCCTGGAACGGTTAAGGGCTCATTCTACCCGTTTGCAAGCAGCCTTTTGGGCAGAATGGCAACTGGTTTCGCCACAAGAGATTTGCAGGGCGGCTACTTGGAAGTCTTTACATACCTTTGCCAGGCCCAAGATGTCAGCAATTTTGGTGAAAATGTTCTACGAGCGGGACTCTCTCAGTCCCTCCCTGGTTAGGGAAGCTTTGGTACATCACAAGAGTCTGGAGTGATCTGGGATCATACAGGAAAAGGAAAATTGATTCTTACCTGCTAATTTTCATTCCTGTAGCACCACAGATCGGTCCAGATTCCTACCTGGTGGTGAAGAGGAGTTTTAGAGAGCCCGCTCGATCGTTCTACTTTAATAATTCTGATTAATTCTGAAGAATGGCACAGGTTTCCCATTGGTCCTTTTACGAAGCATTAAACATTTACTAGCAATTTTCCTTGTCCTCTGCTCGTTCCGAGGAATATAGTAGAGTTAATTGGTTGAACGTTTTGTTAATGTTTTTTATGCTTGGGTACTGATTAATACTGAGGAGATGCAGGTGGCACACTGGGTTAAGAGGCAGTGCCTTCAAAACTTTCTCTGTCTCCATCTGCTGGAAGGGAGGCAAAACCCAGGAGTCTGGACTGATCTGTGGTACTACAGGAATGGAAATTAGCAGGTAAGTACCAATTTTCCTATATTGATGAAGAGAGGACTTAGGTAATAGATGCTCTACTGAAAAACTCAGAAACCAGAGGATATTATATGTTGCTGAAGGGAGGGAGGCTCAAAAGAAATGCAAGAAAAACACTTTTCGCTGAGAAGGGTGGTAGTCAAATGGAACACACTTTCAGCAGAGGTCATAGGAGACAACATAGTGGCAGAATTGAAGCATGCATGGGATATACACAAAGGGATCTTAATGGTGGAGTGAAGGAGGTGATCACAGATTAAGTAAGACCAGTGTCAGCATGGGTACAAATGGATAGACTGGGTGAACCAAGTGGTCCTTTTCTGCCAACCTATTTTATGTTTCACAGGCAAATGAAATCTCCAGCTATCACAGCAACATTGGATGGGAAGAATAAAACACTTTATTTACAGGTGATCAATTCTGGTTCATTTTTTGCAAAGTAAAATTCATCATTTCTGTGCTTGAACTAACACTGGCTTAAAATAAAATATTCACTTTTGCAGACTGTAGCCTCAATTGAAGAACGAACAAGGCCAAATCTCTCTAAAACACTGAAAGGTACTTATTATGCAATTACTTTAAATCAGATTGGAAATACAGTCTAAATTATGAAAGCAAGCCCCCCCCCCCCCAAACAAAACCATAGAGCCCTTTGATTTGTGGAACTGATTTGACCAACAAATGCCAGTCTATCAAATTTCTGAGAATGCAGGTATATTTTTGGGTTGCTTAGTATCACAGTGAACTATCGAAAATGGAAGAAATGCTCTTGTGAGACTTAGCTACTTAGCTAGGAATAGTTTCATTCCAAGCACCTCAAATGGTTTGCTGTATACAGATTGTTCACTCATAATGATAGCCATGTCAAAGGTATAATTTACAGATGGTGGGAACATACTTCAGCTTTACATATTTATACAGAATACAAGATAGCCCCCCTCCCCCCAAACAATACAAATATTATGAATGACTGCTGATACTCTTCAGAATTCTGTGCCTAGTTAGTCAAAAGGTGCTAGACTAGGTCTGTCAAGTGAGGATAGCATACTTGGAGACAAACGTGGAATGAGTTTCATCCTGCTACACCAGTCCAGTCCAAAACAGATGGGTTGTGTCCCCCTACCAGCAGATGGAGGCATAGCACATAGATTTCTCTGTAACGACATTGCTACTATGTATAGGTAGTGTAGCAATGAGAAAATCCAGTATTCCCCTGACAAAGTACTGAAACAAACTACAGCAATTAAGTTATGAATTATAAACTTCAAACATGTTTCGAAGGAGAATCCTCTTACATCCCGCCATCTGTACAATAATGCTGGCAGAGAAAAAAAAAACAGAAAAACGGACAGGGGATTAGGAAAGATGATTAGCTAAGAGGATGAACAATTCCTCTGAAATCTATACATCTATCTGGCAATAATGTCCTATGATTTCAGCCAGGAGGATGCTGCACTGGTGTAACAGGATTCATGAAAAGAATCAGCTAAAAATGTCTCCTAATTCATCCTCCTACACCAGTCCAGTCTAGCATAAAACATATGGGAAGTACCCAAGGCCATCTACATAGGAAAGAAATAAAGGTCACCTTAAGAACCCCAGCTCCATAAGCTGCATCCTCCTTGGTAAAAACATCTAATCTGTAGTGCTTCACAAACAATGTAAGAATGACCAAGTAGCTGCCTTGCAAGTGTCCTCCAGCACAACAGCAACCACTTCTGCCCAAGAAGAAGATTGTGCCCTAGTGGAATGAGCATGAATATTCTCAGGAGCCTGCTGGCCCTTAAGCAGACATGCCAAAGCAATCATGTCCTTGATCCATATAGCTATAGTAGATTTAGAGAATGCCTCACCCTTACACAGTCCTCCAAACAAAACAAATAGCTTATCTGTTCTGCGAAAAGAATTTCCTAGCATGTAGACAGATGGACTCAGGTCCAGTGAGTTATGCTCCCCTGCCAGTAGATGGAGAAGGAGCAAGCTGATGTCCTGCAGTGACCCCAGCGTGCCAGTATTCTCCATCTCCAGCAGATGGTGGACGGATCTCCCTAAGGGGATTGCTTCGGTTTTTTTTAGAAGGAGAAACTTGAATTAAGGAAAAGAAAGCCATGTTTTCCTGCGGTGATACCTAAAGGGCCCGCCACCAGTTGAGAATTCCTGAGTCGCGATTCCACCTGTAAAGGTGGTCCCTCCGGCTATGCCTCTGCCTCCCTCTTCTGTTCCGGAGCCGGGGCTGCTTGCTCCAGGTCTCCGAGAAGAACTGAACCGGCTGGTTCAGGAGGCCATCGACAAGGCGATGCAACGTTTCCAGGTTCCACCGGCACTGATTGTGGAGCCTGTCATCGACCTGATTCCAGCAGCGCTAGCACCGCTGCTATCCAGAATGGAGGCGCTGATGGCCGCCCTTCCACCGATGGATCCCGGGTCTCCGATGCCTCTGATGCCCTCCCTGTTGACAGCTTCATCGGAAGGAGAAACACCGTTTCGCATCCCTCCATCGGGAGTTTTGCTTCAGCCATCGATGTTGATATGTCCCTCGTCACTGATTCATCCGTCGGTGCCGATACATCCATCGAGTCATCCATCGAAGCCCTCAATGCCTGCACCGGTGCCTTCGATGCCATCATCGGTGCCTCCAGCGATTCCTCTGATATTCTCGGAGCCTAGACCGGGACCCTCAGGTATCCAACCCCCTTCACTTCCTAAAGGACAGTCTGCTGATCCTTATGACACTTGGGGTGATGATACTTCAACAGACACCGATGACTTACCTTCACCACCTTCTCCCACTGAAAGTAGAAAGCGTTCTCCTCCAGAGGACCTCTCATTCATAAATTTTGTAAAGGAAATGTCTGAGTTGGTTCCTTTTCAACTGCAAACGGAACAGGATGATAGGCACCAGATGATGGAGTTACTCCAATTCCTGGATGCCCCCAAGGTGATCACCTCTTTTCCCATCCATCAGGTCCTTCTTGATCTCCTCAAAAAGAACTGGGAAAATCCTGGATCAATTGCTCCAGTACACAGAAAGGCTGACACTACTTATTTAGTTCAGTCAGCCCCAGGCTTTCAAAAATCCCAGCTTGACCACCACTCAGTTGTGGTAGAGTCGGCACAATAGAGGGCAAAAAGGTCAAAACCTCACTCGTCTACCCCGCCTGCTAAGGAACAAAAATTCCTAGACAACATTGGTCGACGAGTATTCCAAAGGGCCATGCTCATCTCCCGAATTGCTGCCTATCAGCTTTATATGACCCAATATAATAGGGTCATCTTTAAACAGATACAGGACTTCTCCGAGTCCCTACCTGAACAATTCCAAGACCAGCTTCAAACCCTTGTAAACAAAGGATTTGAGGCAGGCAAACACGAGATTCGAACATCTTATGACATTTTTTACACCTCTACCAGAGTGTCTGCAGTGGCTATTTCAGCAAGATGGTGGGCCTGGCTCAAGTCTTCTGACCTTCGCCCAGAAGTGCAAGAACGGTTGTCCAACCTACCATGTATCGGAGATAATCTGTTCGGAGAACAGATCCAACGAATGGTGGCTGAATTAAAAGACCATCATGAGACCCTCAAACAGCTCTCTTCGATGCCTTCTGACTTCTCCTCAAGACAGCCCTTCAGGAAGGACTCTAAGAAGTCGTTCTACCATCCAAGGAAGGCCTATTTGCCACCAGCAAGGTCTCGTACTACGAGACCTTATCAAACGTCTCAGCCTCGCCAAGCCCAAAAACAAAAACCACAAGCAGCCCCCCAGCCAGGACCTGCTTCAGGTTTTTGACTTCCGCTTGGAGAGCAGCAGCCAGAGTCCTCTGTCACATATACCAGTGGGAGGTCGATTGTGCCACTTTCACAATAAGTGGCAGTCAATCACAACTGACCAATGGGTATTGGCAATCATTGCTCAGGGTTACCATCTGAACTTTCTCGCCCTGCCACCGGACTCCCCACCTTTGCAGACGTGAAGCACATCCAACCACTCCATTCTTCTGGATCAAGAGGTCTCCCTCCTTCTCCAGTCAAGAGCAATAGAATACGTTCCGCACTTGCAGCAAGGCCTAGGGTTCTATTCCCGGTACTTTTTAATCCCCAAAAAATCAGGAGGTGTTCGTCCAATTTTGGACCTATGGGCTCTCAAGTACCTTCAGCTGGAAAAGTTCAAGATGGTAACCTTGGGATCGCTTCTACCTCTTCTACAAAGAGGAGACTGGCTCTGCTCTCTGGACCTCCAGGACGCATACACCCACATTGCGATAACTCCAGCTCCATCGCAAGTACCTGAGGTTTTAGTAGGCTCCAAGCACTATCAATACCGAGTGCTTCCGTTTGGCCTAGCGTCTGCACCACGAGTCTTTACCAAATGTCTCGTAGTTGTCGCAGCTTTCCTAAGAACCCAAAGTGTTCACGTCTACCCCTATCTGGACAACTGGTTAATCAGGGCTCCAACTCAGCAAACTGCTCGGTCGTCCCTCGATTTAACTCTACACACTCTCTAATTTCGCTAGGATTTCTAGTCAATTTCGAGAAATCTTGTTTAGTCCCATCTCAAAACTTGTCGTTCATTGGAGCAGATTTGGACACCTTGCAGGCAAAAGCTTTTCTGCCTCAACAACGAGCGTTAACTCTTGTGTCTCTCACTCACCAGTTGCAGTCTCAACATGCTGCAACAGTTCGCCAATTCCTCATCCTTCTGGGACACATGGCGTCCTCAGTCCATGTCACACCAATGGCCCGCTTGGCCATGAGACTCATGCACTGAACTCTCAGGTCACAATGGATTCAAGCTATTCAGCCTCTGTCTACCATTGTTCACATCACCGACTCACTCCATCTGTCTCTCGCCTGGTGGACAATTCAAGGCAATCTCCTCTAGGGATTGCCCTTTCAAGTTCCAAATCCTCAAGCCATTCTCACCACCGACGCTTCAAACCTCGGGAGGGGAGCCCACGTGGCCGATCTGCAGACACAAGGGTCTTGGTCTCCAGAGGAAGCCAAACACCAAATAAATTTCCTGGAGCTTCGAGTAATGCAATATGCTCTCAGGGCTTTTCAGGATCGCCTATCAAATCAAGTACATCTGATTCAGACGGCCATGTGGTATATCAACAAACAGGGAGGCACAGGCTCCTTCCTTCTGTGTCAGGAAGCTGCGCAGATATGGGCAGAAGCCCTCTCCCATTCAATGTACCTCAGGGCCACCTACTTGCCGGAAGTGGACAATGTGTTGGCTGACAAGCTGAGTCGTGTCTCTCAACCCCTCGGTAGCGAACTCAATCTTTCAACAATGGGGATATCCTCAGACGGACCTCTTTGCATCCCCTCAGAACCACAAAGTAGACAGTTTCTGCTCCCTCATTCGCAGCAAACACTCTCAGCCCAGAGATGCATTCTCCCTCTCTTGGGCAACCGGTCTGCTTTACGCATTCCCTCCACTTCCTCTTCTCTCGAAGACTCTCGTGAAGCTACATCAGGACAAGGGAACCATGATCCTGATAGCACCTCACTGACCACACTAAGTGTGGTTTCCAATACTTCAGGATCTCTCCATCCACAGGCACATTCCCTTGGGAAAGGACCCTCTTCTGATCACTCAAAACAACGGGTGCCTACGTCATCCCAACCTTCAGGCCTTGTCCCTGACGGCATGGATGTTGAAAGGTTAATCCTTAAACCTCTTAACCTTTCAGACCCAGTTTCCCGTTTCTTGATTGCTTCACGGAAGCCTTCCACAAGAAAATCTTACTCCTATAAATGGAAAAGGTTCACATCATGGTGCGCTTCTCAGTCCCTTGATCCCTTTTCCTGTCCAATCCCAAAGTTCTTGGACTATCCCTGGTATCTGTCAGAGTCAGGTCTCAAGACCTCTTCCATCAGAATGCATGTCAGTGCGATTGCCGCCTTCCATAAAGGTGTCGGGGATGACCCTATATCAGTACAACCCCTCATAACACGCTTTTTGAAGGGCTTGCTCCACATCAAGCCACCTTTACGTCCTCCGGCCCCTTCTTGGGACCTTAACCTGGTTCTCGGTCTGCTCATGAAACCACCATTTGAGCTGCTTCACTCCTGTGACCTAAAATATCTCACATGGAAAGTGATTTTCCTTTTGGCTATCACTTCAGCTCGCAGGGTTAGTGAGTTACAGGCCCTAGTTACCTATCCACCTTACACTAAACTCCTGCAGCACCGGGCGGTACTCCGCACTCACCCTAAATTTTTACCTAAGGTAGTCTTGGAATTTCACATTAATCAATCCATAATAGTACCTACCTTCTTTCCCAGGCCCCATTCCAATCCAGGGGAACAGGTTCTGCATACCCTTGACTGTAAACGAGCTCTAGCTTTTTATCTAGACCGTACAGTTGCCCACAGGAAGAGCACTCAGTTATTCGTCTCTTTCCACCCCAACAAATTAGGGCAACCTGTGGGTAAGCAGACTCTCTCCTCCTGGTTGGCGGACTGTATATCTTTTTGCTATCAGCAAGCAGGCATTCCTTTTCAAGAACGTGTTAAGGCCATGGCGACTTCAGTAGCACACCTACGATCGGTGCCGCTTCCTGTCATTTGCAGGGCTGCCACCTGGAGTTCTCTCCATACCTTCACAGCCCACTATTGCTTGGACAAAGCCGGAAGACAAGATTCCATCTTCGGCCAGTCTGTCCTGCGTAACCTGTTTCCAATGTGATGTACCAACACCCTTCCGCCTGCCCGGTAGGGTTCAGGATGCCCTCTACCAAATTCCTCCCCAGTTGTTGTGCCTGTTGCACGCCGTTGGGTATATTTGGTGCATGTTCGGACATCCTCAGCTCGGTACTCACCCATATGTGAGGACTACCATCCTTCTTGTCCTGTGAGAAAGCAAATGTTGCTTACCTGTAACAGGTGTTCTCACAGGACAGCAGGATGTTAGTCTTCACGAAACCCGCCCGCCGCCTCGCAGTGTTGGGTTTGTAACGTTTTATTTTATTTTTTGGCACTGCCTGTAGCTTTCAAACAAGACTGAAGGGGGACCCCTGCTGGCTGCAGGGTTAGTGCCATGCTGGGCATGCCCAGCAGGGGCCAGTCAAAGTTCTGGAAACTTTGACAGAAGTTTTCCGTGATTGGGCTCCATCCTGATGATGTCACCCATATGTGATGACTAACATCCTGCTGTCCTGTGAGAACACCTGTTACAGGTAAGCAACATTTGCTGTGCCTTTTGCCCGCACAACTTTTGAACTGTTTCAACCGCTTTCGCTTGGCACGAAAGTTGTGCATGTGCCTTGCCGCACTTCCCCGGTGCTTACTTTTTGTGCACATACATTTTTTAGTACAAGCGTTAGGATGCATGTTTACCAGCGCAATGGCGCCAGTAAACAAGAAGCTTTGTGTTGCCTGTCATATTAGGGTTTCTCAGCCTGACCTGCCTTCTAACGTGTCAGCGCTGTTCAGATGCTCAGGGAGCGTTGTCTTCCTCAGATTTTGTTAAGCCTGGCTCCTCCCATTCTGATAATGGTTTGGTTATGGCCTTGACTGGAGGGACGCCAGACCTTGTTTCTCCTTTGACTGGCTGCTCCGCAGGAGAGGGCAGTTCTGTGGGCCCTGCACCAGTTCTTTCTGGGCTTGGTTTGGACCTGGCTGCTTTTTCTTGGGTGCTTCTCAGTATTTTCAATAAACAAAAATGTTTTTAAAAAACTGCCCATCTACTTTGATAGATGATGTCAACTTCCAACATGGGTTGGAAACATTGAAAAGCATTGTAGTAGTTAACGACCTGGCTGAGAGAGGAGTGAAGCCAATCCAAGAATATCAGAACATTCTGACCAAGAATGAAAAAGAAAAGCAATTCATTGTGCAGTAAACACAAAAAAAAGTACCCAGATGCTACCAAAACTGGCCTAATGAAGCAGTAAAATCTGGTATCTTATTACATTTTTATTGTTATTATTTTCATTTTAGACATTCTTTTGCGACGTATGTATTTTTCTTTTGGTTTCAATTTTTGCCCAATCTTGGCTAATTTTTATTTCATGTAAATAACTGTATGAAGAAAATAGTTATAAATAAAATTGTCTTTCAATTATGCTTGACTATTATTTTCCCAAACAGCGTTTGAAAATGAAATACAAAAGTTTTAAATAAATACTTATTTTCAGTGAAATTTTAAACGTTAAGGCCTTTGGGGGTCACCTTAAAATAGTTCATTTGAACTGAAATTTGGCAAGGAGCACTTTTTCATATAGTGGAGCAAGATTAAAGGTTGGGAACAAAGAGTTTCAAAAGTTGAAAAATAAGGGCCACCCTAATCCCTATACTTCAAGACTGAGTGCATGCTGACCTGTATGGTACCTGAAGTATCTGTGCGTAGCTGACTTAAAATGGCTGCCACTGCTGCTAAAACTGTAGCGTCTGAGGCCTTCTCCTGCACAGGCTCTGAACGCAGAACGATTGAGAAAGGCTTTCCCAACACCAGTGGGATAGTGGCCAACATCTCTGGGCTCTTGGAGCATTCCCCCAGAATCTCAACTAGTCGCATACACATGAAGAATAAAGGCCCACCGGTGGTAGCAGGTCTTCTGCTCTGCAGAGGTAGCTGCGGTCTTGCTTCTCCATGGAGCCTAACTCAGACACACACCCCCCCCCCCCCCCGCCCACTCCCAGCACAGCTCTAGAAAAAAAACTGCCGCCAGAGTGTTTCTTCCCCTGGGAATACTTACTCTGCTTGGACTAGAGCCCTTTCAACAAATCAACCTCTCAGTTGAAGGTTCTCCTGTAAAAAAAAAAACAAAAACCGGCATAGACTTCTGTTCCTTTTTTTTTTTTTTTTTTTTTTAAATTCTGGGCAGAGCAGGGAAGAGAGGGAAGGGGGAGGGAACAGACCGAAGGAGTCTCTCACTAAGGGGTAGATTTTAAAAAAGAGCGCAATCGCATACTTTTGTTTGCGCAGCAGGCGCAAACAAAAGTACGCTGGATTTTATAAGATACGTGCATAGCTGCGCGTATCTTATAAAATCCTGGATTGGCGCGCGCAAGGCTGCCGATTTTGGGCAGCCTGCGCGCGCCGAGCCGCACAGCCTGCCTCCGTTCCCTCCGAGGCCGCTCCGAAATCGGAGCGGCCTCGGAGGGAACTTTCTTTCGCCCTCCCCTCACCTTTCCCTCCCTTCCCCTACCTAACCCACCCCCCCGGCCCTATTTAAACCCCCCCCCTTACCTTTGTCCTTCGATTTACGCCTGCTAGAAGCAGACATAAATCTACGCACACCAGCGGACTGCTGGCGCGCTGTCATCCGACCCGGGGGCTGGTCCGGAGGCCTGGACCACGCCCCCGGGCTGGCGCCACGCCCCGGTCCCGCCCCTGAAATGCCGCATCATTCGGCCCCCGCCCCTGACACGCCCCCTTAAAAAACCCTGGGACTTACGTGCGTCCCGGGGCTCTGCGCGCGTCGGCGGCCTATGCAAAATAGGCGCACCGGCGCGCGAGGGTCCTGCTCGCGTAAATCCAGGCGGATTTACACGAGCAGGGCTTTTAAAATCTGCCCGCAAGCCTATAAAAACAAACCACATCATTTTTCTTTTCAATTTTTGTCCTTTTTTTTTTTTTTTTTTTAAAGACAATTCTATGTCTCCCTGCCCCCATGCTCTGAAACGGGGAATCCTCTGAAGCAGATTCACTCTCCCGAATGTACAAGGGATTTGGCCCTAAGCAGCATCATTGCCTTCTAGAAATCCTGCTGTACCACTAGTGAGTCCCACCATCTGCTGGAGGCAAGAGTATACTGGGTTTCTCAGTGTCGCACCACTTATTCATAGTGGTGATGATGTCGTGGAGAAATCTGTGTGCTTTTCCTCCATCTGCTGATAGGGGGGCATAACTCATCTGTTTTGGACTGGACTTGACTATGGTAGCAGGATGAAATGGAAACTTATTTTAATTTAACATGGCTCTGTTAAACATCGGTTTCCTAAAATACAGGGTGGGATTAAGAAGATTTCAAATTTTGCAGGGATTCAAAAATGTATCTGTGGCTTTCACACCAGTGTGAACATGTACAAACCACAAAATGTAGTCACATTCCTGTTCCCCACTCCACTGTCTCAGCCCATCCTCTGGAGCTCCCTCACTCACCTCCTTTCCCTTTCCTGTGGCTCCACACTGCAATTGCTATCTCCCCCAGGCCCTTAGACTGTGTGTTATCCTCTTCTTTGCAACCCCATGTAAAACAGCCTACCTGCCATGAAAATTCACTTGAAATTTGTAGTGAGCCTATACAGTGATTTTATTTAAGCTTTGTTTGTTTCTCTTGAGATTGGAAAGGTTCTTTTGCAATTGCTCTTTTAGATTATGCCATTAGTATGTCAGATAGTGACTGGGAATTTTAGGCACTACATTTCTTACCCACTGTAAACACTTGTTTTGATAAACAGATAACTGTATCCTTTGGTCTCTCTTTCTTGCAGAGCTGGGTCTTGTGAATGGGCAGGAGCTTGCAGTGGCTGACATTACCACACCACAAACTGTGCTATTTAAACTTCATTTTACTACTTAATCCATCCACAGCAAGCTACATCGAAACACATCTGTAGAGCCTGTCAAACAAATGCTAGCACTGAATGGATGCTAAGGGTATCTTTAGCTCATGTCATTTTTAACATTAGTGTCACTGGAAGTTAGCAAATGTTTAACAAACGACCTGTATTTAGAACCAGACATTTGAAAGAAGTATTTATAAGAATGTTCATTAATGTACAGAACTTTATTTTGAAAAACTGAAAAACCACACAATGGTCATACAGTTAAATTAACCTGTGCTACTTTACAATTACCTGTAGTGCTGTGACAGTCAAGGGTGTTCAGGTCTCTGCTTGTGACTAAAAGCTTGCTCATGTTGGGGAAAGTTCCTTTTAAAGAAATTCAAGAAAGTACATTTAAAAATCATATAAATGTGCTAAATCTTATCTAACTGCACCTGGTTTTTGACAAGTATATGGTAAGAAAAGCACTGTATGGTTATATTTCAATAAACTTTTCCCTTCCTTTCACTAGGCAAGCAGATATCAAGGATCACACAAGATCAGTTGCTTTTGGCATTTGTATCTTAACAGTGTAATTAAACTGAAAAGACATCTGTATATGAAAAGCATAGAAGGTATTTTCACTGTATCTTACAGGCTATTGTGTAAAGTATTGCAATTGAAAGCCCATTGATCCTCAAGGATGGTGCTTTATTTCTAAATCATCATCACTTCTATGGTTAAAGTATTTATTAATAAAGATATAAAGAGATTGAGTAGTTTATGCTTTTTCTTGTTGAAAGTATATTGAAATTTTAAAACAATATTGCATTTTGCAAATTTGTACCTGACAGTAACAACCTTTTCTGTTTCTCTAATTTATCAGTTAGAAAAATAATAGATGTGAACAGCACTTGGAGCTCTTACCTCCCACCTCATAAAGGAATGTTGAAAGAATGTTCTTACTGATGTTTAACAGATATCATCTTCAACTATATTATCATAAGTCAATCCTGTTTGCATGCAGTTCAGATACAGTATATGCACCGTGATACACAAACTTTGTGTATCTATTTTTCTTCATCGGTAAGAGCATTCCCTGTACTTACCCAGATCGGTCCAGACTTCTGGGTTTTGCCTCCCTGCCAGCAGATGGAGACAGAGAAATTTTCACTGACGCTATACATAACCCAGTGTGCCACCTGCAGTCCCTCGGTATTTCTGTGTCCAGAAGATGGTAGATGGTGTAAAACCTGCTTTTAAACTAGAACAAGGGGGAAAGCTGACAGTCACTCAGCAGTGCATGGTTCGGAGAAATGTATCCTTGAAGGATACTAATGAAACAGGAGAGTTAGGGCATCCCAACAGAGGTTCCATTAAATGCAAACATAGTTCATATACCTATATGTAAAAAATCACCAAAGCTAATGATTTCCGAATTATCCCAAACAACTGAAAAGCAGGTTGTTAAAACAAGCAAAAAACACACTTTGAAATGTCTGTATGCCAATGCCAGAAGTCTAAGTAGTAAGATGGGAGAATTAGAGTGTATAGCAGCAAATGATGAGATTGACATAATTGGCATCACAGAGACTTTGTGGAAGGAAGATAACCAATGGGACAGTGCTATATCAGGGTACAAATTATATCACAATGATAGGGAGGATCAACTTGGTGGGGGTGTGGCACTTTATGTCCGGGAGGGTATAGAGTCCAACAGGATAAAGATCATACAAGAAACTAAATGCTCAGTAGAATCTATATGGGTAGAAATCCCATGTGTGTTGGGTAAGAGTATAGTGATAGGAGTATACTACCGTCCACCTGGACAAAATGGTCAGACAGATGATGAAATGCTAAGAGAAATCAGGGAAGCAAACCAATTTGGCAGTGCAATAATAATGGGAGATTTCAATTACCCCAATATTGACTGGGTAAATGTAACATCAGGACTTGCTAGAGACATAAAGTTCCTGGATGTAATAAATGATTGCTTCATGGAGCAATTGGTTCAGGAACCAACAAGAGAGGGAGCTATTTTAGATGTAATTCTTAGTGGAACGCAAGATTTGGTGAGAGAAGTAACGGTGGTGGGGCCACTTGGCAACAGTGATCATAACATGATCAAATTTAAACTAATAACTGGAAGGGGGACAATAAATCTGCAGCTCTAACACTAAATTTTAAAAAGGGAAACTTTGATAAAATGAGAAAGATAGTTAGAAAAAAACTGAAAGGTGCAGCTGTAAAGGTTAAAAGTGTTCAACAGGCATGGACATTGTTTAAAAATACAATCCTAGAGGCGCAGTCCATATGTATTCCGCGCATTAAGAAAGGTGGAAGGAAGGAAAAACGATTACCGTCATGGTTAAAAGGTGAGGTGAAAGAGGCTATTTTAGCCAAAAAAACATCCTTCAAAAACTGGAAGAAGGATCCATCTGAAGAAAATAGGATAAAACAAGCATTGTCAAGCTAAGTGTAAAACATTGATAAGACAGGCGAAGAGAGAATTTGAAATTAAATTAGCCATAGAGGCAAAAACTCATAATAAAAACTTTTTTAAATATATCCAAAGCAAGAAACCTGTGAGAGAGTCGGTTGGACCATTAGATGACAGAGGGGTTAAAGGGGCTCTTAGGGAAGATAAAGTCCATTGCAGAAAGACTAAATGAATTCTTTGCCTCCGTGTTTACAAATGAGGATGTTGGGGAGATACCAGTTCCGGAGATGGTTTTCAGGGGTGATGAGTCAGACGAACTGAACGAAATCACTGTGAACCTGGAAGATGTAGTAGGCCAGATTGACAAACTAAAGAGTAGCAAATCACCTGGACCAGATGGTATGCATCCTAGGGTTCTGAAGGAACTCAAAAATGAAATTTGTGATCTATTAGTTAAAATTTGTAACCTATCATTAAAATCATCCATTGTACCTGAAGACTGGAGGGTGGCCAATGTAACCCCAATATTTAAAAAAGGCTCCAGGGGCGATCCAGGTAACTATAGACCAGTGAGCCTGACTTCAGTGCCGGGAAAAATAGTGGAAACTATTCTCAAGAACAAAATTGTAAAGCATATAGAAAGACATTGAAGGGCCCCCACCCCCCAGCAACAAAGACCAGGACTCTCTTCTCAGCCCCCTCCTCTTCCTGCCCCCTGCCTGCTACCTCTCTTCTTTACCCCTCTTGTCCTTCAGCCCCTCTTCTCTCCCCTAACCCAGAACCACTTGCTGTCGTCTCCTCCCCATCCATCCTCTTGCCAACCTTGCTTTCTCCCCTTTCCCCCCACCTTCACCTCCACAATTCCTTCACTCCCAACACCATCCATATCCTTCTCTCCCAATCCCCTCCCCCCGGTGCTGCCATGATATCAGAGCCACTTACCTACCTAAACTCCCCTAAAGAATCACGGCTTTGCAAGGCCTCGGTCCCTCTTCCTGCTCTGTGGCTGTTGGCATTTGATGTCGTCATTCAGGCACTGGCAGCTACGGAGCAAGAAAAGACCGAGGCACTGCACGGCCAGCACTGGGTGAGTGAGCAGGGGATTGGAGGCATATGGCAGTGGCAATGGCTGCTGCTGCAGGACATGAGATATAGCAGGTCAAAGGCGTCACTTATGCTGTGCCTATTGCCATGGCCTCTATGGCTCCCCACTTCCGACAATTGCCAATTAGGGTGAAAAACGGTTTAAACCAATTTCCACCTTTTGAAAATCCAGGAATTTGTGGGTGAAAATCTGTTTAAATTGAAAATGAAAGTCTCTACTCATATACTTTAGAACGGAGACCACTGATTATTTTAGTAGCCACCCTCTGGACTGACTCCAACCGGTTTATATCCTTTTGAAGGTGCAGTCTCCAGAATTGTACTCAATACCTATGCTGACCATTCCTCTTCCTATGCAGCCAAACATCTTTCTGGCTTTTGCTGTTGCTTTATTCATCTTAATATAATCAGATACAGTTATCCCCAGATCCTGCTCTTCTTCTGTGCTTAGAAGAATTTTCACCCCCAATACTGTACTTCTCCCTTGGGTTTTTGCATCCTAAATTTTATTTTATTTATTTAACATTTTTCTATACCGAACTTCATGACAAGCTTCATATCAGGCCGGTTTACATCAAACTTAGGGGTTAACTTAACAAACCATATAACAAGAAGGCCGAGGCGCAGATACAAATAACATGGAGAATAAACTTGGGGGCTAGAGTAGCCAGGAAATAAAGGACAGAAAAAACTGGAGAATGAACACGAATGAATATACTATGGCTGGGTCCGACATTTAGTCTATTGGGCTATATGAAAGAACTATTGCAATGTTAGGCTTAGTTCTTTCATATAGCCTGGTGGAGCGCACTGTTATCCCGCGTTTGGATGCGCGTTTTCGACACGCTAGCGTTACCCCTTATTCAGTAAGGGGAAATAGCGCGTCCAACCCCCCCGAAACTAATAGCGCCCGCAACGTGCAAATGCATGTTGATGGCCCTATTAGTTATTCCCGCGCGATTCACTAAGTAAAATGTGCAGCCAAGCCGCACATTTTACTTTCAGAAATTAGCGCCTACCCAAAGCTAGGCGTTAATTTCTGCCGGCACCGGGAAAGTGCACAGAAAAGCAGTCCCAAAAGTTAAAAATAATAAAAAAAAAAAATTTAAAACCAGACACTCAGTTTTGCCGGCATCCGGTTTTCGAACCCATGGCTGTCAGCGGGTTTAAGAACTGACGCCGGCAAAATTGAGCATCGGCTGTCAAACTCGCCGACAACCGCCGCTCCTGTCAAAAAAGAGGCACTAGGGAGGCGCTAGTGTCCCTAGCGCCTCTTTTTACCACGGGCCCTAATTTGAATAATTTTTTTTTCTGAATCGCGCGCACAGGAGAGTGGCCTATGCGCGCGTGCCATCTGCCTCGATTTTTACTGTATCGGCCTGTGAAAATCACCATGATATTAAATTGGGGGAAGTGCTGCTTTTCTGTACACTTTTTGGGTTGCTCAAAAATTAACGCCTGCTCCAGGCAGGCATTAATTTCTTAGGGTAAAAATGTGCAGGTTGGACACACGTTTTTTTTTAGATCAGGGAGAATAGCTAATAGCCTTATCAACATGCATTTGCATGTGATGAGTGCTATTAGCTTCACGGGGGGGGGGGGGGCAGGTTGGACACGAGTTTTGGTTGTGCTGATCCCCTTATGCATAAGGGGTTGTGGACGCGGGTTAACCAGTGCGCTCAGTCTGTATATATGCCGGGAGGAGATGCACATAAAATTGGTCCCGGCAGGACATCAGTGAGTTCCTCCCACCGTCTGAGCTGGCTAACCAAGGAGTTAATGTTAAAAACCCTGCATTAAGAATATGTGCAGAAATTAGGTGCATTTTTTTCAACGGAGGTTTTAAAAAAATTTGAAACAGTAAGCAAATTATATACTAATGCCTTGGGAGGTAAAAATGTGTGCTCAGCAGCCTAATCACACTGGATTTATGCACACAAAAAATGATTGCTGAAGACACCTTATCAAGGACGCTAAAACATTTTCCTGCACTTGCTGCCAGCCCTTCCCCCGCTAGAACCTGCGCTCAGTTCCTGGTCCACCGACTCCGCCCTTTGCCCCTCGACCAGCTTTGAGAAAGTAGGACTCGCCACTGTGTTGCCAGGTTTTCATGAAAAAACAAGCACTTTTTTCCAAAAAAACAAGCCCAAAAAAAGCCCAAAACACGTGAGATTGAATTTTTTTATTTTTTCTAGCATTTAACGTCCTCACATACTCATTCCCTTCTCCCCACCCCCCTCCGAGCACATCTCTGGCCCCCCACACACTGATTCCCCCCTCCGAGCACATCTCTGGCCCCCCACACACTGATTCCCCCCTCCAAGCACATCGCTGGCCCCCCACACAGATTCCCCCCTCCCCACCCCCCTCCGAGCACATCTCTGGCCCCCCACACACTGATTCCCCCCTCCGAGCACATCTCTGGCCCCCACACTCTCATTCCCCTCTCCCAGCACATCTCTGGCCCCCCAACCACTGATTCCCCCCTCCGAGCACATCTCATTCCCCTCTCCCCAGCCCCCTCCAAGCACATCTCTGGCCCCCCACACACTGATTCCCCCCTCCGAGCACATCTCTGGCCCCCACACTCTCATTCCCCTCTCCCCAGCCCCCTCCAAGCACATCTCTGGCCCCCCAACCACTGATTCCCCCCTCCGAGCACATCTCATTCCCCTCTCCCCAGCCCCCTCCAAGCACATCTCTGGCCCCCCACACACTGATTCCCCCCTCCGAGCACATCTCTGGCCCCCACACTCTCATTCCCCTCTCCCCAGCCCCCTCCAAGCACATCTCTGGCCCCCACATACTCATTCCCCCCTCCTGATGCCTGGCTGCACACTCTGAAGATTCCTTTGCTGTTCTGCTCCAATGCCCTGCTGCTGGCCTTCCCGTTACGCCCACGTGGGATGCTGTGCTGGCTGAGTCTGCCCACAAAATGTGCTCGTGTTGTGCATCAGCAAGGCTTGCAGCCAGTGTTGCCAGGTTTTCATGAAAGAACAAGCACTTTTTTCCAAAAAAACAAGCCCAAAAAAAGCCCAAAACACGTGAGATTGAAACTTTTTATTTTTTATAGCATTTAATGCCCTCGCATACTCATTTCCCTCTCCCCACCCCCCTCCGAGCACATCTCTGGGCCCCCACACTCTCATTCCCTTCTCCCCACCCCCCCTCCGAGCACATCTCTGGCCCCCCACACTCTCATTCCCCTCTCCCCACCCCCCTCCGAGCACATCTCTGGCCCCCACACTCTCATTCCCTTCTCCCCACCCCCCTCCGAGCACATCTCTGGCCCCCACACTCTCATTCCCCTCTCCCCCACCCCCCTCCGAGCACATCTCTGGCCCCCCACACTCTCATTCCCCTCTCCCCACCCCCCTCCGAGCACATCTCTGGCCCCCACACTCATTCCCCTCTCCCCACCCCCCTCCAAGCACATCTCTGGCCCCCCACACTCTCATTCCCTTCTCCCCACCCCCCTCCGAGCACATCTCTGGCCCCCACACTCTCATTCCCTTCTCCCCACCCCCCTCCGAGCACATCTCTGGCCCCCACACTCTCATTCCCTTCTCCCCACCCCCCCTCCGAGCACATCTCTGGCCCCCACACTCTCATTCCCTTCTCCCCACCCCCCTCCGAGCACATCTCTGGCCCCCACACTCTCATTCCCTTCTCCCCCCCCCCCTCCGAGCACATCTCTGGCCCCCACACTCTCATTCCCTTCTCCCCACCCCCCTCCGAGCACATCTCTGGCCCCCACACTCTCATTCCCTTCTCCCCACCCCCTCCGAGCACATCTCTGGCCCCCACACTCTCATTCCCCTCTCCCCACCCCCCTCCGAGCACATCTCTGGCCCCCACACTCTCATTCCCTTCTCCCCACCCCCCTCCGAGCACATCTCTGGCCCCCACACTCTCATTCCCTTCTCCCCACCCCCCTCCAAGCACATCTCTGGCCCCCACACTCATTCCCCTCTCCCCACCCCCCTCCAAGCACATCTCTGGCCCCCACACTCATTCCCCTCTCCCCACCCCCCCTCCGAGCACATCTCTGGCCCCCACACTCTCATTCCCCTCTCCCCACCCCCCCTCCGAGCACATCTCTGGCCCCCACACTCATTCCCCTCTCCCCACCCCCCGCCGAGCACATCTCTGGCCCCCCCCACTCTCATTCCCCCCTCCGAGCACATCTTTGGCCCCCACACTCATTCCCCCCTCCCCACCCCCCCTCCGAGCACATCTCTGGCCCCCCCACTCTCATTCCCCCCTCCCTAACCCCTCAGAGCACATCTCTGGCCCCGCACACTCTCATTCCCCCCTCCCTAACCCCTCTGAGCACATCTCTGGCCCCGCACACTCTCATTCCCCCCTCCCTAACCCCTCTGAGCACATCTCTGGCCCCGCACACTCTCATTCCCCCCTCCCTAACCCCTCTGAGCACATCTCTGGCCCCGCACACTCTCATTCCCCCCCCCCCTAACCCCTCAGAGCACATCTCTGGCCCCGCACACTCTCATTCCCCCCTCCCTAACCCCTCAGAGCACATCTCTGGCCCCGCACACTCTCATTCCCCCCTCCCTAACCCCTCAGAGCACATCTCTGGCCCCCACACTCTCATTCCCCCCTCCCTAACCCCTCTGAGCACATCTCTGGCCCCCACACTCTCATTCCCCCCTCCCTAACCCCTCTGAGCACATCTCTGGCCCCCCACACTCTCATTCCCCCCTCCCTAACCCCTCCGAGCACATCTTTGGCCCCCACACTCTCATTCCCCCCTCCCTAACCCCTCAGAGCACATCTCTGGCCCCCACACTCTCATTCCCCCCTCCCTAACCCCTCAGAGCACATCTCTGGACCCGCACACTCTCACTCCCCCCCTCCCTAACCCCTCAGAGCACATCTCTGGACCCGCACACTCTCACTCCCCCCTCCCTAACCCCTCAGAGCACATCTCTGGCCCCGCACACACTGATTCCCCCCTCCCTAACCCCTCAGAGCACATCTCTGGCCCCGCACACTCTCATTCCCCCCTCCCTAACCCCTCAGAGCACATCTCTGGCCCCGCACACTCTCATTCCCCCCTCCCTAACCCCTCAGAGCACATCTCTGGCCCCGCACACACTGATTCCCCCCTCCCTAACCCCTCAGAGCACATCTCTGGCCCCGCACACACTGATTCCCCACTCTGAGCACATCTCTGGCCCTCACACTCTCATTCCCCCCTCCCTAACCCCTCTGAGCACATCTCTGCCCCCCCACACTCTCATTCCCCCTCCCAACATACTAACTCCTTCCCTCCTGATCCCTGGCTGTAGCTGCACACTCTGGATTCCTTTGCTGTTGCTCTCTCCAATGCTGCGCTGCCGGCCTTCCCGTTCCGCCCACGTGCGATGGTGTGCTGGCTGGGTCTGCCCACAAAATGTGTCGTGTGCATCAACAAGGGTTGCATTCTGCTCTGATTGGCTTACTGCTGCAATATAGGGGTAGGGTGCGCCTGCTATGGACAGGCTTCATCGCAGCAGCCAATCACTGTAACATGATTCAGCGCACAAGTCCCGCCCAACAAGCCCAAAAAAACGCGACTGGCAGAAAAAATAGCCCAATTAAAAGCAACCCGCGAATCGGGAAAAAAAACCGCGAATGACTACAAAAAGAAGCCCAATCTCGCGGTAAATAAGCGAGGTTGGCAACACTGCTTGCAGCTCTGCTCTGGCAATATAGGGATAGGGTGCTCCTGCTATGAACAGGCTTCATCGCAGCAGCAGCCAATCCCTGTAACATGATTCAGAGCACAAGTCCCGCCCAACAAGCCCAAAAAAACGCGACTGGCAGAAAAAAATAGCCCAATTAAAAGCAACCCGCGAATCAGAAAAAAAATCCGCGAATGACTACAAAAAGAAGCCCAATCTCGCGGTAAATAAGCGAGGTTGGCAACACATGGTTTCTGCCTTACAGGTTACCCAAGCGTTTTATCGTTGGTTCTTCTACCAGTCTCTCTGACGCTAAGGCCCTCTCGCATGGGATTGGTCAGTAAAATGTTACGTCATTAGAAAACCCAAAGAGGCTGGGGAAAAAAAAAAAAAAAGGAAAGCACTTTTTCTTAGCTGTAGTTGTGTTGAACTTCCGGGTCCTGCTCGTGCTCCGGATCGGGTTATTGTGACTGTTGTTTCCAGCTCCCGCTCCAGATCTGTGGGTGGAGCTGCTGTTTCAAGCACATGCTCTTTTTGGGTTAGAGACTTAAATGTGCTTCCTGGAGCGACTCCCCGGTTTACTACGTAAAGTAAGTGTTGTTTCTCCCGGGCCTGGACAGGTACCATTGCAATAGGAGGGAGCTGGAATCTCTGCTAGTACTAGGACCACATTTCAGGAACTGGGCTAAAGGATTTTTCTTAATCAGCACCTTGCTACAAAGCAGTTGAGCCTTAGAGTTTAGAGCAAGAAACTGTAGTATGGAAAACGTTAGCTTTAAAAACGTTTCCCCGAGTTTGATGAATTAATTTTTGTACCATGACACCAATTATTAAGGTGGTGTGCCATTCTTTGTCTATAGATGGAAAGCTTAGTAAATCAAGCCTCTTGTTTTATTACTGCTATTAATTTCTGTTTTGTATCGTACTAAAATGTTAAAGGCAACAGAGGTAAATGCTTTGAACATTTTTGCTTTATTTATACGAATTAAATTTGACAGATAAAACGCAGATACAGTGATGTCGATATTTTCCTTATGCTTTATATTCAGGTTATTTTTTGAAGACGTTTGCCGCAGGTACTTCTAGCTAAAGCACAGTTCTTATTCTTTGGAAGGAAAAGCGACCACTAAGACAGGTTAAAAAGTTTCCTTGTGCTTAATTAATAAATATGTATTTTGTTTATCATCTTGATGGTTTAGCATGATAGAATTACCAGAAGAGAAGAGGCCTGAGCCGGCTACTTATGAAAGACTAGTCCATAAGAATGCCTCGGAGTACCACTATATGAAGATCCGGCTGTAAGATCACCTCTGACTAGAGTAATTTTGTGCACGCTCGTTAACTACAAATTGGTATTGATTGTAGCATGCTTTAGTAATCCATTCTAATGGTTTTTTTTTTCAGAGAATTCCAAGAGGAGGGAGTTCGTTTGAATGCTGCTCATTTCAAGCAGCTGATCCTTTCGGCATTAAGGGACTTGCATGGAGAGGTAAAGTGCGGACAACCCATGTCACATGAAATGATTAATAACTAGCACTGAGTCAAAGTGGTGCAACAAAATAATAGACTACACTAATTGAAAATTTAAAACATTAATCTCTCAAAAGAATATTTGAACAGCAACCAGAATAAATATACTGAAAAATTTAAACTGAGGATTAACAGGCTGATACAAAAAGAAACGCGGGAGAGCAGGCAAGCACCTGCTCTCCCAGCGTGCGCACAGGCCAGTGTCCTATGCGCACGATACAGTAAATACAATTATGCTAATTAGGGCCCATGGTAAAAGGAGGCGCTAGGGACACTAGTGCGTCCCTAGCACCTCCTTTTTGACAGTAGTGGCGGCTGTCAGCGGGTTTGACAGCTGACGCTCAATTTTGCCGGCGTCTGTTCTCAGACCCACTGACAGCCACGGGTTCGGAAACCAGACGCCAGCAAAATTGAGCGTCCAGTTTTCAAGCCGCGGACTGATTTTAAATATTTTAAATTATTTTTTTACTTTTGGGACCTCCGACTTAATATCGCCATAATATTAAGTTGGAGGGTGTACGGAAAAGCAATTTTTCCTGCTTTTCTGTACACTTTCCCAGTGCAGAGAGAAATTAATGCCTACCTTTGGGTAGGCGCTAATTTCTGAAAGTAAAATGTGTGGCTTGGCTGCACATTTTACTTTTTGAATAGTGCGGGAATAACTAATAGGGCCATCAACATGCATTTGCATGTTGCGGGCGCTATTAGTTTCGGGGGGACATGCGTTTTCGATGCGCTATTACCCCTTACTGATTAAGGGGTAAAGCTAGCGCGTCAAAAACGCGCGTCCAACCGTGGGTTAACAGTGCGCTCTATACTGTATCGGCCTGTAGGTGAGACCATTTATAATACCTGTGCTTAATGTAATTTTATGTACCTCAGGTACTTTATAATCATAATGGTCATATCCACACCGCCACCTTCTTAATTTCTGATTTTTGGAATATGTGCAAATAAAGTGGAACCAAAATTACTCCCCTTGTTAGTCTTTATCCATATGAGAATCACAATGTCCTCACATGGCTCAGCAGAAACCAAACCGACATAGCACCATGTTTCACTTGCCACTGCCAACTACTGATTGCTATGTCACAAAGGGGCTGATGCAAAAAAAAAAAAAATTGTGGAAAGCGGGTGCTGAAAAGTCAGCGCCCGTAAGGGGGACACCATGCTATATTGTAATTAGGGTGTCGTGTTAGCAAGGAGGCGCTAGGGTCTCTTGTGCGCCCCTAGCGCCTCTTTGCTAACACGAACCCGCGGCGGCTGCCGATTACAAAAACTGACGCCCGTTTTCATTACTGGCAGACGGCCGCTTATGAAAACCGATGCCGAGTTTACCGGCGTCGGTCTTCCTAACTTGGCGGTCTGCCGAGGTGTGTATATATATATATTTATTTATTTTTTACTTAGGAAGTACAGAAAAGCATTTTTTTTCTGCTTTTCTGTACTTCTTTTACATGTGCTCAGCTATTAATGCCTGCTCCAGGCAGGTGTTGTTAACTGAGAGCTAAATATGCGTCTGAGATGCACACTTTTTTTTTTTAATGCGGAGTGATTGAGTAATAGCACTCATCACATGCAAACGCACGTGAATGAGGCTATCGCATTCACTCCGCGTTGGACGCGTGTTAAATAGGCGCTAATCCCCCTATTGCATTAGGGGGTGGATTAGCGCCTATTTAACCCGTGTCCGACTGTGGGTTATAAAGTGCACTCGGCCCCTAAATGAGGGAAGCTAATATCAGTACTACTACTATTAAAGATCCCTCATTTGAAACCAGAGTGTAATCTATTGGTTTAAGCCAATCATAATAGGCACTACTGGGGCTTTGGATGCCTTCCTTGCATTTTATTTAATCAAAGGCTATAGTACAGTTTAACGTTTTTGAGTCTTTCTTAACTTTATTTTATTTTCATTATCTTTTATTTGCATTAAGAAAAAAACTCAAAGTTTAACTGTGTTATAGCCTATGATTAAATAAAAGGCAAGGAAGGCATCCATAGCACCGGTAGATTACACTCTGGTTTCAAATGAGGGTTCTCTGACAGTAGTATCTGAAATGTAATGCCGCTGCTGGGGGAAAATAAAGGGACTAGGCAAAAATTAGCTTCAGGAACCATATAATACAAAGAGTAATGCCCTGCCACCTGATCCCACCAGGGAAATGAAACTGGCCCTTGACCCCTTTTGAGAGGATTAAATCTCTAGGGCGTGTGAGTTTTGTGTTTGTTGAAATGAGGGAGGGGCAGTTTCCTCTTCCTCCTTCGGGCTTCCAGCTCTATCGGAACAGACCTCTGTTGGGCATTGGCACTTTGAGGCTTCATTCGTAGCCAGCTGGCATTTTCCTCTATTTCTTTTTGCCCTTCAGGCACTGTTAGTGTGGTCCTTCTCTTCCTGCCCTCTGAATCTCCAGTCCTCCTTCCTATCTTAGACCACCTTGCTGTCCCAACCTCTTGCCCCTGCATGTCTCTAAAATGCTCCCTCATCTCCATTCCCCTTCTCTCAAACTGCATAGCAACAGCGTCTCATGCAGCAGCAGTGGCTTGCAGTGATAGCTCTGGTGGAGGTATGTTGCCCCCTGAAATTTTGCTACCTGGGGGATGGGGCAGGGAACCCCCCACCTCCTCCATTCATTTCTGTTTTTAATGGGATACGTATGTTTAATCAGTAGTAGTGTGCAGTATTGTTTTGAGTTATTTGGCTGTGATGCTCTGATACCATGTTTTTCTGCGCAGGTTGGAGCAGCTTTGTTGTTTGATGTCCTGACATTTGATGAAAAGAGCTTGTCTGCGATCCTCAGAATATCTAACCGGTAAGAAAAAGATTTCACATCTTGCAAGTGTTGGTTTATAGACCTGCTCTAAAAATAATGAAATTGATGCTCCAGTAGTGATTGGAAACCATTAAGAATACTGTTTCTTGGTGAAATGTTTATTAAACACTGACCTCAAATATAGCAAGGGGGTATAAATGCAATTACCCACGTTGGTATACATTTGTCCAGTAGGGTTCGGTCAGCGGGGGTGGCTTTCCCTCACGCCCACTGGGATATCACCATACTATTTTTTTTATCGTGTAAATACTTTTTTTTTTTTTTTTTTTTTTTTTTAAAGTTTATTTAATTTTTATTGAGAAACCAACAGATACAAAACTTGTAAACAGTGAACAACGGTAGAAGCATCACAATCAGTTCTGCAATCGTGAAACACAACATATGACATCCTCCATTGTAAGAGAGCTCTAAAAGTAGGCCCTCCACTCAATCATATAATGGGCTTAGACCACCTACATTTATACACAAACCTCAATGAATAAATCGTGTTAAAGCCCACCAAGTGAAACGTGAAGTTTAAGCTTTTGGATTCCCAACTGTTTTTTCCCCCCCCCCCCCTCTTCCCATCCCCCCCTTCCCCCTAAATAGGATTGAGAACCAGAAGTTCATTACTTGCCACAGGGAATGAGCTGTTATTTATCTCAACCACATAATATTACCATAGCCTGAGCTGAACTAAATAACTTCCGTACCTTTCCCCTGTCCCCAACCCCTCCCTTTGGATACACAGCCATGTATTCCCATCTCAATCCCAGAAAAAAAAAACCCCCTGCCAATCCCATCTCCATAAAACTAAAAAGAAAACTCCAGTAGCCTACCCCAGTTAACTACGGACATTCATTAAGAATCCGGCTTCTAGCAATGTGAGGAAGAGACTGAATATATGGATCCCAAACACTAAGAAATCGTTTACTTTGTACTGGGGATTGTCGAATGGCCATCTGTTCCATCTGCATCATTGAATACAATAGATTCCTCCATGCCCAAAAAGAAGGGGAATCAGCGCTTCTCCAGTTCATGAGGATCACTCGCTTCCCCACCACACTGGCTTTCTGCAAAAATAACCTGGTGCCAGGATCTCGTATTCGCATCGGGGGTATGCATCCAAATAGAATCCACAAGGGCGCAATCGGAATTGAAACATGTAAGATGGTAGCCAAATAGTGTGCAATCTGGGTCCAAAAAGCCTGAATCACAGGGCAAGCCCAAAAACCATGAGCCAAAGTAGCCCCCTCCTTCTGACACCGCAGACATGAACCCGATGCTGCAATATGTTGTCTTTTGGCCATCTGGGGCGAGATATAAGCCCTTCCCAAAAATTTGTACTGCAGTTCTCTATAGTATGTATTATACGAGATCCTGGCAATCCGACCATAACAGATTCGCAATATGCCGGCGGTGACTACAAACTCCCCATCCGCAGTCCATCTGGCTGCCAGTATGGAATACATCTCTACCTTTTTCAAGCGGTGTAATTGTTGATAATAATATGATAGGGATGGTGCTTTAGTTCTAGAGAGGGCCAACAAGTTTTCCAGTTTCTGAAAGGTCGAGATTTGCCTAAATGCCAGAGGGATGGTCTTAACATAGTGTTGAAGTTGTAAATAAGGGAATACAGTAATTACTCCCCTCCCATAACTCTTCTGCAATTCAGAAAATGACATCAGAGTCCCCTCTGCGGTAAATACATGCCCCAGGTATTTAATTCCCACCTTTTTCCATTCCTGAAACTGTGGAGAGGTGATCCCCGGTAAGAAATCCGTGTTCCCATGAACCGGGAGCAAGTATGCACTGACTCTAGGCATTTGAATAGCTTTAGTCAAAGTAACCCAGGCCTGCCGTATCGGCAATACCACCTTGGACTGAGTCAGTACTGGGGGGAGTTTTGCTGGCTCTACCTGGAGCGCGTAACTAACATGAATCGGGTATTGAAGTGCACTTTCCGCCAAAAAACTAGTATGTGAAGACGTACCAAGCAACCAATCTCGTATAATCCGCAGGTTGCATGCCACGGCGTACAACGCCAGGTTCGGCACTCCCAGGCCTCCCATCCCCCACCTCTGCTGCAACCAGACCAAGGGAATCCTCGCCTTGCCTCCCCTCCACAGAAATTTCCGCACACAGCTATCTAATAACGACGCATCTCCCCTTTTCAAATGGAGAGGAAGGGTTTGAAATAAGTATAACCACTTGGGTAGAATAACCATTTTAAATAGGCTTACCCTACCACACAGAGTTAAAGGAAAGTTTCGCCACGTCGCAAGTGTGTCTTGCGTATAGCGGAGCAGACTCGGCACATTAGCGTTATAAACCAGAGAAGGGTCTACCGGGACTCTCACCCCCAAATAGCGAAAGGAATCGATCGCCCATTGCAAGGGGAAAGAGTCCCTCCATCTCTCCTTCAGCGCTTCTGGAAAGGCCAATGCAGAGGACTTATGTTCGTTCAACCGAAATCCCGAAAAGAGTCCAAAGGAGCCCATTACAGCGAGCAGAGAGCCCAAAGACCGAACCGGATCAGTCAAAAATACCAAAAGGTCATCCGCAAAGGCTGCACATTTAAAGATTTCTCTATCAAATCGCACTCCCCGAATACCAGGCGCTCCCTGTATGGTAAGCAACAATGGTTCTAGTTGCAACAAAAAAAGAAGCGGAGACAACGGACAGCCTTGACGAGTGCCTCTCCTAATAGGAAACACTGCAGACCGATCTCCATTAACCAAAATGGTTGCCTGTGGATCCTCATATAATAATTGCACTGCCTCGTAAAACAGGCCCTCAAAACCCATGTGTCTCAGAATATAAAACAAATAACTCCACTCCACCCTATCGAAAGCCTTTTCGGCGTCAAAACTGATAGCCATATAGGGAGTATTCATAAAGCGACAGATTTCCATTGCCGCCAAAATCCTTCGCAGATTTGAGAGGGCGTATCGCTTTCTAACAAATCCCACTTGATGGGGTCCCACGAGAGAGGGCAACACCACCGCTAGGCGATCCGCCAAAATTTTAGCTAACAACTTTTGGTCAAAGTTCAGCAAGGAGATAGGACGGTAGGCATCAGGCAGCAGTGGGTCCCTGCCCTGTTTCGGAATAAGTGTAATGTGGGCTACATTCATCCGTGGTGGAAAACTTCCTTGTCGGATTAAAGAGGAAAAGAGCGAGGTTAAAGGCCCCGGCACTCTATCAAGCAAGCCCTTATAAAATTCTGCCGAGAGACCATCCGGTCCCGGGGTTTTTAAGCGTTTAGATTTATAAATAGCCCTCCGGACTTCCTCCTCCGAAATTGGCGTATTTAAAGTCATTTTTTGCTCCTCTGTAAGAATGGGAACCGGCAGAGACTCACAAAACTGGCTGCATGCCTCCCCCGACCAGCCTTCCGTCTCATATAATCGCTGATAAAAATTTCGAAAGAGGCGCAGTATGGTGCGTGTGTTTGTTTCCACGTGCCCATTCTCATTCTTTAGTCCCGTAATAAACCGAGGCGCTCTCGAAGATCGAATCAAATGTGTCATTAATTTACCCGCCTTATTGCTATGTTGATACAACCTATGCTGATAATATAACATACTTTTTTTTGCCCTCTGGTGTAGTACTGAATTTAGCGTATTTTGTACAGATAGGTAATTATCTCTATTTTGTCTCGTTTGCGAACGGACCAAACAAATCCGGGCCCTGTGTAGTTGTTCAGTCAACAGTAATACTTGTTTATTCAAACTCTTCCGCCGGTGTGCCACATATGCGATAATATCTCCCCGGAGAACTGCTTTAGCAGTGTACCAATATAATACTGGCTGCTCAATATGTGCCTCGTTTGAAGATTCATAGTCCGCCCACCGTTTTGTTAGATATTCATTAAAATGCTTATCTTCAGCCAGGTAGTAGGGATATCTCCACAACCGAGCCCCTTGTTCCGGACGCCCAGCCTGCACATCTAGCCAAACAGGTCCATGATCTGAGATGAAAATATCATCAATACCCGCCTCTTGTATTGTAGGAAACATATGGGCGCTAGTTAGAAAAAAATCTATACGGGAATAGGTGGCATGTGCCCGGGACAAATGAGTAAAAGTTTTGTCCCCTGGGTTCAATGTACGCCACGGATCCACTAAATGCAGGTTTTTCTGCAAATGCGCGGGTCCCTTACCCATTCCATACTCTCTGCGCCTATTTTGTGAGGCGTCTAACAGAGCATCTTGGATCGTATTAAAGTCTCCCCCCATAATAATATTATCTGAGATGTATGGAAGGAGGTGTTGGTACACCTCTTGAAAAAATGTTTGGCTAAAGGTATTCGGGGCATACACGTTACACAGTATTAGAGGTTTAGCGTATAACTCCCCAATCAATATAAGAAACCGGCCCTCCGGATCTTTAATCTCCTTCTGAACTTGATAGGGTAAAAATTTACTAAGCAAGATCGCTACCCCCGCCGATCGAGTAGTAGCCGAAGCATAATAAACCCCCCCTACCCAACCGCCAGCTAATTTGGTGTGTTCTATATCCGTGAGGTGTGTCTCTTGTAAAAATCCAATGTCAGTCCCTTTACGCTTGAATGCCTGTAGGATCTTGTTTCTCTTAATCGGGGTATGGATGCCGCATACATTCCATGAAACGATACGAGTTAATGTACTAGGCATGGAGCTGAGTAAAGAAACAGCATAGAATAGCTAAATATGCCATCCAGACGAAGGCCGTCCCAGCTAAGGCCCTCGTCCGTATCTTCCCTCTTTTTTTTTTTGCAATAGCATACTGGAGCGTTCCCTTAAAAGGACACGGAATACATTGAATGAAATGACTTAAGAAGCCATCGGCTAGTTCAGATTTGAACCCCACTTGCTCCCCCCTCCCCTCCCCAGAGACTCCCCCCCCCTTCCCCACTCCCACCCCGTCTCTCTCAACCATCCCCCAGACCCCAAATGGGTCTACGCCTTTCATTAGAATGCAGACCGGGACTTCCCCCACCCAGGTCTGCATTGGAGGGCGCATCCCAGACCGGATAGCCACCCCCCCTCCCGCTCCCCCTCCCCCCCACAACGCTTGCATGTAACGTTTCCAATATGTGCATAGCCCCCGCTTTTTTTTTTTTTTTTTTTTTTTTTTTCTCTCCATTTCCGTAGATTGCTAACATTCTGCTATACCTCAATTACTAAACTTGGAATAACTGTGCAATGACACTCCCAATTAAGGGAACCCTATAACCTCCAACTATACTGGAACAGTCCATTTAGTCTTGCGGTATTGTCTTTTCCATCATTGATGAAACTCTGGAAGTTGGTTTCCTCTTCGGACGTTCCACACGCTGCCAATTCGAAATTGCATCCCCCCGAGGCTTCGTGGCTGTGTCTTCCAAAATAGCCCGAGGGGGTTCCAGATGCGCTTGTTGAAACACCTTGGTGGCTTCCTGCATGGTTTTCAAGCGATAGGTCGTCCCATCCTTTTGGAACGACAGGGAAAAAGGAAAATTCCATCTGTATCTTATGTCTGCCGCACGTAGAGCTGCAGTAACACTTTTCAATTCATATCTCTTTTTTAAGGTACTAGCTGCCAAGTCCTGATAGACCGAGACTGCAGCATTTCTCCAATTCCATTGCTTCTTCTTACGGGCCACCGCCAGAATGGTTTCCTTTTGCAAGTAGCTGTTGAAATTTATTATAATATCTCTCGGTTTGTTATCTCTGCGGGCTCCCAATGCCCTGTGCGCTCTTTCTATGGTAAGGGATTCTGGTGCTGACTCTCCTGCCGTGGGTGCCGCTCCCTCTTCCCCCTGATCAAGAAGGAAGGCACAAAACGATTTAGCAGTCTCCATGCTGTCTCGAAAGTCTGCCAATTCTGGTATCCCTCGCAGTCGGATGTTCATTCTCCTTGATCGGTTTTCCATATCTTCCAGCTTATCTTGCAGCACAAGCAGTTCAGTATAGGTTTCAGTGGTTTTTTGGGTTAGGGTCTGCAACTTTGCCGCATGGCTTTCCACCTGGACATCTAGATCATCGACTCTATGTCCCAGCGCTAGAAAATCCTCTCTCAATTCCGAAAAGGAGTGTAGCAGTTCCTCTTTATTCTGCTTCATGTCCGCCCGAAGTTCGATAAACCAATCTCTCATGGTGTCCTTTGTTGGTAAGTCCGAGAGGGATGACGCCCCCTCCCGAGATGTTTGTGGGGATAGTATCGGTGCCTCAGAGTCAGAGCCTCCCCCTCCACTCCCCTCAGGTCCTTCTGTTATGTCCATCCCTGATTGCCGCATCTCAGCCGCCACTTTGGTAAATGAAAACTTTTGTAAATCACTTTTTTTCCTGGTAGCCATCCGCTTAATGAAGATTAAACCCCTAAAAAAAAACAAGCTCCTTTTTGGGAAGTGCTGAATCAGCTCCGCGGTAAAGAAGGGGAGGATCACAGCCCAGCCCTTCCACCGGGAAGGTGCTCTACCTTTTCCTATTCAGCACAATCTGGCCTCTCCCAATGGTAGGCAGCCCCACTCTGTTGCAGGAGGCTGCAATACGCTATTAAGTCTGGACTACCACGTTGCAAAAGTGCTTCCCCGGTGTAAAGCGTAAGCGGGGCCTCGTACCTCCGACCGTGTATTCCCTTCTCTTCACCGCTAGCGCCACCAGGTCCTCGGGTAGCTGCTCAAGCACTGGTGAAGGACAGCTTTAGCTTCAGTTTAATAAAAGCTTAGAAGCAGACCCCGACGCACGTCTCTCCCCCTGGTTCCTCTCGCGGCTCTTATAAGACGCAGCAATTAGCGTACCCCATCTTCCCTGTTCAGGCCAAAATCGCAGCCCTCAGATGTCACAGGCCCTGTATACACTCCATCACAGATAATAAAATGGCGGTTCGGGTCACTCGTCTTCGACGCCCCTCCTCAGTCTCCCCTGCCGCCCGGGCCAGCCGGGCCCTTGCACACCAGGTATCTGAAGGTTTAGGTTTGCACCTACGTTTACAGTCGTCCGCGCCGGCTAAGTTTCTCCCAGACTCAGTCCCCCTCGGCAGAAAGACAGGCCGTGATGCAAGCGCACCCCGTGGCCACGTGGCGCTACTGTGCTCCCCGGCTATGCTTACTACTGGCTGTGCCGTCGGACCGGGGGACGCTTCTCCGCTTCTCCGATCGCTGTCTGCACTCTCCGCTGGCCCGTTTCTTTGGCGCTGAAGCTGCCTGGATATAGCGGTGTCGGTAAGCCTGGGGCGCCACGGCAAAGGTTTCACGACCCGAGAGGAAGTTCAAAATGGCGAACGGGTGAACCTCGGCCCCGCTGCACTTACAAAAGCGGCGTTCCCGGCTGGCGCGTATCCGCAGTTATTTTTGCTCTGTTACTATTTATTTGATCCGTGTCACTTTGGCAGTTCGATGGAGGTAGTATGAGCGCGGTTTGCACATCTTTTCAAAGCGCTGTTTAGGTTTCTAGGAGGAGCGGGACGGGAGCCCCTCGCTCACGCAGCCATCCAGTCACGCGGCCAACAGCGCCCCCACCTCGTGTAAATACTTTTAATAAATCATTCTCCAATAAATCTTCAGCCCTGGAGCTGAAGTAAGTTTCGAGCACCAGCCGACGTGCCAGGAACCTCTGACCCTGCTGCGCTCCCTCCCCGCCCCTTTTTGTTGCTGGGAAGTCTTTATTATTGTCAACATTCTTCTGTACTCGCGAAGCGTGTCATCTGTCTGAGTATCGCTGCTAGTACAAATCCTGTGTGCGCCTGTAAATACATGCTCTGAGATAGAATCAGATCCCTCGACCTAACGAAAAAATTCTGCCCATGTGCTCATAAGAGGAGATTGACTTAGACAAAATTGTGAACCCTTTCTTACAATAAAGATGCCAGAATTCTATTGTATTAAAATAAGTATTGCTATGGACCTAAGCATTCTTTCTCCTTAGGCTACCTGGATCAGGATTTAGTTACAAAGCATCGAAATCCCTTTAGCAAAAATGAAATCATTCGATTTCTTTCTTTAGCCCTTGAGGATATACTCTTCCATTTATGGATAAATCGTTCCAATTGCAGTAGCTTGGTATTCAAAGATTTGCACGTGGAGGGGCCCTGGAGTTGGATCAAACTCACTATGCATAGTTCCTCTATGGTATGGGAAGTGGCTAGCCAACGAGCTACTAAGGGCGCTTTGTTTTTTGTCTCCGTATGCAGCTAAGGTGTGTTCTAAACTTACGAGTCTCACCCACATACACAAGATTGCAGGGGCACCATACAATGTAAATAACTCCTTCTGAAGTGCAGGACAAAAATTGAGAGAATCTAAAAGGCTTCCGATGTGGGAGCTTTATCTCTGTTCCTGGAACTGTATGTTTACAGATGTTACACGGTCCACATGAATAAAACCCTTTGTTTAAACTAAGCAAATCATTTACCCTGGATGTGTAATGAGCTGAATGAACTAACTGCTCATAAAGATTGCTCGCTCTAGTAAGGGCAAAAGTGGGTGGTGGTTGAAAAAACAGGATGGATACTCAGAACATGCTAGTATTTCTTGATGTTCAGTTTGAGATTGTGTATGTGAAGAATAGAGAAGAACAAAAGCTTACTTTTTGTTGGTCTGTATTTTTAGTAGGAGGAGACAGGAGCCATTCTGTATTAGCCCACTGCACTCTTTTGTATGCTTTAATAATAATGCGATGATACCCCCATGTGTTAAATCTTTGCTTCATTTCCTCTGTTTGTAATTTAAACTCCACTACTGTAGAGCAGAGGCGTCTCAACCGTAAAAATTGCCCCATAGGTAAGTTATCCCTAAGAGGCCTAGGGTGAAAACTCCTATAGTGGAGTAAGGTGTTACATCGGAAGGCAACTGATTGGATGGAGAAAGCTTGTTCGAGAGGTGTTCTCTATCTGTTCTGTACTTGAATTGAAAGTGAAATGTAGATTGATGCCACGTGTTCAGCCATTTCCAAATGCTCCTGTAATATTGCGGCGTCTCCCATCCATAACATAAAAATGTCCGGAACTGAATGTTGTCTTTATATATGGGCAAACTGAAAGCCATTTCTTTTCACATTTGCCTATGTAAAGATTAGCAAGATCTGGAGCCATGGATAACCCCATGGCAGTTCCCTTTATCTGCTGGTAAGAGATGCCCTTAAAACTGAAGAAAGTTTCTTGTAATGCTAGTGAAGCTAGTTCCACCCAAAAGGAAACCGCTGCGAAGTGCCCCTCTGTGCCAAAGTGTCATGTATCACATCATTACTTCTTTTTGCAGAATGTTAGTATGCAATGAGGTAATGTCTATTGTAATCAAATGCAAATTTTGGAAAGGGCCCTAATATTTCTCCAACAAGGTGAAAAAATGTGTTCCCTGTACGTACCCGGATCAGTCCAGACCATGGGTTGAGCCTTCTGTCCAGCAGATGGGTACAGACCAAAACTGAAAGGGTATCCTATATCAGGACCGAGCCTACCCTACAGCCCTTCAGTATTTGTCTGTCTCCAGTAGATGCAGGCAGCTCACCCTGCGGTTCCCTTACCTTATTACTTTACCCTACTCTGTGTGGGTTTCTCTCTCGCTATTTGACTGAGATCAAGCAAGTATTATTTTTTTTTTTAATTTGTTTATACAAAAAATTTTTTTTTTGAAGTTACTCTGTCAGTTCAGGGGACAGCGCTGTCTCCTCGCGCTTGGGGAGCCTAGGGGGGGCTTGCCCCTTGAGTTATCAGCCTAGGCTCTCTTCCCAGTGACCTTAGGATTTGGGGCGATACTGGTTGTACAGTCACTCCCCCCCCCCCCCATACAGCTGCCTTGGGCCCCGGGATGTTTAATTCCCCGGTTATACTAACAGGGAAGTTTCATTCCCCTGTAATTAATAAAAAAAAAAAAAAAGTACAAGAGACATTGCATAAATAAGGCAGCTTTTTACCTCTGAGTCAGAGAAGTGAGCATGCAGGGTTCGTTCTCCTGCACTCACTCCTTCAGGGCAGCACTGCTCAGCTGATTTCCCCTGCCTTGCGGCTTTTTTTTTTTTTTTTTCCTTCAGTCATGCTGCAATCTCACCTCTGTTTAGCCTGCGGGGAGCCTGCCTCATTGCTCTCCCGCGAAGGGTTTTGTTCTGGGTGCCTACCGGGTGTGAGGGTCCCTCCGTGGCGCCAGGGGAGGTCATCTCGTCGCGTGGCCAGGCTGTTTCAGACTTGGGAAACCGTGGGAATGGCGGCCATCTTGGGTATCGGTGCAGCTCCCGATTCAGGGCTGCAGGAGGGAGAGGAGCCAGATTTTTTTCGTTTCTCTTCCCGATTTAAGCCCTGTACCCCCTCCGGATGAGGCCCCCGACCTTCCTTCCCCCCCCCCCCTTGCCTCTGGGAAATCCAGGCCATGTTTTTTCATCAGAATTTGTGCTGTTAATGCACAAATCCTATTTGGCTAGCTTGCAAGAGGAGGAGGGACCCCCCCCCCCCCGGTCCTAATCCTGCGGTTGCCCACCCTGTTTGCCCCTGCAGTGCCGGATGTGCAAGACTCTGTGAGAGTTAGGGTGGTACCGGGGGTCCCCTCCCCCCCCCCTCACCCGTGGATCCGCCTCAGCCACCTACGATTCCAGACCAAGAACCGGATGCGGATTTGTCCTTGCCGGTCCCCCCCCTCTTGAGGAGGATGACCCCAAAGTGCTCCGCTTCTTTCAGCAGGAGGAGCTGGAGCCGCTCATTCCCTTCATCCTACAGGAGCTGGGGATTGAAGTCTCTCCGGAGGATACGATTATGGCCGCGATGTCAGCTCACGTGGACCCTGTCCTGGTGGGACTCAGGGCGCCTCCATGCACTTTCCCGTTCCATCCCATGCAGAAGCTGCTGCTCCTTCAGGAATGGGAGGCTCCTGAGACGGGGCTCCAAGTGGGTAGAGCTATGGACAAGCTCTATCCTCTTCCCAAGGATTGCCTGGAAATGTTTAAAATTCCCAAGGTGGATTCTTCCGTACCTGCGGTCACCAAGCACACCACTATTCCGATGGTGGGAGCCATAGCTTTGAAGGATGTCCAGGACTGTAATCTTGAATTTTATCTCAAGCATATCTTTGAAGTCCTGGCCTTAGGAGTCCGGGCGACGATCTGCAGCAGTCTCATGCAGGGGGCAAGTCTTAGGTGGGTCTAACAATTGCTCAGCACCCAGGACCTCCCGTCTGCAGAGGCAGAGCAGGCTGAACGACTGGAGGGCGCTGTGGCGTATGGAGCAGATGCTTTCTACAACTTAGTCCGCATGCAGGCCAAAGTGATGGTCTCCGCAGTATCGGCCAGACGTCTCCTCTGGCTGCGCAGTTGGTTGGCAGATTATTCTTCCATGTCTCAGTTGGGCACACTGCCTTTCAAGGGTAAGTTGCTTTTTAGAGAAGACCTGGAACAGCTTATTAAGTGTTTGGGGGAGAACAAGGCACCCGAAACAGACTAGGTCTTTTTTTCCCTACGTGTTCCCATTTCAGAGGTCAGCGAAGGTATAACAGGACGCGGGGCTCCTTTCCTAGGGGTCCAAGTCCCAGTCCTGGACTCATTCCTTTTGGGGCTGCTGTGCCTTCCGAGATCTCAACACTCAACCGCAAAGCCCTCCTCCCAATGAGATCCGTCCGGCCCATTCCTCCGTTCCAAACTTAGGTAGACGTCTCTCCCTGTTTCTTGAGGAATGGGTCAAAATCACAACGGACCAGTGGGTCCTCGAGGTGGTGGTAGAGAGAGGTTATGCATTAGAGTTTGCTCGGGACCTGCCGGATTTGTACATAATCTCCCCTTGCGGACACCGGAAGTGGGCAGCTGTCTGCCGGACTCTTGCCAAGCTCCAGGGACTAGGAGCCATAGTCTCAGTTCCGGTGGAGGAACAAGGTGCCGGCCAGTATTCCATCTACTTCGTCGTTCCCAAAAAGGACCTCTAGGGTTAACCGAGCCCTCCGGATACCTCATTTTCAAATGGAAACCCTGAGGGCTGTGATTGCGGCAGTTCACTCAGGTGAATTTCTGGCCTCTCTCGACTTGACGGAGGCTTACCTACACATCCCTATCCGACACAAGCATCAGAAGTATCTTCGCTTCAACATCCTGGGCCAACACTTCCGGTTCCGGCCACTACCCTTCGGCCTTGCCACCGCGCTCGCACCTTTACAAAGGTCATGGTGGTGGTGGCGGCTGCTCTCCGTCGAGAGGGAGTCTTAGTCCATCCTTACCTGGACGATTGGCTCGTGCGGGCCAAGTCGGAGGCTCTCTGTAGGGCACGAACTTCATCCTGTGTCAAATTCCTTAAAGTTCTGTTGGTATAGCGTTGTGGCTCTATATACATTCTTTGCGTACCAATTCTGCAAATGTAGCTGTAGCTGCTTCGATTGGACCTGGAGGCACCCACTTTGAAGGTGGGAACACCACTGATGTCTATAAATCTGTTTGTGCAGAGAAAAATGTCAATCTCAATTGCCTTAAAATCTTTACAAAGATTTTTCTTCTTCAAAGGGTGAATGGTGGATAACTGGCGCAAAAGATAAACCCTTGTTAAGGAGGGATTCTTGTTGCTGGTGTAAGAGATACACGTGATTAACAACCACTGTGCTTGCTCTAAAACTACTGAGTTCACTTAATACCTGGGTTGCCGCGAATGTAATTGGAACCACCGGTCCGATCATGAGGAGATGGCTTTTCCTTGATAGTGTTTGGTGAACTTGTCTGGTACTAATAAAGGACAATTAGTATTGTTAGTATCACAATTATGTTCATCTGTATCTTCTGCTCATGTCCTACGGTTTGGTTCTATGTTCTTCTCCTGATGAATCATCTGAGGAATCTTGAAACGTAACATGTCTCTTCTTGTTTTTGCTGAAATTTTATGAAGATCACACATATACATTACCGTTTTTATAATTTGTCTCCCCTCTGTGAAATTTTGTTAGTTTCATTTGTTTAATGTCTGCTCTAAATTTGTCCATTTGGGTCTGGAATTCAGCCTAAAGTCATGGGATAGGAGGCAGTGTCCTTTCGTGGATTACAAACTGGTTAAAAGACAGGAAACAGAGTAGTATTAAATGGTCAGTTTTCTCAGTGGAAAAGGGTAAACAGTGGAGTGCCTCAGGGATCTGTACTTGGACGGATGCTTTTCAATATATTTGTAAATGATCTGAAAAGGAATACAACGAGTGAGGTTATCAAATTTGCGGATGATACAAAATTATTCAGAGTAGTTAAATCACAAGCAGATGTGATACATTACAGGAGGACCTTGCAAGACTGGAAGATTGGGCATCCAAATGGCAGATGACATTTAATGTGGACAAGTGCAAGGTGTTGCACATAGGGAAAAATAACCCTTGCTGTAGTTCCATATTAGGAGCTACCACCCAGGAAAAAGATCTAGGTATCATAGTGGATATACTTTAAAATCGTCAGCTCAGAGTGCTGCAGCAGTCAATTAGGAATTATTAGGAAGGGAATGGTTAATAAAACAGAAATTGTCATAAAGCCTCTGTATCGCTGCATGGTGACACCGCACCTTGAATACTGTATACAATTCTGGTCGCCGCATCTCAAAGATATAGTTGCGATGGAAAAGATACAGAGAAGGGCAACCAAAATGATAAAAGGGATGGAACAGCTCACCTATGAGGAAAGGCTGAAGAGGGGAGCTGTTCAGCTTGGAGAAGAGATGGCTGAGGTGGGATATGATAGAGGTCTTTAAGATCATGAGAGGTCTTGAATGAGTAGATGTGACTCGGTTATTTACACTTTCGGGTAATAGAAGGACTAGGGGGCATTCCATGAAGTTAGCAAGTAGCACATTTAAGACTAATCGAAGAAAATTATTTTTCACTCAACGCACAATAAACCTCTGGAATTTGTTGCCAGAGGATGTGATTAGTGCAGTTAGTGTAGCTAGGTTCAAAAAAGGTTTGGATAAGTTCTTGGAGGAGAAGTCCATTAACTGCTATTAATCAAGTTTACTTAGGGAATAGCCATCAGTAGCATGGGATCTTCTTGGTGTTTGGGTAATTGCCAGGTTCTTGTGGCCTGGTTTGGCCTCTGTTGGAAACAGGATGCTGGGCTTGTTGGGACCCTTGGTCTGACCCAGCATGGCAATTTCTTATGTTCATATCTCTCTCTCTCATAACTCTTTCAAAGATGACTTTTATTTTCTCATTTAGTTGAGTAGACAGTAACTGCACCATCTCTATGATTAAGATCAAGTCTAAAGAGCATTTGTTTAAGATTTTATTCCAGTTGTGTGCGAAGTCTGTATACTCATTATAGAGCATGGGTTCTTTTGTATCCTGAGACCCCCTGGGAATACGTTGCATGTGGCAGTATTCATGAGGGAGTACCAGTATGCAATTCAGTTCTAATCTGTCTTTTTTTTTTTGTAGGCCTGTAACTGAGTTCCATTGTGGATATATGTCTGTATTTGTTTGACCAAAAAGTGGAGGTGTAGTTAATAAAGCTTGAAGATGTGCTTTAGAAAATGACAGTCTGGTCTGTATATTAAATACAGGCATTTGAGACCTTCAAGAACACAGTCTATTTTCTGCAGTAGGAAGATCCAAGATGCCCATGTGGTGGTAGTTACATATCTAATAATCCATTAAAAGCACCAAGGGAAACTTTATCAGTTAAATCACTGGATTGGTTGGCGCTTCTCACTCCTTCGCTTCCTAATTTTTTTCCAAGAGTAGTACTGCATAGTCCCACAAAGCAGACCAGAAGACTGTCTGTCAAATCCAGAAGGCTTTTTTTAAAATTATTTTTAAAAAGTGGTGCCAAGCAAAAATCTCTCTTCTATCCCCGTTCTCCCCTCCCCCCTACAGTGGAATAAACAAACTGCAGTGCCATAAGCAGGACGGAAGGCAAACAGAAGCAAGACAGACCAGTCGCCTTAGCTTGAAGATATTTATTGGCACATATTTAAACCGAGCCCAACTCTGGCAGATTTTCACACAGCGACTGCATCAGGGGCTTGTTTTTATTTTAGAAAATGCTATGAATCAATTTTGCTAGATGCAATTTCTGACTTTTTTTTTTTTTTTTTTATATCAATCACTAGATAGGTTTCTGGCAAGATTCATCTAGTGATTGGTATAAAAAAAAAAGGTCAGAAATTGCATCTAGCAAAACTAATTCATAACATTAAAAAAAAAAAAAAAAAAAAAGTACCATATTTTCTAAAATAAAAACAAGCCCCTGATGCAGTCGCTATGTGAAACTCTTCCAGAGTTGGCCTCTGTTTAAATATATGTGCCAATAAATACCTTAATATCTTCAAGCTAAGGCAACTGGTCTGTCTTGCTTCTGTTTGCCTTCCGTCCTGCTTAATGGCACTGCAGTTTGGTTGTTCCACTGCAGGGGGGAGGGGCGAATGGGGGTATAAGAGAGATTTTTTGCTCAGCAGCAGTTTTTTTAAAAATAAAAAAAAAATGCTAATAAAAGCAGCAAAAATCTGATTCATCGGTATTTTATAGTAAGGTACTGTTTTGATACCAGTATGTTTTAGGATATAAAATACTGCTCACAGAACTACTCCTTACCCTGTGTATTTCTGCTGATGATGATGTTTAATAAGACACCGTGCTGCAGCTGTGAGAACTTGCCTGCTTACCCAAGTGTGCTGGCCTCCAGGGTGAGTCAGACAGATTGTATTGGATATGGAGCAGAGATGTCTAGCTTTTGCAAATTGTACACTGAAACAAGTGGATGACATTGCTTGAGGTTTAAGTTCATATCTCTGTGCAGTATTGGCACTGATGCCAGGTAAGATCAGCATTAGCTGTGCCTTTCTTTGCTAGCTAGCTGACCTGGATTTAGAGCTTCTCAGTTCTCAGTTTCCAGCTAGGGCTTGATTTGTAAATATTAGTCCTTTCTATCTCTATGGAAGAAAGGAGAAGGAAGGACCTTTCAGCTGCAGTGTTTATATTTTCTTTTAGCCTATTTTTATTCTTGTCTATCAAACTCATTGACAAGCAGAAGTAAGACATGGTATTGACTCATAGCTTTATTGAAAATGATCACACAGGTCCTGATTTTCAAAAGCATTTACGCACGTAAAACTGGTTTTACACAGGTAAAGTGCATCTACATATGTAAGTGGACTTTTGAAAATTGGCACAATACTATGTCGCATTTACATGCCTAACTTCTTAAAATACATAAATAAAATACATTCTTAAATACATAAATACTTAAAATACTTAAATACATAAATAAAATACATTTAAAAATAAATCCTCCTTGTTCTTGCTAATATTTACGTAGACTTGTTTTGCAGTGGCCTTGTCAAGCTGTGGAGTGCTCTAACACTGCTGGGATCATATCAGAACCATAAGTGCGCATTCCGAGTGCTACAGGTAAACCTGCTCTCGCTCTTCTTATTGGCTGCCCTTATCTCAGGGCTGAAAGGCAAATATTGGCAAACAATCAAACTTTGTTAAGCATCTGATATGGTGAAGTTGGCATCTTCAAGCTGGCCTAGTGTCTCTGCTGTTGTCAGAACTGTGCTCATTCACTCTTGGGCTACTTCTATGCAGAGATTTAAACTTGGCTGGTATTTCTGTCCTCTGGAAATATTTGCTTATTTCCCTGTACGTACCAGGATCAGTCCAGACTGCTGGGTTATGCCTCCCCTCCAGCAGATGGAGTCAGAGAGAAAACTGAAAGCACCTCCCAGATATACTGGTGTGCCACCTGCTATCCTTCAGTATTTCCTCTGACTCCAGCAGATTGAGAGACATAACCTGCGGTCCTGTCTATCCTGACAAAAAATCTTTCAGGTGTCATTTACTAATTATTACTTGTTAGTTATACTGTCTAGATCAATTAGTTGGTTCTCTAACTAGTTTACAAAAAAAAAAAAAAAGAGTTTTGGTTTATTTCGTTTCTTGTCCCTTTTTCTGGTTCAGCGCAGCGTGTTATTCACTGCAGCATAGAGGCAGGCTGTGAGAGCATTGCTCTCATTCTTTTTCCCGGTGTTGTGTCCCTTTTGGTCCGGTCACCCTCCCCCATCTATCTCTGCTTCATTCCAGGTGTTTTAACCTGAAGAGGGCCTTGTTTATTTGTAAAAAAAAAAAAAAAAAAGTTAATTAAATTTAGAATTAAAGATTAAGGACCCGTAAGCCCTGATGGAAACAGGCTGCGGTCCGTTGTAGCCCTAGCCTGCCGCGCTGACCGGGGACTCCGGAGGGGGTGAGGTTTCTTCACCCAGCGAATTTGCCAGTCGCAGCGACAGCTTTTTTGGCGCGAATTTACTGCTCCCAGACCCAGCTACTTACTTTTGGGCGCCCTTTTCTGCAGCTTCAGGATGCCCCGATCTTCGGCCTGCACGGCCTGTGGCAAGACGGGGGCGCGACTCTCCAGGGAGGGTCTCTGCTCCCACTGCATTCCCGGGGGCGAGGGACCCTCCCGGGGGCCGCCCGCAGCATGGCTTCTCGTCCTTCCTCGGAGCGATTAGGCAGGCTGGCAGCCGCGCGGTCCTTAGCCCCGCCTCCCACTGTTAGGGAGCCGGCGGCCATTTTGACCGCGCGGACAGCCTGCTGATTCGGCATCGGAGGAGGAGGATTTTTCTTTTAACTCTCCTCCTGCCCTAAGCCCGTGCCGTGAGTCGGATTTGGAGGCTCCTCGAGCCCCTCCCCCTCGGGACCAGCCCGCGGGGGGATCCAACAAAAGGAAAGTGCCTTTTTCTTCCCAATTTGTCTTGTTAATGCATCAGGCGTTTTTAGACGCGGAGGCAGGCTGGGAGCCGGATGAACCCCCTCCCCCTACGGTCCCCAGAGTTCCCCTGAGCAAGGCCGGTCTGGGTCTCAGGACAAAGTGGGGGGTTCGGATGCTGCTAGAATTTATTCCCTAGGGGGAAAGGGAGGTCCGGGAGCTCCGGATTTTACCCAGGGGTCTCCGGATGGCACATGGTCTCCGGATGGCACAGGGACAGAGGTCTCTGACGCTCAGGGAGCGCTCAAAGGCGATGACCCCCAGATTCTGCGCCTCTTTGGCAAAGATGAACTTAACTTTTTAATCCTTCATGTTTTGAAGGAGTTAGAAATCCCAGCGCCGCAGCAGGACACTGACACTTCCACAGGGGACATAGCTATGGCAGGTCTAAGGGCCCCCCCGCAGACTTTTCCTTTACATGCCAAGGTCTTACAGATCGTGTCCAAAGAATGGGAAGTGCCGGAGGCATCCCTGCGTGTAAGCAGGGCAATGAATAAGTTGTATCCCCTGCCAGCGGATTCTTTGGATATTTTTAAGGTCCCTTCCGTGGATTCGGCAGTGACTGCTGTGGTTAAGCATACTACCATTCCTGTCACGGGAGGGGTAGCCTTGAAGGATCTCCAAGACCGAAAGTTAGAGGTTCTGTTAAAGCGCATTTTTGAGATAGCGGCCTTAGGGGTCCGAGCAGCGGCATGTAGCAGTATGGTTCAGCGCGCTACTCTCCGCTGGGTTCAACAATTGCTTACCACACAGGAGCTCCCACCAGCCGAGGCTGAGCAGGCCAACTGTGTGGAAGCGGCGGTTGTTTACACGGCGGATGCCTTGTATGATTTGTTGAGAACCTCGGCCCGCACCATGTCATCGGCGGTCGCTGCTCGGCGTTTGCTGTGGCTTAGGCGTTGGTCGGCGGATGCCTCATCAAAATCGCGCCTCGCCTCTTTTCCCTTCAAGGGAAAATTATTGTTTGGTGAGGAGCTGGATCAGCTCATCAAAGACTTGGGGGACAACAAGGTGTACAAGTTACCGGAGGACAAGCCCCGTTCTTTTCATTCTTTTGGAAATGTACGGTCCCGATTTCGGGGCCAACGCTGGTTTCGCATGGGAAGGGGGGCCCCTTTCCCGCAGAAACAGCAGGTCCCCAGGTCTCAGCCTTGGTCTCCTTCCTTTCGAGGCAGACGTCCACAGCGTCTGGGATCCTTGCAGAACTTACCCGCCGGAAAGCCTTCGCAATGAAGGCGCGCAGGCCCATTCCTCCCTTCCCCGCATCGGAGGTCGGTTGTCCCTGTTTTGGGAGGAATGGGTCAAGGTCACATCGGATCAGTGGGTCCTCGACGTCGTTCGCTACAGCTACGAGTTGGAGTTTGCTCGTCCCCTCCGGGATCTTTTTATGATCTCCCCCTGCGGGTCTCAGGAAAAGAGGCAGATTATCGCCCACATGGTACACAGGTTACGGGCTCTGGGAGCAATATTGCCTGTTCCTCCGGAGGAGACCAGAACAGGCAGGTATTCCATTTCCTTCGTGGTCCCGAAGAAGGAAGGTACGTTTCGCCCAATTTTGGATTTGAAAAGAGTGAACGAGGCCTTGCGCGTTCCCTGATTTCGTATGAAGACGCTCAGATCTGTTATTGCGGCCGTCCACAAGGGAGAATTTTTGGCTTCTTTGGATCTATTTCCCGTATCTTCATATCGGGATCAGGGAACGTCACCAGAGGTACCTAAGATTCACAGTATTGGGAGAGCACTTCCAGTTTTTGCGCCCTTCCGTTTGGGCTAGCAACAGCCCCGAGGGTATTCACCAAGGTTCTCATAGTTGTCGCAGCTTATCTGCGACGCCACGGAATTCTGGTGCATCCCTAGTTGGACGATTGGCTAATCCGGGCGAAGTCGCAGGAGGCGTGCAAGCGGGCAGTCCAGTCGGTGGTGCAGCAACTTCAATCGCTAGGTTGGGTGGTCCACTTTGCGAAGAGCCAGTTGGTCCCGAGTCAACAGTTGGAATTTTTGGGGGCGCGTTTCGATACCTTGGAAGGCAAGGTATTCCTCACTCAGCGGAGACTAGAGAACCTGATGTTTCAGGTGCAGGCCTTACTAGATCTCCCGTTGCCCACGGCCTGGGATTATTTACAAGTCATTGGTCATATGGGGTCTACTCTGGAGATGGTGCCGTGGGCATTTGCTCATATACGTCCTTTACAGCGCGCTCTCCTCTCCCGTTGGGACCAGAAATCAGGAGATTACGGCGCCCAATTGCCGCTGCTGGAGCTGGCTCGTTCCAGCTTAGCTTGGTGGTTGATCCCAATTTATTGCCAGGGCGGTACGTCTCGCCTTGCGCCAACTTCTCCCGTTGGTACAAGGGCGGGCAGTGCGAGTTCTGTCAGACAACGCATCCACAGTAGCGTAGATAAATCGCCAAGGCGGCACGAGAAGTCGGCCGGTAGCGGATGAAGCGTAGTTGTTAATGTCCGGGGCGGAACGTCATCTCTCCCGCATAGCGGCCACCCACATAGCGGGCGTCAACAACGTACAAGCGGATTATCTAAGTCGTCAATACTTGGATCCCGGAGAGTGGGAGCTCTCGGCCGAGGCAATAAGTCTCATCACCCGGCGATGGGGAATTCCGCGTCTGGACCTGATGGCGACTCGGCAAAATGCACAGGCAGCGCGTTTCTTCAGTCGAAGGCGAGAACGCGGTTCGGAGGGGGTAGATGCCCTGGTGCTTCCATGGCCTCGTCACATCCTCCTCTATGTGTTTCCCCCGTGGCCTCTAATAGGCAAAGTGTTAAGACGCATAGAATCCCATCGCGGGCCAGTGATTCTTTTGGCCCCGGAGTGGCCAAGAAGACCGTGGTTCGCGGATCTAGTCAACCTGGCGCGGGACGGACCCTTAAGGTTGGATCATCTTCAGGGCCTGCTTCGCCAGGGACCCGTATTTTTCGAGCGGGCGGCCCGCTTCTGTCTGGCGGCTTGGCTTATGAAAGGAAGCAGTTGAGGAGGAAAGGATATTCAGAGCCTGTCATTTCCACCCTACTGCGGGCGAGAAGGCCCTCCACCACGCTAGCCTACGCCAGAGTGTGGAAAGTGTTTGACGCCTGGTGCGCGGCAGCTAAAGTTCCACCACGCCGGGCCTCGGTAGGGAATATCCTTACGTTCCTGCAGGCGGGCTTGAAAAAGGGTTTGGCGTACAGCTCTCTGAGGGTTCAGGTAGCGGCCCTGGGGTGTTTGAGGGGTAAGGTAAACGGATTCTCTCTCGCGTGCTACCCGGATGTAGCTCGATTTTTGCGTGGCGTTCGGACCTTGCGTCCCCCATTTAGACCCCTTGTCCTTCTTGGAATTTGACTTTGGTGCTCAAAGGTCTCAACTCGGCCCCTCTCACGCTCAAGACCGTGTTCCTAGTGGCCATTGCGTCAGCCCGTCGGGTGTCGGAGCTTCAGGCACTTTCTTGTAGGGAACCGTTCTTACGTATTGTAGGGAACCGTTCTTACGTATTTCGGATGCCGGCGTGTCTCTGCGTACGGTTCCTTCGTTCTTGCCGAAGGTGGTATCGGCTTTTCATGTTCATCAGACGGTGGAATTGCCTTCCTTCTCGGCATCGGACCTAAAGTCTTCGCACGGTTCCGATTTGAAGCGTCTAGATGTGCGGCGAGTAATCATGCGATATTTGGAGGTCACTACTGCATTCAGACGGTCGGATCCTTTGTTTGTCCTATGGCAGGGGCCCAAGAAGGGCCTACAGGCATCAAAAGCAACTATTGCTCGTTGGTTGAAAAGTTCGATCGCATCCACGTACATTGGCTGTGGTAAGTCTGTTCCTGAGGGGCTTAAGGCACACTCACTGCGTTCTCAAGCAACTTCCTGGGCAGAAAGTCGTTTAGTTTCTAGCCAGGAGATTTGCAGAGCAGCCACGTGGAAGTCGTTGCATACCTTCGCTCGTCATTATCGGATTGATGTTAGGGGAGCATCAGCTGATCCTTTTGGCAGCAGTGTCATTCGAGCGGGACTCTCTGGGTCCCACCCCAATTAAGGCGGCTTGGGTACATCCCAGCAGTCTGGACTGATCCTGGTACGTACAGGGAAAGGAAAATTATGTTTCTTACCTGATAATTTTCGTTCCTGTAGTACCAAGGATCAGTCCAGACGCCCGCCCGATGTTGAGTGTCAGGAGAGTCCGCTCCAATAACCAGTTTCTATACATAGCTTTTCGATATTTCAACAAGGTAGGTACCTATCCCTTTTTCTTTGCTTTTAGAGGGTGGTGCCTTTTTGAAGTTACGTTGATGTTTGCCAGGTTTTTGGCATGGGTGAGTTTTACTACTTGATCTAGACAGTTGCCATGTTTTTCCTTAGTGGCTAAGTTGGCGGAGGATTTGGTTTTGCCTATCTTCTGCTTTGTTATACTTTATACTGAAGGATAGCAGGTGGCACACCAGTATATCTGGGAGGTGCTTTCAGTTTTCTCTCTGACTCCATCTGCTGGAGGGGAGGCATAACCCAGCAGTCTGGACTGATCCTTGGTACTACAGGAACGAAAATTATCAGGTAAGAAACATAATTTTCCTTTCTCTTCTGTCTCTGTTGGGCTTGTCTTTTAACAGTAACAGGCCGATGCAATATCGGGCACAAAGGTCAGTGCACCGTTGGACGTGCGTTTTGGACACGCTAGACTTATAACCAATGCAGTACGGGGATTAGCGAGTCCAAAATGTGCATACAAACCTGCGAGTAGCTAATTGCACTCATCACATGTAAATGCATGTTGATGAGGCTATTAGCTAGTACGCCCGATGTAAACTGTTACCGCTCGCTGGGTGCGCACGTTTTTACACTAAAAAATTAATGCTGGCATTTAAGTTTTGAGGTGCCCCAGGCCAGACACAGAAAAGCCGAAAATACTTCTTTTCTTTGCTTTTTTTTGTGGTTCCTCCGATTTAATATTGTAGCTACACTAAGCAGGAGGAAACACAGAAGCATCAAAAAAAAGTCTTTACAGCAGTCCAGTTAGGAAAAAGACGCTTAATTTACAAGTGTCCATTTTCCTAACCTGCGCACAGACCCGTATCATACTAAGGACGCACAATTAATCCCTAGTGCAACCTTTTTAGCATGGTAGCTCATTTGCCTATTGCATCAAGCGCCCAAGAAAGGTGATTGTGCACACGTTTAAAAAAAAAAAAAAAAAAGTGAGTCCAGTTTAGAATCATGTTTTTAGTGCTTCGATACTGCATCGACTTGTAAATGTGCTGCAGTTTTGTTTTTCTTCACTGAAGTGCCTCAGTTCTGTTTTTGTTCTTCCTTTTTAACCTATGAGGACCTGACCTTTGTCAAGAACCCAGCAGTAGTGAAACAGCCCTTCAGGCTGCTTCCTTTTCCTGTGCAGCCTGGGGCTGGAGTGTCGCATTTAAAACCACTCTGGATTATTGGGACCTCCGCAGTTCAAAGGGTGATGCACACCAACTCTGAGCTGCAGAGGAAGTAGCCCAAGGCACTGTCTCTGCTGTCTTCTGACATAGCCTGAAATGGGGAGAATTTTTAATATGAAGAGTGAGGAAGATTGGAGGGTAAATGGGGTTGTGTGTGGCGTAAGGGAGGGATCTGAGGATGAATGGGTGGATTGGGGGAGAGGGAAAAAGAGGGCGAGTGTATCTGAGTGCGGGGATTGGAAGGAATGTAAAGTGTGTGGCATGAGTGAATCAGTCTTCCTTTTTTCTCTATTTTTCCCCTTCCGAGATGTCCTTTCTTCCCAGTACTGATTACTAAGATACTTTTTCTCTTAATTTTTGTATTTTTAGCAGGTGCATAAGAAATGTTAGTAAACTATTTGCATTTTACTTTATAAAAATAAAATTTGCATTATATAATATGCATATCTAGTCAAATGTGCCACATTGCTACAGAATTTACTCTTGAGCTGCTACAGGGAACTGGGGGCTGTAGCAAACAGTTGGTTGGCTTCTGTTTTTGTTGTGATGCTGATTTAAGGGATCAAGCTAAAGAAAATGAGGTGGAGTCGACTTTCTCCATCCAAACTCTGTCCTCCTCCCCACTTCCTGGGCTGGGAGGAAGAGAAGATTGTATGAACTTCTAAGATGTAACTGATCCCTTCACAAAGTTGCACATTGTGTGTGTTTCTGTATGTGGTCAGACATTTCTCTTTACGTGGGAATGTTAGTTTTGTTTTGGCTTCTGTAGCATACCATTTTCATGGTTTACATCTTCTTTTTTGTTGTCAGATTTCTCCTTTCCTGCTTGCCTTGGCTGGGAACAGCAGAGAACTGGCCTTGACCTGAGAGCTGTTCGCAGCTTGAGAGCTCACAGCAAGATGTTCACAAGAGTCTTGGGACCTGGAATGATTTTAGGGTACAGGACAGCTGCAGATCAAAAGCTGCTGAAAAGAGGACCAGTTATGGCTTGGCTCTCCAGCTCTGCTCTTCTGCGCTATTTACAAGTGCAGGTTGGAGACAGAGCCGAGCTCAACAAAGTCTTTACGCAGGATGATGTAGAAACTTTCTCTGAGCTAACAGGGGACAGAAACCCTCTGCACCTGAATGACGAATATGCAAAAACCACAAAATTTGGAAGGACAGTTGTTCACGGTGTTTTGATCAATGGGCTTATATCAGCAGTGTTGGGGACTAAAATGCCTGGGAAAGGGTGTGTTTTGGTATCTCAAGAGATCCACTTCCTTGCCCCCTTGTACACAGGAGAAAGAGTGTGGGCTGCAGCAGAGGTGAAGACTCTGAAAAAGTCCTTGGCTTACATCTCGGTCTCGTGCACTGTGAGAGAGAGTGGAAAGACTGTTGTGCAGGGTGTGGTTCGAGTCCTCCTGCCAGAGAAGCAGGGCTCGTGAATGCGGAGCTGCATGGGCTCAAAGTCCTGTTTCTGTCTTTTAAGTGTCCGTGAGCTCAAGCAGCTATTTAGCCGGAAATATCGACAATCTCAGCTTCAGAGCTTAATTGTGCTGCATGCTTAGTTCTACACCTAACATTTGGGATAAAGAGAGGGAAAAAAAAGCCAGCAGTGCCCTTTGATTTTTTTCTTCTCTGCCACACGTTTATGGTGTCCAGGAGGGATAAGGTTCTCTGCTGGGGGGGGAGGCTGCACTGCAAATGCAAGAGGCACAGAGATACAACAGGGGAATGTTCCAACATAATTTACTTTTTCTTTCAAGCCCTCACTTTTTTTTTAACAGAAAAATAATCCTGCTTATTTATTATTTGATTTAGCTTGCACCTTTTCCTCATGCTTCACTTGTCAGCTATGTTTTGGGAAGGCTGTATGTATACCGAACACTTTTTATATAGAAGAACTACCGGTGAAAAAAATCACTTTGACAATGGCACAACGCTAATGAGCTCAAGTGCTGCTGATAAATTAAATTAGTGTATAAGGGGAAAAATCAAACTAGGTGCCACTATATGTAACTTTTCAGTGCTGTTACCTTTAATCATTAATCTCCTCCTTTGAAACTATATAATCCACAGTAGCTGAACACAAGTGCTCCAGCTGTTCTTGCATAATTCATCTCATACTAAAATACAAATAAGTAGAGATGTGAATCGGGACTGATATCGGATCCGATTCTGGTTCCGGTTCACATCTCTACAAATAAGTCAGTACAAGTGTGCTGCAAGTTAAGGATTATGAAATAAAAATAAAAATGGATTGCAGGGTACAAATTCTAAGGAGAAGATTAATAATTAAACTAAAGGTACTAGCACTGAAATTACATATGATATGGTACCTAGTATGATTTCTCCTCTTATATGCTAATTTGATTATTTATTACCATTTTGAGCCTGGTACTTGTGACATCATCTGTGTATATTTATTGAATTATTGTATCTGCTATTCCTAATACACATTTTGATTATAATCCCTGAAAGAATTTCCTGTAGGGATTGAATATTGTAGATATACTCCTGTCCGTCATATAATGGTGTCCACACCCACTGGACAATTACCAGAACAATCAGTTTCTTGGATATGTATCTTGGCTCAACTGACGAATCAGCCTGGTGGGTTTTTTTTGCTCATTTCCTTCCCTTCCATGCAGAACGTCTCGCTGTATTCTGTTTTATCTCTTTTGATGTTAACATTTTTCTGTCAATAAGCAGGTAGAATTAGCCATTACATGTGGATGATGTCAGCAGGTGGCATCAAAGGGACCAGCCTCTCCAACCTCCTAGAGCTTTGAGCTCTACTCAGCAGTTGCAGGAGTTGCCTTGTGAGTTTCCTCAGTCACATTTTTTGAGCACAGTATGGATGTGAACTCTCAATACGTTTTTCCAAAAATCCTTAAAAACTTTTTAAATTTGATATTTTTCTTAAGTTGCCTTACTGCCGCTGCAGCCCTCCAACCGTGCTACCAAAAAAAACCCAAAAAACAGAAAAACAATGAAGCATGGCCTTCTTTTCCATAATGTCTGGCCAGAAAAAATAGTAAACTACAGTGAGTGGTTTCAGAAGTTGTTTCTTTGGAAAGATTGTCCCCCTCGATTAGCACCAAATGTTGTGGTTGGCCTGGACCACAACCAAACGAACTGCTGTGCCTGTGGACGGGTGTCCCTACACTCGCAGTGTTCTGGGGTGCTTTGTATCAAGGCACTGCATAAATCTCTCTGGAGTCATAGTAGGACCTCATCCCGCAGTGCAGCCTCGTCTCTCTTGCCAGAAAAAGAGTTGAGCAAGAGCTTCTCTAAAACTCCTCCATGCACTCAAGCCGCAACTGCATGGTCGAGTTTCACTAACCACCCTGCATCAAAAACAAAGCAGCATCAATCAGAGACGCCATTGTAGCCTGGGTCGAAGCTCAAATACTCTAAGCAGGGTGCACTGTCATTGGTGCAAGTAGTAACAGCATTCTTGTTACAATGTATCAACTTGTCCTCATCTTCCACCAATGCATTTGACACACTGAGTGCCAATGTCGTTACTTTTTGGTCACACGGTACTCATAAGAACATAAAAAAATGCCACACTGGGTCAGACCAAGGGTCCATCAAGCCCAGCATCATGTCTCCAACAGTGGCCAATCCAGGCCATAAGAACCTGGCAAGTACCCAAAAACTAAGTCTATTCCATGTTACTGTTGCTAGTAATAGCAGTGGCTATTTTCTAAGTCAACTTAATAGCAGGTAATGGACTTCTCCTCCAAGAACTTATCCAATCCTTTTTTAAACACAGCTATACTAACTGCACTAACCACATCCTCTGGCAACAAATTCCAGAGTTTAATTGTGCGTTGAGTAAAAAAGAACTTTCTCCGATTAGTTTTAAATGTGCCCCATGCTAACTTCATGGAGTGCCCCCTAGTCTTTGTACTATCCGAAAGAGTAAATAACCGATTCACATCTACCCGTTCTAGACCTCTCATGATTTTAAACACCTCTATCATATTTCCCCTCAGTCGTCTCCTCTCCAAACTGAAAAGTCCTAACCTCTTTAGTCTTTCATCAAAGGCGAGTTGTTCCATTTCCCTTATCATTTTGGTAGCCCTTCTCTGTACCTTCTCCATCGCAATTATCTTTTTTGAGATACGGCGACCAGAATTGTACACAGTATTCAAGGTGCGGTCTCACCATGGAGCGATACAGAGGCATTATGACTCTTTCCGTTTTATTCACCATTCCCTTTCTAATAATTCCCAACATTCTGTTTGCTTTTTTGACTACCGCAGCACACTGTACCGACGATTTCAATGTGTTATCCACTATGACACCTAGATCTCTTTCTTGGGTTGTAGCACCTAATATGGAACCCAACATTGTGTAATTATAGCATGGGTTATTTTTCCCTGTATGCATCACCTTGCACTTATCCACATTAAATTTCATCTGCCATTTGGATGCCCAATTTTCCAGTCTCACAAGGTCTTCCTGCAATTTATCACAATCTGCTTGTGATTTAACTACTCTGAACAATTTTGTGTCATCTGCAAATTTGATTCTCACTCATCGTATTTCTTTCCAGATCATTTAGAAATATATTGAAAAGTAAAGGTCCCAATACAGATCCCTGAGGCACTCCACTGTCCACTCCCTTCCACTGAGAAAATTGCCCATTTAATCCTACTCTGTTTCCTGTCTTTTAGCCAGTTTGCAATCCATGAAAGGATATCGCCACCTATCCCATGACTTTTTACTTTTCTTAGAAGCTTCTCATGAGGAACTTTGTCAAACGCCTTCTGAAAATCCAAGTATACTATATCTACCGGTTCACCTTTATCCACATGTTTATTAACGCCTTCAAAAAAGTGAAGCAGATTTGTGAGGCAAGGCTTGCCCTGGGTAAAGCCATGCTGACTTTGTTCCATTAAACCATGTCTTTCTATATGTTCTGTGATTTTGATGTTTAGAACACTTTCCACTATTTTTCCTGGCACTGAAGTCAGGCTAACCGGTCTGTAGTTTCCCGGATCGCCCCTGGAGCCCTTTTTAAATATTGGGGTTACGTTTGCTATCCTCCAGTCTTCAGGTACAATGGATGATTTTAATGATAAGTTACAAATTTTTACTAATAGGTCTGAAATTTCATTTTTTAGTTCCTTCAGAACTCTGGGGTGTATACCATCCGGTCCAGGTGATTTACTACTCTTCAGTTTGTCAATCAGGCCTACCACATCTTCTAGGTTCACCGTGATTTGATTCAGTCCATCTGAATCATTGCCCATGAAAACCTTCTCCGTTACGGGTACCTCCCCAACATCCTCTTCAGTAAACACCGAAGCAAAGAAATCATTTAATCTTTCCGCGATGGCCTTGTCTTCTCTAAGTGCCCCTTTAACCCCTCGATCATCTAACGGTCCAACTGACTCCCTCACAGGCTTTCTGCTTCGGATATATTTAAAAAGGTTTTTACTGTGAGTTTTTGCCTCTACAGCCAACTTCTTTTCAAATTCTTTCTTAGCCTGTCTTATCAATGTCTTATATTTAACTTGCCAATGTTTATGCTTTATCCTATTTTCTTCTGTTGGATCCTTCTTCCAATTTTTGAATGAAGATCTTTTGGCTAAAATAGCTTCTTTCACCTCCCCTTTTAACCATGCCGGTAATCGTTTTGCTTTCTTTTCACCTTTCTTAATGTGTGGAATACATCTGGACTGTGCTTCTAGAATGGTATTTTTTAACAATGACCACGCCTCTTGGACATTTTTTACTTTTGTAGCTGCTCCTTTCAGTTTTTTTCTAACAATTTTTCTCATTTTATCAAAGTTTCCCTTTTGAAAATTTAGCACGAGAGCCTTGGATTTGCACACTGTTCCTCTTTCAGTCATTAAATCAAATTTGATCATATTATGATCACTATTTCCAAGCGGCCCCACCACCGTTACCTCTCTCACCAAGTCCTGTGCTCCACTGAGAATTAGATCTAAACATGCTCCCTCTCTCGTTGGTTCCTGAACCAATTGCTCCATAAAGCTATCATTTATTCCATCCAGGAACGTTATCTCTCTAGCGTTATCTCTCTAGCGTGACCTGATGATACATTTAATCGGGATCCTATACCACACGAACCCACTGTTGAGGATCAATGAATAGACACTTAGAGCTAACAGCTGTTGAAAATTAAAAAAAAAAAAAAGTGCTACAAATAATATAAGAAGGCATACCTTATAGAGAGAGTTGAGTGCTATGCAAAGCACTGGTATAAAACAAACGCTCGGAGGAAGTGATGTCATCTCCCAAGATGGCAGCGTAGGACTTAAGCTCCCTACAGATGTAGGTAAAAACCACTTTGCCAGCAATAAAATATCTTTAAAGAGCATGGTTAGAGCTTGGAAAGTGACAGAGAAAATTTGCGATATGGGCACCTGCTGCAAAACTTTGGAACTGAAGCTTTCTAATGAACTGTGCAGGGCAAAGCATGCAAACAAGACACAGGCTGCTGGTGACACAGTATGGAAAACTGGAGAAATTTCTGGTGAGCAGCTTGGATTCCAATGTGCAAATACGCTTCCGTGAGATCCAGTGACGCTAGATACTCTCCCTTGCGTACTGACGCAATGACCAACCGTAGGGTCTCCATACGAAACCGGGGCAATCGAAGACATCTGTTGACCCTCTTCAGATTGAGAATGGGCCGGTACGTGCCTTCCTTCTTGGGCACCACAAAGTCAATGGAATAGTGTCCCCTTTGTTGCTCCACCGGTGGAACTGGAACAATGGCTCCAAGATCGACTAGGTGTCTCAAGGTGTCCCCTATTGCCCGACGTTTCTCCTTGTAAGAACATGGGGAAACGAGAAAGCGGTCCAGAGGGCACCAAGCAAAATCTAAAGCGTAGCCATGTCTTATCGCATTGAGGACCCACTGGTCCAATGTCAGCTTGGCCCATTCCTCTTAAAAGAGACAACCTGCCTCCCACCACCGGAACGGAGGAATGGACCGGCCTTGCCTCATTACGCTGACTTAATTCCTACTGCGGCTTGGGAGGTCCCAGATCTGCCAAATCGACGCCCTCGAAAGGACTGTGACCAGGACTGTTGTCTGCCAGAGTTCTGCCTAGAGGAGGAGCCCGCTGACTGGGAGGAACGAAATCTCTGATTTCCCTGGAAACGAGACCAAGACGAAGGAAAACTTCTCGGCTTAGGCTTATCCGCCGGAAGACTATGCACCTTATTCTCTCCCAAGGATTAAATCATATCCTCTAAATCTTTTCCGAAGAGCAGCTTGCCCTTAAAAGGCAGGGAACCTAACTGGGCCTCGGAGGAGACATTAGCAGACCAATTCCACAACCAAAGCAGCCGGCGGGCAGAAACAGCTGAGACCATAGAGCGGGCAGAGGTCTGTAGCGGATCATAAAGGGCATCTGCACTGTAGGCCACCGCAGCTTCTAGGCGCCCCACTGAAACAACCTCCTCCTCCAATAACGACGTGTTATTCTGCAATTGCTGTACCCAGCGGAGACCTTCCCTTAAGGAGAAACTGCTACACATGGCAGCCCGCACTCCGAGGGCAGATACCTCAAAAGTCTTCTTGAACTGGACTTTGAGCTTATGATCCTGGAGATCCTTGAGGGCTGTTGCCCCTGTCACTGGGATGATGGTCTTCTTAGTAACAGCAGACATGCCACATCCACCTCAGGGTCTCGGAGGAAGTCCAGAGCATCTTCTGGCAGGGGGTAAAGCTTATCCATTGCTTTACTGACTTTCAGACCCAAATCCGGAGTGTCCCACTCCCGAAACAACAAGTCAGTGGCTGAAAGATGAAAGGATCTGATCAGACCCCGAAGTCCCACCATGACTGGGTTCACGGACCCCATCCGAAAGTCCTCCGGAGGGCTATCAATGCCCAATTCCTCCAGGATCAAGGGGATTAGAGGACCTAACTCATCCCTCTGGAAGAGACGGACCACCTTTGGGTTATCTCCATCCACCCCGCTCAGTGGAAACATCCAGCGGATCAAGCCACGGTTGCCTGGGTGCTGCAGGCACTCTGTGTGGCCTTAAAACGCTATCCCCGGCACCTCCTGAGCAGCCCTCCTGCTTGGGGAGGCAGGCAGAGCAGAACTCATCCCTAAAGACAAGCATGCATAGCCACACCACAAGGCATTAGGAAAAGCCTCTGGGGACCGGTAAGGGACAGCAGCAGTGAAAGCAAGGCAGCAACAACGGAAACAGCGTCGGCAAAGTGGAGAGTCCAGGCCTGCCGGAATGCTCGGCTTTACTTTTTTTTTTCTGCCAAACTTGAGAGAAGAGAAGGCTCGGGTCCTGTCCTCAGGGGGTGAGTGAGCCGGGCTCCTCAGTATCACCCCCAAATGCAGCTGGTAGGATAGGGTAACAGGGTCCTTAACCTCTAGTACCTACCGCCTCAAATAACAGGGGCGGTGGCCCCCGCAGGACCTGCCAACCACCTGGGAGGCTCTAGGAAGATTGCTTCCCTCTTCTTGTTCTTTTTAGGTTTTTTTTTTGGAACTAAGCCAAGACAAAGGAAAAAACCTAACTATGCTAACTACAAGTAAAAATCACTCCTTGACTTTTTTTTTTTAACTAACTACATACTGCAGGGAATGCACCTCCATCATCTGCTGGAGACAGAGAAATACTGGCGGACTGTAGGTAGCACCTGAGGGTATAGGGCAGAGTCAGTTAAAACTTCTCTGTCTCCATCTGCTGGAGAGGAGGCAAAACCCAGGAGTCTGGACTGATCCGGGTACGTACAGGGAAAGGAACCTTTCCCTTTTGGCTTGTCTTCAACCTTATTCTCTCCAAGAAGCTTGATCATCTCCTCCAAGTCTCTACCAAAGAACAACTTTCCTTTAAAAGACAACGCTCCTAACAGACTTGGATGAAACATCAGCCGACCAGTTCCTCAACCAGAGGAATATGCGGGCTAAAACCACAGACAACACAGTCCTGGAGGAAGTCCTGATGAGATCATATAAGGCATCCATGCCATATGCCACTACAGCTTCCAGCAGCTCTGCCTGCATTGTCTCAGATTCAGACAAAGACCTGTCCACTTGCAACTGCTGCACCTAGCGAAAGCCGGCCTTCACCATAAAACTGCTACACACAGCAGCTCGAACGCCAAGGGCAGACACCTCAAAAATCTTCTTGAGGTGCACCTCCAGCTTCCTATCCTGAAGGTCCTTCAGAGCTGTACAACTGGCAACCGGAATGGTCATCTTCTTAGTAACAGCTGAAACTGATGCATCCACCTTTGGGACTTTCAGAAGCTCAAGGCAAAGGATACAACTTATCCATGGCCCTGCTGACCTTCAAACCTGTTTGGGTGTATCCCACTCCCTAAACACCAATACGCTGACTGACTTGTGAAATGGAAAAGACCTCATTGGACCTCAGAGACCAACCATGACTGGGTCCACTGCTCCCAATTCCGATTCCTCTCACGGGATCTCTATACTCAGTTCCTCCAGAACAGCGGGCATCAGAAGACCCAGCACCTCCTTGTGGAACAGCCGTACCACCTTGGGATCATCGCTTTCAATGGCTGGGTTCTTGGACCTCACATGTTCCGGATCCTCCAAACCCAGATCCGATCCCAGAGGGTCTTGTGCTTGCAGATCATCCGCCTCTGAAGCTTCAGAAGAGCTCCCTGCAGCTGTCATCGATGCCAGGGCCCCTAGGACAAGCCGGACCCTCATAGCCCCTGCAGCCCCAGAGGACCTAGGTCTCTAGGGCAGCCTCACCAAAGCCCCCTGCTCAGCCCTGTGCCGGCCTGTGGCTTTCCTGGCCTTATAGCCTTTGTGCAATAAAAGAACGAAATCAGAGGAAGAAGAAGAGGCATCCAAGCCCTCATGGGGATCCTCCTCCCTTCCTGAGGGAGGCCCCTCAGTGTCTGGACCTCCCCTGGAGGTCCTCACCATCGGAGCTAAAGGAAGAGGGAAATCCCCATCCCCCTCAGCAGCTCGCTTGGAAGCCCTGAACTAAGACAAGATGGCTGCTGTTTCCGCACTTAGTGGGAAGGGATTATCTATAGGCCGCCATGCTGGCAATAGCCTCCCAGACTCAAGGCGCAGGCCAATTTTGTAAATGCCATGCTCCCCGAAGTGCTTTCTGCACCTGGAGCATTTGCCATTGCATGAGCGACACACATGTGCATCTCCGCAATCCGCATAAGTTGAACCATGCGATATGAAACCCAGATAACTGACTTAAGAGCTTCATTCATGTTTGTAAATTTATTCTGTCCAGTTTGTTTTACATAATGTGTTTGTTAATCTTGTACATTGCCTAGGCATAGGTAATTAAAACATTTTTTATAAAGTTCACTGGAGCCATTCACTCTGTCCATGCTCAACCCACCCAGCTCCCAGTGAAGCTCTAGGACAAAGTCTCCCAAATGTATAGCTAATGTGACCCCATTCTAGCACTTTAAAATTTACATGATTCCCAAATGATGACCAAAACAAATTAATGAAAGAGGGTGGGGGTGTCAGTCCCTCTCCATCAATCACTACTCTTCCCCCCTTCTCAATACTCCAGCTGATCCTCTCTTAACCTCCACCCCTTCTCTTAACCTTCCTCCCCTCTAATCCCCTTACATCTCTCAGATACTTTCACCTCATCCTATTCCCTCTAGCCCGTTCTGCATCTCTCCAGCTGATCCTTTCACCCCAAAGCCTACTTATAATTCTGCAACTGATTCTGTTATCCCCTCCCTCTCACCCCATCTCCTCACCATCATGCTTATCCCCCAACCTCTCCCAGCCTCACCTCCTCCAACCCTTCTCTTACATCCCCCAATCAACGCCATTCCCTTTCTCTCATCCTCCCTAATCAATCCTATGTCCACTCCCAGAACACTTTGCAACCAGATCCAATTCATTTCTTCAAACAGCCCCTCCCTCAGACACCCCCCCCCCCCCCCCGGCAACATTTTCCTTTGGGTCACAGGCCAACAGTGGATGACAACAGGTGGGAAGAGAGGGCAAGCTGATAACAGGGGCAACATTTTTCTCGAGTAGTTTCAGTGCTCAATGAAAATAGAGGTGCAGTGGCAATCTCCACCACCCGTGCATGCTCAGCCCTCGCCTTTCATAGCTACTTCTCAGCCACACGGTGATTTACAATCCCAGTGGCACTAGTAATGAAAGTCAGGCTGGAACCTACGAGCCAGTGCAAGCTTAAAGGTCCTGCAGCACCCCATACTTTTTGCACAGGGAATCCTGTTACCAGTTAGCACAGAACATGGGTGCATGCTGGCTCTCAGATTCCATGCTAGCTTCTGCTACAGCTAGTACCTGAAGAATGCTGCGGTGTGAAGCACTTGTGACCCTACTTGGGGTCACGACCCACACCCTGGGAAGTCCCGCTTTAGGAGAACAGAAAAACTCGTCACTTCCTTCTTCCGGAGCTTGCTTTCAAGTTCACCGACTCCGCGCGTTCCCATTGGCTAAGTCCTACCCAGTTTAGGCAACTCTAGCTCTTTCCGCATATGATTGGTCGGTAGAAATGGAACGTCGCTGGGAAGATCACAGGGGATTCGCCAAGCAGGCTAGTTAGAAAAAAAAGAAAAAACACGTTTCCTCTTACTTCCAGTGGCGTTCAGTCGGTAAACCTGTTGGAGATTTTACAAATATAAACGCGACTGGGAGCTAATTTTAGCAATTAAAAATATTAGCAACAGAACTGTCAACTTACGTACATTTTGTAAAATCGCCACATTGTTGGAAAAACTAGTAGCGACGACATTATAAAATTGGCACCTAACTCTGTTCCCTGCTGGGCCTGAGGCTACAGCGCAGGGTTGCCAGGTTTTCATGAAAGAACAAGCACTTTTTTCCAAAAAAACAAGCCCAAAAAAAGCCCAAAACACGTGAAATTGAAACACCAATGTCTGTGAGTCGCATAGATGACAAAGGAGCTTAGCTTTTTGCATGTTTCTCTGTTTTAGCATGTTGCAGAAGGTCTGCATGATGTGCACGAATGTCACACTTGCAAAATTTGCACGTAGCCTTATTCTCATTGCTGAAAACAGGCTGAATCCATGCTTTTAGTTCATGTTCCTCTTCCCATGCTTTGCAGTACTTTACTGTATTTAGCCCAGTTCTTTACTGTAGCCATAGTAGATCAAAACCATCTAGTAGTGTAGCAGCCAAGGACGGAAACAGTAGGTATAGACTGGCTTTCTTACAGAGATGATCTTCTGCAGGGAGAAGAAACGAAAGAGAAAAAAAAAAGGCAGAATTAGAGGAAAGCAAAAGTGGTGTAGAAAAATAGCATTACAAGTTTCCATGTCACACTTTTTTTACCTGTAGTCAGCAGGTATGGACAAGCTTTCTTTTTGTCAAAATAAGGGTTTTGTTTTTTTTTATAAAAGGTGATCAGCTACAGGGAAGAAATGAGAAAAAAAAATAGATGAAATCAAGTGGAGTAGAACAAATTGGAGAAATTACTTACCTGATAATTTCGTTTTCCTTAGTGTAGACAGATGGACTCAGGACCAATGGGTATAGTGTACTCCTGATAGCAGCTGGAGACGGATCAGATTTCAATCTGACGTCAGCCCCTAGTACAGTGATGGCTAACCTTTTGCGCTCTGTGTCAAAATTCATAAAAAGACAGAGCATAACTCGGGTGGTGTGTCACTTCTAGAAAAATCCATAATTTTGTGATATTTGTAGCTCTAATAAAACGGAAAATGTCATAATGCCTCTGTATCACTCCATGGTGAGACCGCACCTTGAATACTGTGTACAATTCTGGTTGCCGCATCTCAAAAAAGATATAATTGCGATGGAGAAGGTACAGAGAAGGGCTACCAAAATGATAAGGGGAATGGAACAACTCCCCTATGAGGAAAGACTAAAGAGGTTAGGACTTTTCAGCTTGGAGAAGAGACGACTGAGGGGGGATATGATAGAGGTGTTTAAAATCATGAGAGGTCTAAAACGGGTAGATGTGAATCTATTATTTACTCTTTCGGATAGTAGAAAGACTAGGGGGCACTCCATGAAGTTAGCACATTTAAAACTAATCGGAGAAAGTTCTTTTTTACTCAACGCACAATTAAACTCTGGAATTTGTTGCCAGAGAATGTGGTTAGTGCAGTTAGTATAGCTGTGTTTAAAAAAGGATTGGATAAGTTCTTGGAGGAGAAGTCCATTACCTGCTATTAAGTTCACTTAGAGAATAGCCACTGCCATTAGCAATGGTTACAAGGAATAGACTTAGTTTTTGGGTACTTGCCAGGTTCTTATGGCCTGGATTGGCCACTGTTGGAAACAGGATGCTGGGCTTGATGGACCCTTGTTCTGACCCAGTATGGCATTTTCTTATGTTCTTATGTTCTAATATTAATAACAGTTATAATTTTAATATATGTTCTGTATTTATTAATAAAGCAAAAACAAATAATTATTTGCCTTACCTGCTTAGTGACTTTTTTCTGCTGAATTTCATTGGCTAAATCTTCAATTAAAACACTCTCTCCCCCTCCACCAAACTCTCACTCCCCTGGATTTTCTCATACACACTCATGCTCTCACACTCACTGGCTCCCTCAACCCCAGGCAGGCTCCCAGTCACTCACACCACTCCCGCTCCATCCTCCAGGCAGGCACCAATTCATTCTCATGCAGGCACCCATGCATTCACACACACATACACCCCCATGCAGAGTCCCATTCATTCACATGCACACACTAAAGGCAGACCCCCCTCTCTTTTGCCAGCAACCTCAGAACCTCTCTCATTCCTCTGCTGCCACTGTCACTGCTGCCGCATGGCTATTGGGGAGGTGCCGATTGCTGCTACTGACACTGATGCCCATTCTGCTGCCTCCTCTGTGCAGGCCCCGTGGGCTTCCATTTTCTCCATGCTGATCTCGTACATTGTGAGATCCGCATAGAGAAAGTGCTATTCTTGCACATTCCCAAAGATTACATGTGCCAATCACTAAAAAGTAATTTATTTTGTTTTTTTTACCTTTGCTGTCTGATCTTCATTTTCTAATTGGTTGGTCACAGGCTTTTTTTCCCCCACCTTTCCTTTATTTTTTTTTGCCAATTCCTTTTATATTGTCTTTTTTTCTGTTTCTTTTCTCTCCATCTTCTTCCCTCAAACACACAGGTTCTCATTCTCACATGCTCTTCTCTCTCTCATACACACACACAGGCTCTCACTGGCACATGCTCTCTCTCATACAATCATTCATACACACAGTCTCTCACTGGCACATTCTGTCTGACTCACATACACAGGCTCTCTCTCACTCCCACATGCTGTCTCTGCAAACATTCAAGTCCTCACTCTCACACACAATCTCTCAACTCATCTCATACACGCACGCACACACACACACACCCTCTACAGACCCTCAGCCTCTCTCTCACCTCTGGGACTCCTCTTCGTGGGTAGTCACAGGATGGGCTCTGCGGCAGCCCTGCTACCAGGCCTCTTCCTCTTCTCGGGCCGCTGCGACTTGGGATTCGCGGCTGCCCGTAAACGCAAGTGCTGCTCCTCTTCTGCACACGCCGAAGCTTCACCTCCTTCCAGCCCACGTGGCTCCGGCAACGTTTAGTTCCGGGGCTGCACAGGCAGGAAGGAGGAGGAACATCAGCGCGTTTAAACGTGATCTTTTTCTTCGGGCCGTGGCCCTGCCTATCTGCCTGTCGCTGCGCCCGGGGGCATTACTAAAAAACTAGTTTTAAAGGCTCGGCGCAGCCGATTAAAAAAAAATTCCCGATAGTCCACGAAAGGCTGCGTGTGTCAGCAAAAAATCTCGGTGTCACCTCTGACACGCATGTCATAGGTTAGCCATCACTGCCCTAGTACACATACCCCTGCAGGAAGTGCAGCTCCTCAGTATTCTTCCTTGAAAAGCATTGTGGATATATATGTGACTGACTGACTGATTAACTTCATATTATGGTTAAACTTAACTAACTTGTTAGAACGTTTAAACTCGATTAAACTTGATTAACTTGAACTGATTGGTTGACTATAGCTGGAGACCGCCAGTGTACTCAACCGGAAAGCGTCGACACCGGGCAGGGTGGACGTCTTAGGTAAATAAAGACATGGCTTACCCGTAACTCATTGGCACAGTGCCTCAGGGCAGCCCAGGGTGGGATGCTGAGTCCATCTGTCTACACTAAGGAAAACGAAATTATCAGGTAAGTAATTTCTCCATTTCCTAGCGTGTAGCAGATGGACTCAGGACCAATGGGATGTATAAAAGCTACTCCCGAATCGGGTGGGAGGCTGCCCGGGGTCCACTTAGAATTGTCCTTGTAAATGCCGTGTCCTCCTGAGCCTGTACGTCCAGACGGTAGAATCTGGAGAAAGTGTGGATAGAGGACCACGTTGCCGCTCTGCAGATGTCCGCAGGTGACAGCATTCTAGTCTCTGCCCAGGACACCGCCTAGGCTCTGGTTGAATGGGCCTTGACTTGTAGAGGTGGTGGTTTTCCTGCTTCTACATAGGCCGCCTTAATGACTTCTTTGATCCAGCGGGCAATGGTTGTCCGCAAGGCCGCTTCCCCTTGCCTCTTTCCGCTGTGAAGGACAAAAAGGTGGTCTGTCTTTCGTACCGGTTCCGACCTTTCCAAATATCTGGCTAGGAGTCTGCCGATGTCGAGGTGACGTAGGCTACGGTCTTTTCCCGAGTTCTTCACGCCGTCCATCGTTGGTAGTGCGATGGTTTGATTGAGGTGGAAGTGTGAGACCACTTTAGGGAGGAAGGAGGGAACTGTGCGTAGTTGGATGAACCCCGGGGTGAATCTGAAGAACGGTTCACGGCAGGACAGTGCTTGTAGCTCCGAGATGCGGCGGGCCGAACACACGGCCAGCAAGAACACTGTCTTTAAGGTTAACAGACGGAGAGATAGGCCTCGGAGGGGTCTGAAGGCGGATCCCGCTAGGAACTCCAAGACGAGGTTGAGGTTCCACAGAGGTACCGTCCATCTTAGAGGTGGGCGAATGTGTTTGACTCCTTTCAGGAAGCGTGATACATCCGGGTACGAGGCTATGCTGTTGCCCTCGCTCCTGGAGCCATAGCATGACAATGCTGCTATCTGTACCTTGATGGAATTGAGGGACAGACACTGCTGTAGCCCATTCTGTAAGAATTCCAGGATCATGGGAACTCTGGAGGGGCGTGGCTTGATGTTGTGGTCTTCGCACCAGGCCTTGAAGACTCTCCAAATCCTTATGTACGTTAGAGATGTGGAGAACTTGCGTGCTCGGAGGAGAGTATCTATTACTGCCTCCGCGTATCCGCTCTTCCTCAGTCGAGCCCTCTCAATGGCCAGACCGTAAGCGAGAATTGAGTCGGGTCCTCGTGAAGGATCGGGCCTTGTTGGAGCAGGTCTCTGTGCGGCGGCAGGGGTACTGGGTTCCCTGCCAGCAGTCTTCTCATGTCTGCGTACCAGGTCTTCTTGGCCAATCCGGGGCCACCAGGAGAACTAGTCCCCTGTGTCGCTGTATCTTGTGAATGATTGCGCCCAGCAAGGGCCACGGCGGGAAGGCGTATAGAAGGGTCCCCGGAGGCCAGGGCATCGATCCCCTGGGACTGCGGGTCCCGTCTGCAGCTGAAGTATCTGGGTACTTGAGCGTTGGATCTGCTTGCCAGAAGGTCCATGTTTGGGATCCCCCACCAATTCACTATCATTTGGAAGGCTGTGGATGACAGTTTCCATTCTCCTGGGTTTAGACTTTCTCTGCTGAGGAAGTCTGCCGCGATGTCTTTCCCGGCAATGTGGACGGCCAAGATCTCCTGAAGATTTGCTTCCACCCACGCCATCAGGAGGTCTATTTCTAGGGACACCTGTTGGCTTCTGGTTCCGCCCTGTCGGTTGATGTAGGCCACCGTCGTGGCGTCGTCCGACATCAGTCAGACCGCTTTGCCTCGAAGTCTGTGGGCAAACCGCAGACAGGCTAATCTGGCTGCCCGCGCTTCTAGGTGGTTGATGTTCCATCCCGCCTCTTCTGCGTTCCACTGCCCTTGGGTGGTCAGCTCTTCGCAGTGTGCTCCCCATCCGTGTAGGCTGGTATCTGTGGTGAGCAGGGTCCAGGTTGGGGAGGATAGGCTTGATCCCCGGCTCAGGTGGCTGTTCTGCAGCCACCACCGTAGCTGGGTCCAGACGCTGCCCGGGAGTGGAAGGCGTACGGTGTAGTTCTGGGACCGTGGACTCCACCGCATTAGAAGTGAGCGCTGTAGAGGTCTCATTTGTGCTCGCGCCCATGGCACTACTTCCAGCGTGGACGCCATCAGTCCGAGGACTTGCAGGTAATCCCATGCTGTGGGACGAGGAACGCTCAGCAAGGTCTGAAGCCGGCCCCGCAGCTTTGACCTCCTCGCGGGGGTCAGGCTGACCTTGTCTTCCTTGGTGTCGAATTGGACGCCTAGGTATTCCAGCGACTGTGCGGGCTGTAGGGAGCTTTTGTTTATGTTGACTACCCATCCTAGGCTTTCCAGTAGTGCTATGACTCTGCTGGTTGCTTGATGGCTTTCCTCCGGTGACTTCGCCCTGATCAGCCAATCGTCCAGGTAGGGATGAACGAGGATTCCTTCCTTCCTGAGTGTTGCCGCCACTATTACTATTACCTTGGTGAACGTCCGGGGTGCTGTGGCTAACCCGAAGGGTAGTGCCCGGAACTGATAGTGACGATTCAGGACCTTGAAGTGTAGGAAGCGCTGGTGTTCCTGATGCATTGGGATGTGTAAGTAGGCCTCCGACAGATCCAGGGATGTGAGGAACTCTCCTGGTTGTATTGCCCGTATGACGGATCGTAAGGTTTCCATGCGGAAGCGGGGAACCCTTAGGTGGCGGTTGACCGACTTGAGGTCCAGGATGGGCCTGAATATGCCCTCTTTCTTGGGTACAATGAAGTAAATGGAGTAATGTCCAGTATTCATTTCCCGTATAGGCACTGGGGTTATGGCCTCGAGGGTCAGAAGCCTGTTCAGTGTAGCTTCCACTGCCGCCCTCTTGAGGGGGTCGTGGCAGGGAGATTCCACGAATTTGTCGGGGGAAGTTCGAATGAAGTCCAGGTAGTACCCCTCCCGGATGATGGCCAGGACCCATTTGTCCGTAGTTATCTCGACCCATATGCGGTAGAATAAGGCTAGTCTGCCCCTATAGCATCTTCCCTTGGATGGGTCGGCTGATTCTCATTGTGGGGTGCAGCCGGAGCCTGCACCCGCACTGGTTCCTCTCTTGGTGTGCTTGTTCCGAAAGGACTGGCTCCTGCTCGTAGGGTGGGGTGCTCGATAGTTGCTTTTGAAAGGGTTGAAGCGCTGTGAGCTTCTGCCTCTGGCGGATCTGTGGAAGGGACGCTGGTTTCTCTTCGTCTTGTCTTCCGGCAGGCGCGGTAATGGGGAGTCACCCCATTTGTTGGCCAATTTCTCTAGTTCGCTGCCGAAGAGGAGGGATCCTTTGAAGGGCATCTTTGATAGACTCGTCTTGGAAGAGGCGTCTGCCGACCAATTTCGGAGCCAGAGCTGTCTTCTGGCTGCCACAGTGGACGAGACTCCTCTGGCTGTTGTACGCACTAGATCGGAAGCCGCGTCGGTGAGAAAGGACAGAGTTGATTCCATGTCCTCTCCCGGGGTGCTGTTCCTGGCTTGAGATAGGCAGGCACGCGTCACCACGGTGCACCAGGCCGCAATCTGAAGGGACAGAGCTGCAACCTCGAATGACTGCTTTAGCAAGGCTTCTAGGCGCCGGTCATGAGCGTCCTTGAGCGCCGCTCCTCCCTCCACTGGGATGGTAGTGCGCTTAGCGACCGCGCAGACCATGGCGCCCACGCTAGGGCACGCCAGGAGTTCTTTGGTCGCTGGGTCCAGGGAATACATGGCAGACAATGCTCTACCCCCTTTGAATGAGGACTCTGGAGCATTCCACTCTAGGTCAATTAGCTGTTGTGCCGCCTGTAAGAGAGGAAAATAGCGAGACGTCTGACGAAGGCCCTCCAGCAGGGGGTTCATTCTAGGTTCCCTTGAGGGCCCTTGGCCCGGGATAGCGAGTTCCGTTAGACATTGGGATACTAGGTCCGGGAGCTCATCCTTTGTGAAGAAGCGTCTCATGGTTCGGTGTGGCTCTGTCCCCGGGGGGAGTTCCCCTTCTTCCAGGGGCTCAATTTCCTCTTCAGAGTGGTCTGTGTCCTCGTAGGCGGAACTTCTGGACGGTGTGGACCTGTGCCTAGGCCTAGAGGGTCCTGGGGCATGAGGGTCCTCCGGAGGCGCCTGTGGCTGGACCTCCCAGGGTTCAGTTTGCATCCTGACAAAGGCGTGAATCCCCTTGAACAGCTCCACCCACGATATCAAAGCTGGGTCTAAGTTGAGGGGCGCTGGTTCTCTGGGAGTCCCCGAGTGTGGGGTGGACTCCCTGGGGCCTGCTAGGTCCGGGGTGCCTCCTGAAGAGCTAGCATTGGGCCCTGGCTGGAATGGCCCTGGCCTGGATCTCCCAGGGCCTCCTCCAATGTACGGACAGGGCGTCGGCCTCCTCGCTCTGTGCGGCTCTGACGTGGCATGCTTGGCAGAGGCCTTGCGCTTTTATGCCCGACTCTGGAGCTGCCATGACTGTGGCCGCGTGAGCTCTTGTGCGCTCCAGTGCGCCTCCAGATATGCGCTGAGATGTGCGCCTAGCCGCAGATATGCGCCTTGTTCCGTGCGCGCAACTTATGCTCGTGAGGTATTATGTGCGCCTAAGTTTATGCGCACAAGGGACTTGTGCGCTCGAGTTGAACGGCGAGGCGGGTCAAGATGGCGACCTCCTCGGAGGGTCTCCACGTGGGTAGACCCTCGGGAACAGCCGGGGCCTAGCCCTGCTAGGGTGGATCAACCCAGCGGCACTGGCTCCGATCAGCAGCCTGTGCTCCTCTTCGATCCTCGGAGACTGTTTACATAGAAGATTTCTACCTTACCTTGTCTTCGGCGCTTCCCGGTTTTGTCCCGGGCGGTCTCCGGCTGCGGGGGGAGAGGGCAAATACCTTCATCGCCGCGCTCGAGGAATGCACCCGCTGCCTCTCAACCGTGCCCGAAATCAGGGGCTAAGTCCCTGCTGAGATTTGGCCACCGGACCGAGGCTCACCTCTGAGGGACCACGGAAATCACCTCAGGAATTTCAACTGGGGGAGGGACCCGAGGGTATCACCGCAGGAGAGCGGGGCTAGTCTTCAGGTAAACTTTTCTTCTTAAATTTGGGTTTTTCCTTGAATTTTGGTTCTAATGCTCAGAGAGCATGCAGATAGTCCCTAACTGCTTTGGAGACGGAAAATACTGAGGAGCTGCACTTCCTGCAGGGGTATATGTACTAGGGGCTGACGTCAGATTGAAATCTGATCTGTCTCCAACTACTAACAGGAGTACACTATACCCATTGGTCCTGAGTCCATCTGCTACACGCTAGGAAATAAAAGATACCAACCCCTCACACTTATTCCCCTCTCCGAGCACATCCCTGGCCCCCACACACTCACTCATTCCCATCTCCCCACCCCCCTCCGAGCACATCCCTGGCCCCCACACACTCACTCATTCCCCTCTCCCCACCCCCCTCCGAGCACATCCCTGGCTCCCACACACTCACTCATTCCCCCCTCCGAGCACATCCCTGGCTCCCACACACTCACTCATTCCCCCCTCCGAGCACATCCCTGACTCCCACACACTCACTCATTCCCCCCCTCCGAGCACATCCCTGACTCCCACACACTCACTCATTCCCCTCTCCCCACCCCCCCTCCGAGCACATCCCTGGCCCCCCACACACTCACTCATTCCCCTCTCCGAGCACATCCCTGGCCCCCCACACACTCACTCATTCCCCTCTCCGAGCACATCCCTGGCCCCCCACACACTCACTCATTCCCCTCTCCGAGCACATCCCTGGCCCCCCACACACTCACTCATTCCCCTCTCCGAGCACATCCCTGGCCCCCCACACACTCACTCATTCCCCTCTCCGAGCACATCCCTGGCCCCCCACACACTCACTCATTCCCCTCTCCGAGCACATCCCTGGCCCCCCACACTCTCATTCATTCCCCTCTCCCCCCCCCACACACACACACACTCACTCCCCTCTCCCCACCCCCCTCCCAGCACATCTCTGGCCCCCACACTCTCACTCATTCCCCTCTCCCCACCCCCCTCCAAGCACATCTCTGGCCCCCACACTCTCATTCATTCCCCTCTCCTCACCCCCCTCCAAGCACATCTCTGGCCCCCACACTCTCATTCATTCCCCTCTCCTCACCCCCCTCCAAGCACATCTCTGGCCCCCCACACTCTCATTCCCCCCTCCCAACATACTAATTCCTCCCCTTCTGATACCTGGCTGTAGCTGCACAGTCTGAAGATTCCTTTGCTGTTGCCCTCCAATGCCGTGCTGCTGGCCTTCCCGTTCCAGGTCTGCCAACAAAAATGTGTTCGCGAGGTATCCATCAACAAGGCTTGCAGCTCACTCTTTGAATCCTGCTCTGATTGGCTTACTGCTGCAATATAGGGATAGGGTGTGCCTGCTATGGACAGGCTTCATCGCAGCAGCAGCAGCCAATCACTGTAACATCAGAGCACAAGTCCCGCCCAACAAGCCCAAAAACCGCGACTGGCAGAAAAAATAGCCCAATTAAAAGCAACCTGCGAATCGGAAAAAAAAACCGCGAATGACTAGGAAAAGAAGCCCAATCTCGCGGTAAATAAGCGAGGTTGGCAACACTGACAGCGCCAGCGACCGTCTCGGCGCCGGCTTATGACGTTGCATCCCGGGTTTGTTTACTGCTACGTGGAAGGAGAGAGAGAGCGAGAGCGGAGGAAACGGATAGAGAAGACTGAACCGAAACAAGAAATAGCGGCGTGGGTAGCCCCGTAACTCCCCTGTCATGGATGCCCCCGGCCTTTAGGAAGCGGTGGAGGAGGGGGGCCTGCTGTGGCGGAGAGGGGGACGTTGGACTTGGACTCTATCGCCGTGGCCGGCCGGAGGGGCGGACATGAGTTGGTTTAACGCTTCTCAGCTGTCCGTCTTCGCTAAGCAGGCACTGTCTCAGGCGCAGAAATCTATCGACAGGGTCTTGGACATTACGGAGGACGAGAACCCCTGGGCTGACACTGTCATCCCCGCTTTCGAGGATGGTAAGTGACCCGACCCATCCCGGATTCTGCAGCTCGACGTGGACCTGTACATTCAGGGCGTTAAGTTGTTTTTTATGGTTTGGCCGTTAAAAGATTGCACGTAACCTTTGAAAGTATGATGTACTGAGTTATGGTTTTATTTTTAAACAAGGCGCTGATTTCCACCTGCTTAAGCCTGCAGGGTTTTCCGCTTTTTGTAAGTGTTGAGTCTGCGTCGATATGTAAAAATAAGTTAACAGACATTTTGTAGATGATAACGTATTTTACGAACGTGATTTATTTTTTATTAGATTTCCAGAATTATATCTCTCTCCCCCACCCCATCACATTGATTTGAAAAAAAGGGAGTTTATCTTGTTACAAATGGATTTACTTCAAAAGAAAGACACAAGCAACTTGTCTGATGACCTTTATGTCTATTGTTTTCGGTCAGCTTCCATAAAGCCTTAAATCTAGGAATGCCAGTAATAATGGGAGACTGAGTCACTTTACAGACTGCTTGTTCATAATTAATGGAAGCGCTTTCCCTCTAGGCTTGAGCTTTTTAACCAGGGTAAATATAAAGATGATTTTGTGAAATAAATTTGCATATGGGTATACTTGTGATTAGTTTTAAAGGTAAAGGTTGAAGAACCTTTCTATTTCAGAATATGAGATCATACATAATGGTTGTGATATCATGTTCTTACTGTAATACTCTCATCTGAGAAAGGGCCCTTAATAGTTCCAGAAGCTTGGATCATTAAACATTCATTAGCTTTATAAAAATGTCCTTCCTGCTTAACTGCTTTACTGATTTTCCTGTAACTTTATTGAAAAGCAATGGTAAGACATCATTGCTTTCCATTTTTTTCTTCCCTAATTAAAGATAAATCAATTGGGGTTAAAAGTAGGGAAATGATGGGAAATGTATAGAAGAAAAATAGCTAACCTGACTCCCACTTTTGGTTTGCTAGAATGTCAAGCCGGCATGACCTTTATTATATTTAAGGGCATGCATAGTACATTTTAATAGAAAAGTTGAAACTAGTTTCTGCTTGGCAAATACTATTTGTTATGATTTTAATGAGGTGAAATTTGCAGCAGAAAGTACAGTAAATAGTTTTACCAAAATGTGCTTTTCAAGCGAGAAACAAAAGTTAGTTATGGCCTTTTCCAAAAATTTGTGGCAGCCTGTACTTTCTCTATATTATAATAACATAAACAAGTACTTGTAGAAAGAATTGCAACATACTGAGTTCTCCAGCACCTGTAGCAGGGATGGCCAACTCAATGGAAGCAGTGCATGCAAATTTATCTCATGCATATTCATTGCTGATAACATGAAAACACTTGCCCAGTTTATGGCTCCTGAGGACAGGAGTTGGCCACCCCGACCTATAGAGAAATATAAGTGCAGTCCCAAAGAGGAAACAAAACTTTCATAATAGCAACTGCTTTTTAGTGCTTTTAGCGCTTACCTTTAAACTGAGCCACTGTCTGTGGGAGATAAAAATGTGGGCAGTCCGTAAAGGTGAATAATATATTTGGGAGAATGATTGTCTTAATATTAAGTTATGTGTCTTGCAAAAAGGATTTAATTCTTTTTGCAGTCTTTATGTTTGTGCTTTGATCACTGTATAAATAAGAATGTAAATGTTCTTATTTTTTAAGGTTAGGAAATATAAATAAAGCAACTGTTATAGTGCTGACGTTATCGTTTGTGGTCATATTACAGTATTGAAAGACTTAAGGGAGAGCTGATAAAAACAATTCACATTAGCAACTAACAGCTGTCAGTTTGAAAGCTAAGACCCCAGGAAAAGACTGTTCTGTATGTTTTTCATGTTTATTATTTTTTTGATCAACAGTTAATCGTTACAGATTTTACTGATATGATACTTGTAGGTAAAAATGTGGAACTTGGTCATAAATAGCAAAGAGTTTTCCATTGCTAACCTTCTGTACAATGTACTCATATTAATTGACTTTTTTTTTTTTTTTTTTGGACCTGTAAGACTGAAATACTCCTGTAGTGATAAAAATCACTTCTGGTTTGTGTTTTTACTGTCTTGATTTGGATAACACACATCCCTACTTGATGTATGCAGAAGAACATTGTAAACGGTAGAGATTTTTTCCTGTGTCACAGGAAGTTTTTTTGGCCTAAAATCCTCCTAATTTACTCCTTACCCCACAATTTATTAAAGAGCATGGTTGACCATGTCACTTTTATGAGTCTTAGCTGCAGGTATTGCTTATATCACTTCACTTGTTATGCAATCCTCATGCCAAATGTGTATATGGTGATACAGTGAGGGAAAATGTAAAAACACTAATTTATAAAATGAAACCGAGTATTTTGTTTTCCTTTGGCTAGCTCTTCCTTTCTTTTGCAATTCATCCAGCATTCTTTGCACCTCTTAAATCAGCTTTTCACCAAGCATTAAAAGTTTGGTCAATATTTATTGCTTTATCTAGAACTGTTAAAGAATGAAACAGTACTGAGTGACTTGTGAGTACTGAGTTAAAGACTTTCATGTCAACATAGTATCTGGTAATTTAGGAAGACTTAGATGAGAACTCATACCTTCACTTGCTGTCATAAAACCACTGCATTGTTACTGTTTTGTTCAGCCCAATTAAAATTTGCCATAGAATGGTGTACAGCATACAATGTTTTTAGACAGTGGAATGAATTTTTCTGCTTAAACTGGCAGAATTTAGGATTTCTGCTGAGGTAATGACCTCAGAGGGAGCGCCTGCACTACACGTACAGCACAGTTAGTTTCTTATCTGCTAACTGCCTTTACTTGAGTTCTGACAGATCAGACCAGACAAGTGGGCTTTATCCCTACAACCAGCAGATGAGTTAGAGATCGAGCTGACGTCTCTCCCTATATTGTCTGGTGTAGCAAGGAAGGCATTGGTAGTTTCTTGCCCAAGGGACTGCACAATCCTAAATCCAGCACTGAGTACTTGGCTGTCATTACCAATTTTAGGCTTTGCCATTTCGGTTGGCCACAGCACCCAGGACCTTTTCGAAGGTAGTGGTGGTGGTGGCAGCCACGCTTCCTTTGCAAGGAGGGCATCCTGGTCCATCTGTATCTAGATGACTGGTTAATCAGGGCTAAGTAGGAGGAGGAAAGTTGGACACTGTCTTACAGGTTGGTTCGGTTGCTGCAGGAGCTCGGATGGGTGATCAGTGTGGTCGAGAGTAGCTTGCAACCCTCACAGACTCTGTTCTACTTGGGAGCACAGTTCGATACAGCCTAGGGCAAGGTGTTTCCTCTGGAACAGAGTATCTAAAAGCTTTGGGGGCAGATACAGGCCCAGCAATTGGCAGAAAGGCCATCGGTGTTAGCTTAATTGCACACATTATTCATCATGGTGGCGACCTTGGAGTTAGTTTCATGCGACAGAGCACATGTGAGCGCTTCAGAGGGCGTTGTTGTCATGATGGAGCCCTCAATCTCAGGAATATGTGATACAGCTGGCTCTCCTGTCGGCGGTAAAGCAGTAGTTACTCTGGTGTCTGCATACAGATCATCTCACCTCGGGAATGGATCTGGAGACTTCCGATTGAATAGTGGTCACCACGGATGCGAGTCCACAAAGCTGGGGAGCTCATTGCTAGGAGCTAATGTCTCAGAGGCAGTGGTCCCCAGAGGTGATGGGTTGGTCCATCAATCGGTTGGAGGCTTGAGTGTTTTAGCTAGCTTTGCTGAAGTTTGCGGACCGATTGAGCGGGATTGCTGTAAGGGAAATGTTGGATAATGCAATGGAAGTAGCCTACATAAATCATCAAGGGGGAACATGGAGTCAACAATTTTCTCAGGAAACGGACTTCCTGTTGCCGTGAGTGGAACAGCAACTCAGGACATTGCGGGACTCAACAGTGTTCAAGTGGATTATTTCAGCCATCATGTCCTAGACACGGGGGAATGGGAGCTGGCAAATGAGGCCTTTCAGCCTCCTGATGGGGTCAGCCCTTTTTGGATCTGATGGCGAGATTGCAAAGATGCAGCAATTTTACAGTCACAGGTGGGATACACAAGTGCTCAGACTTGATATTCTTGTCTAAAGCTGGCCAAGAGACTAGATTTTGTATGTGTTTCTTCCATGGCCCATGATTGGCAGATTGCTGAAGAAGATAACATGTTTCCCGGTCTTGCTACTTCTGCTGTCCCCAAACTGGCCATGGTGTCTGATCAATGGCTCGTCATTGTGGCTACTTTTTCGCAGTGACCAGCTGCGACAGGGGCTGGTTCTTCATGAAAATCTAAATTAGTTTTGTTTAATGGTTTGGCTCTTGATAGGTTTTGACTGTTGAGGAAGGGTTATTCCATGGCAGTGGTGAGCAATATGTTGCAAGCTCAAAACATTTTGTACTTTGTTGGCGTACATGTGTGTCTGGAGCAGCAGTATATCCCCGCCAGAATGGCATTTCTCTTGATTCCAGAATTTCTACTGAAAGGTTTGTGCTAAAGTTGCAGGTGGCAGCTTTGGCCTGTAACAGGGATCGCGTTGGAAGAGCTCTCTTCTCATTCGAATGGATCCAGATTTCTGAAGGGTGTTAAACATATTCAACCGCTGCTACAGATACCTGTACCACTTTGGGATCTACATATAGTGTTCACCTTTTTGGCAGGTCCCACCTTCTGTCCTCCTTTGGCACTTCCCTTTGCATTTGTTCAAAATGAAAATGGTGTTCTTAGTTGCTATCTGTTCAGCATGGTGGATTTTGGAATTGAAAGTTATTTCTTGTCAAGGGCCCTTTGTAGTGATTTCACAAGACAGGGTGCACATTAAGACTGTACTGTCCTTTTTGCCCAAAGTTGTAATGGATTTTCATTTTAATCAGTCTGTGTCGTTACCATTGTTGGATGGTGTGGCAGATGAGGGCGAATTATAGAAGCTGTGTCCATTTGTTGTGAGGAGACATTTGTTGTGTTATTTTAAGGTTACTGAGAACTTTCAGAGAATGGATCATCTCTTCATGCTTCTCACGTGATGAAGGGAGAGCAGCTTCTCTTGGCACCATGGCACATTGGATTAAGGATTTGGTTATGGTGGCCTATGTAGATGTGGATAAGCAGTTGCCCAGACAAATTAGGGCTCATTCTGACCGAGCACAGGTGGTGTCTTGGGTGGCGTTGCAGTTGCTATTTCTGTCAGAGATAAAAACATAAGAAATTGCCATGCTGGGTCAGACCAAGGGTCCATCAAGCCCAGCATCCTGTTTCCAACAGAGGCCAAACCAGGCCACAAGAACCTGGCAATTACCCAAACGCTAAGAAGATCCCATGCTACTGATGCAATTAATAGCAGTGGTTATTCCCTTAGTAAACTTGATTAATAGCAGTTAATGGACTTCTCCTTCAAGAACTGTAAAGCAGTGAAGTGGTCTTCGTTGCATGCCTTCTCCAAGCATTATTGTTTGGATGTTAGGGTTTGGGAAGACACATCTTTTGCCAGAGTGGTGTTGCAGGGAGTGCAAGCAGCCTCCCATTCGACAAGGAAGTAGCTTTGATACATTCCACTTGTGTGGACTGGCCTGTCTGAATGCAGAGGAAGGTAAAATTACTACTTACCTGATAATTTCCTTTCCTGTAGGACAGGCAGGCCAGTCTATAATTCCACCCTGGGCTACCTGTATTGTACTGTATTGCTTTTGTCCTTTTCAGGGATGTTCTCAGAGACAGAAATTGAAGGTCAATGCCAAGGGACCTGGTAAGTGTGTGCTTTCTTTACCTGTTATGGTTATTGCATTTCCTTTTCTTCTGAGTTCAGTATGTTTCCTCAATGGAAGTAAAAAAAAAAAAAAACAACCCCAACAACAACAAACAGTAAATGGTTGGGGGAGGAAATTTATAGTGTTGAAGTTAAGGTTCAGGTGGTGTTCAGTTGTCCACACTTGGCTTTTTCAGGAATACCAGCAGACTGATGTCAGGGCAGTTCTGTATGAAATGTGACATCAGCGTGTCAGTTGATCTCCATCTGCCTGTTGGAATACATAACCCACTTGTGTGGACTGGCCTGCCTGTCCTAGAGGAAAGGAATTTATCAGGTAAGTAGTAATTTCACCATAGAGACCCTCTTGATGGGCTTGAATGGAGCCTTCATATGAATCCAGTTTTTTAAGTTCCAAGATATGGGACTAGTGGCTTCACTGGCAGTCAGACATGGTTTGCCCCTTTTAGAAAGCAGGCTATGTCCAGAAGGGACATAAGGAGGATCCTCCTGATATTCCTCCTGCACCATGCTAGATTTGGACCTTTTAGGGAGTTGATGACCAGCCCTTTATCCATCCCATCCTGGGAAAAATGCAGCATAGTGGCTACTTACATTTTCCATGGTAGCACCTTTTCCTTTCTGCATCATGCTTCAAAGATCTTCCAGATTCTGATATATGTTAGGGAGATGGAAGTCGTTTTTGCTTTTGGTAAGGTTGATTTCACCTGTCCTGAGTAACCTATTCCTTTCTAGAGCCATGCCTTAAAACAGAACTGCACTGGCTCCTCTGACTCCTGGCGAGAAAACCTTCCGTCTGAATGAACTTGAGTGGCTCTCCCACCTTGAGCCTGACTAAATCCACATCAGACAGGCCAAATCTGGGGCCACTAGTATAATCATTCCTAGATGAACTGCCATGGGAATACATGCAGAAGTGCGTCTGTGTCATCACATCTGTTCCCCTGGATCCCCATCTCTATTTCGTGTCTATAAGTTCTTTGCTTTAGTGTTCTTGTACACCATTAGATCCCACTGGGGGTGCTTCCATTTGACCACTATTTGGTTGAGGCCTCTTTGGCCAGCTACCATGCCCCCAGGTCTAGCATCTGTCTGCTTAGGAAATCTGCTTGCACATTGAGTGATCCTGCTGAGTGAGTGGCCAAGACATTCCGTAGGTGTATCTCTTCCCACCTTATCAGGAACTCCACTTCTGTTAGTCGCAGATTTTTTGATACTCCTTGTCTGATATAGGCCACTGCTGTGGCATTGTCCAAAAGTATCTTGACGGTCTTGCCTTTTACTATTGGAAGGAAGCTCTCTAATGCCTGTTCCCTGTACGTACCCGGATCAGTCCAGACTCCTGGGTTTTGCCCCCCCTCTAAGCAGATGGAGACAGAAGTTTACAAACCAAACTCCGCCTTATCTAGGCTGGTGCCACCTACAGTCTGGCAGTATTACTTAATGTCAAAGCAGATTGGAACCCAACACAAATAACCAAATTGACTATACACAGTAACCTAATAACAGTAACTGGCTCAACAACCCCCGAATGGAAACAGAACCTGAGCCACTGACAATAGCTCCTACCAGATTGAGCTGTGAATAATAGAAAAAGACAAACAGTACAGACTCTCCCTTCGTATGGCAGAACAGATGGGCGGGACTCTGGACTGATCCGTGGTACTACAGGAACGAAAATTATCAAAGTTAAGACCTAATTTTCTTTTCCCTGTACGTACCCGGATCAGTCCAGACTCCTGGGATGTACCAGAGCTGACCTTAAATGGGATGGGAACCGGAGAGACCGGCCCTGAGCACCCCATGACCAAAGCCCCCGCTGTCTGGAGCCTTGACATCTAGGCGATAATGACGGGTGAAAGTATGTAACGACTTCCACGTCGCTGCCCTGCAAATCTCCTCTGGCGATATCTGATGAGATTCCGCCCAGGACGCTGCCTGGGAGCGCGTAGAATGCGTGCGCAGTCCCACTGGTAGAGACCTACCCTGCAACAGGTACGCCGAACTTATAGCCTCCTTCAACCAGCGAGCAATAGTTTTCTTTGAAGTAGCATTCCCTCGTCGAGGACCACTCCAAAGCACAAAAGAGATGGTCCGATACTCGGAAAGCGTTAGTAACCTCCAAGTAACGCAACAGTGTCCGTCGAACATCCAACCGGCGCAAATCTTTATAAAAGGGATCTGCCCTGTCCAATTCGGAAAAGGAAGGCAGTTCCACCGTCTGATTTAAATGAAAGGCGGACACAACCTTAGGAAGAAAAGAAGGAACCATACGAAGCGACACCCCCGAGTCTGAGATTCGTAAAAAGGGTCCCGACAAGACAGAGCTTGTAATTCCGAAATCCGTCTCGCCGAGACAATAGCCACCAAAAACGCCACCTTCAGAGTCAAATCCTTTAGAGTGGACCGAAGGGGCTCAAAGGGAGCGCCGCATAAAGCTCTCAGGACCAGATTCAAATTCCAGGAAGGACACGGTCGTCGCAATGGCAGACTCAATGCTTAGCACCTTTAAGAAAACGACCCACATCAGGATGAGACGCCAAAGGTACTCCCTGGACCTGGCCCCGCAATGACGCCAAAGCCGCCACCTGAACATGCAAGGAACTACACGATAGCCCCTTTGCCAAACCCTCCTGAAGGAAAAGCAAAATTTCGGGAATGGACGCACGAGTAGGTACTACCTGCCGAGAAAGACACCATGTCTCGAATACCTTCCAGACCCGCATAATAAGATAGTGAAGTAGAAACTTTGCGGGACCGCCAATGCATGTTCTATTGAGAAAATACAAAAAATAATATTGATACAAATGCCTACATGCTAGTAAAATTCTTCACCTCGGTCACACATATAGAATCAATCTTCACCAAGTACAGAAAGACCGCAAGTTACAAATATGGAAACAGAAACTGGAATGGAAACCCAAAAAAGCCACTCTGCATTCTGTGCAAAACAAAAATATAGCACCTATCAGACTTCCAGGATCTGAAATAATGTTTACAAACTAATGTGCACAAAGTTACACCTGCATTATGGAACTCAAACAGTAACAGCCCTACCTATGAAAAGGCAGCACTGAAAAAATTACACCAGACCCTGAACACCAATACACCTCCTATTAGGAAAACAGAACAAGCCAAGCTACTATAGATCCCTACCAAGAAACTATAAGCTCGCAGAACACCCTTAGCTGGGTCACAAATGCAGAACACAGACAGACCTTCACCAAATACAGAATAAAGTGACCATAAAGCTAATGTTTTGCTTTTGCGTTGTTTTACTGCATACAGTTTGGCTTCTTGCTGTTTCCAGTTCAGTTTTTGTCTCCACATTTCTATTTATACATTCTCTGAGAAATATAAAATAATCTAAAACTAGAATATAATAAATGTTTCAAAACAACTGATAAATGGAACATCCAATCATTAAAATTTTTCAAAATTATTAAAAATTCTCCAAACATCAATAAACTATTTCTAACAGCAGACACATCACATAATACCTAATAATTAAAATGGCAGTCAATCAAGAAAGATAAACTTAAAAAGCCGCCTTTACTTACCCTCTCCAGTAACTCTCGTACTCCTTTCCATTGTAGGCCAATAGCTCATACTAGAAGCAGCAAGGATCTGAAGCTCTGTCCTCGTGTTCCTCTTCCTTAAGGCCCATGATCTATCTATCTATCTATCTCTCTCTCTCTCTCATCACCTGCCTGATCAATTTCTCTTTCTCTCACATACACCAGTGACTTTCCTGAGCAGTTTCTTGCTCTCATACATTTCTCTTATTTACACACACATTCTCTCATACACTTACACACATGCTGGCTCACCCTCTCTGTCTCACTCACTCACCACACATGGCAACTACAGCACAAGGTAGCCGGTATGCTGCTATTAAAAGCAGAGTCCTGACAGGCTGGAAACTGCAGCAGGAGTGACCTCCCCAGCCCCACAGTGCTAAGAAGGCAGCACTCAGCTGTTTGCTTGTGCTGCGAATGATCGCGGCACAGAGCAATCAGCTGAGATTGTAATTTTATTATTTTCTCCCCACTCCAGACTCTTTTTTTTTTTTTTTTTTTCTTCAGTTTGATTATTATAATTTTATATTTTATTGCAGATGTTGCACTGGCCAGAGAAGGGGAGGTCTGAGCCGGGGGAATGGGGGCAGCGGCGCCACTGCCATGCTTCTTCTGCAGAAGCAGCATGCAGGCATGGCCTTTTCTTCTTCCCGCGTGCCCGGTAGACATCACTTCCTCTTTCGGACCACAGGGGTGGGAAGAAGAAAAGGGCACGTTCTTGTTGCCGGCTTCCACAAAGCATGGCTGCTGTTCCCCTCGGGGCTTGAAGGTGCTGATAGCCCGGGCAGGAATAGCAGCAGTGTTCGTCTCGCTGAGGTGAAAGGGGAGGGGAAGAGCAGCGGGTGCGCGACACACCTGCCGGTGCTTCGCGACACACCGGTTGAGAACCGCTGCTCTAGATGGTTTCTTAACTCCTGTGAGAATAGGTTGTCACTTGGATCCTTTTACCTTGGGCTGTTCCTCTTCTAACTGTAGAATCTGAGAAACTCTGGCAATTAAGGAGCCTAAGTCCTCACCCCAAGGAGTCTAACAGCTGAGTCTGCCTTCACAGTTAGATCTCCTCTTCATTCGCCTACTGCCAGTCTCCCTTCTCCTTTTTTGAGGGGTAGCTCTCTTCCTGACAGACTTCCTGCTCCCTCTGCATTTTCTGTCATTTGCTTAGCTGGACTCAGTCTACTTTCTGCTCATGTATCTTCCTGCCTTTTTTCTGCAAAAAGGCTTTATGGATGGCCATAATAAACTTGCTGATAAACTCCTCCTCCTGCTCATCCTCTTGGCTCCACGGCTTCTGCTATGTTTCCCTAACAGCAAGTCCATGGCTGTGGAGGAGTGCCTCTATTGTCCTGCGGCTGCCTGTGATCCAGCAATGCTGTTAACACAGCCCCAGAAGGGCCTCTTTGCTCTCCAGGAATTGTTCTTACTGCGTTATTCATCCCCTGCAGCTGCCACGTTTACTCCTCATCCCATCCCAGCCCGTACAGCTCCTCCTCTTTAACCAGAAGGAGAAATACAGGGAAGAGTCAGCCCTGATTGCCCTGGAGAGGAAAGAGCAGCCACTTTCTGATGACTGTCATCCTTGGAGGAGTCCCTTGCTTGAAACTACCTTCTGTAGCGGACATCAGCTTCTGACTTACACTGTGGCCTCAAGAGCCTTTTTCTTCTACCTTCCTGCTAGACCAGAACAGAAGACAGAGAACTATTGATGCCTTCCATGATGCACCAGACTACATAGGGAGGGACATCAATATAAATCTGCTTGCTCTCTGCCTCCATCTGTTAGTAGGAGGGATAAATCTCATATGACTGGACTGGTCTGGCAGGACGATGAGGAACAGTGCCTAGTGGTTGACCAAAATGTATGTTTGTGTATTAATTATCTTATTGGTCATTCCAGCAATACAGGGGAAGCTAGTGGACACAAGGAAGAAAGTATTTAGATTTCTTTGCAACTTCTTTTTTGGAATGAGTTTCCTTTGGACCTCAAGCTGGAATCTCTCACTTTCAGGAAGAAAATTTAAATCCTAGTTTAACTTGATGTTTTATTAATTGGGGTTTAATTGTTTCAAGTGCAGGTGGAGATATTTGTTTGGACTTATTTATTTATATTTTGTCAGCTTTTACATGTTTTAATTTTTTTTTAATTTATGGTATACAATTGCATCTGTACATATGTTTCTATAATGCCGTAATCTGCTTTGGAGCATGTTAATGTAATTATGTGGGATATAACATTTGAAAGTAAATAAATAAAATCATCTATTGGTGATGGAAAATCAGCTTTGGAAGTAAATGTTTACATCCTACCCTCGCTAATGGAGGCATCTGTAGTACTAACCTATTTTTTAGGAAGGGATGTTGGAGAAAACTTGGATATATGTTGGCAGCTAAGAATGGCTGTCCACTGGGAGCTGGCTGTGGGAAAGAAGAACCTTTCAGGAAAGGATAAATAAATCATATAGAATATATGGTAGTCATGTGTTTTGTTTTTTGTTTTTTTAAATATATTTCCTCATTAACTGTTTTTCTTTTTTTTTTGTGTGTGTGTATTATGATAGGGAAAAGTTCCTCTATAATTGGCAGTTGGGACACATCTACGTGGGGACTAAATTCAAATGAAGAACCACAAACTCAGCCATTGCCATCACCTACAGCAATAACCAAGCCAGTCAGACGAACTGTTCTAGATGAATCGGAAAACTTCTTCAGTGCTTTTCTGTCTCAAGATGCTCAGTCTCTCACAAACAGTTCTGTGGTATCTAAGCCTCCAGCAAAATCCCAGCGACCCAAAGAAGTGGTGAAAAGCTCTTTGGAGAACTCTGTACACAATGATCTACTAGAAACACCTTTTTGTGAAGATCTACAGGTAAATGAGGCATCTTCAAGTCTGCTGAAGAAATTAGAACAGCCTGATGATGTTCCCCAGGAGGAATTGCCAGTGGAAAACAAAGCACTTACACCTGATGGCCAGGAGGGAGAAACAACAAACAAAGAGTCTGATGAAAACACATCATCTGTGAATTCTCCAGTTCCGAAAGTTGATGGCAGCATAAAATTAAGTGCAGGAAGGAATGAAACGGACTCTGCCTCTAAAATCCCTTCTCGGACTCCTTCCCAAGAGAACAAGGGTATAGTTCTGGACATGAAGGAGCAAAAACATGAAGACAGGCAAAGCAATACACCTTCACCCCCTGTTAGCACGTTTTCCTCGGGGACCTCTACAACTAGTGACATTGAGATTTTAGACCATGAGAGTGTAATTAGTGAGAGTTCGGCAAGCTCACGGCAAGAGGCCACTGATTCAAAAACAAGCCTTCACCTGATGCAAACATCGTTTCAGCTTTTATCTGCACCCTCCTGCCCTGACTATAATCGATTAGATGAGTATCAGAAACTCACAGAGAGCTGTTGTTCATCCGATGCCTTTGAAAGAATAGATTCTTTTAGTGTGCAGTCGTTGGACAGCCGGAGTGTAAGCGAAATTAATTCAGATGACGAGCTTTCGGGAAGGGGATGTGTTTTAGTGTCAGTTGCAATAAGCTCTCCAGAATCAAAGATAGATGCAAATGACTCTGTGGAAAGTAAATTGGAGGAAGAGCTGAATGACACATTGGTTGCACATGCAGTCGAAGAAACAGAAATGGAAGAAAGTGGCCGAAGTGCCACTCCAGTGAACCTGGAACAACCTGATGTGTTGATCGCTTCGATAACGGTAAACGAAGACCAAGGCTTATTGGCACAACCGGACAGACCATTGCAGGGTGCAGAAAATCAGCCTGGAATTGAGTGTGAGACCGAAGATGTCTGGAAGGTAATAGAGTATAGCAAGTTTACTGCATTGGTTCTGTAGCCTGGTTTATGGTTATTTAGCCTAATGAAAAAGGTAATAATTTATGAAATGTGTGTCTGTTTCCTTGCTGTGCAAGTATTTGTTACTGGGCATACACTTTACGAGAGATAAAGGGTACGACTACGACTACTACCTCTAGCACTACACGACATACCAGGGCTGTACAAACACACAAAAAAGACAGTCCCTGCTCAATAAAACGTACAATCTAATAAGTAAAACATACAGGACAAGATATTTTGGTTATGATGTTTTAGTTTTTTGTTTTTTTTGTATTATTTTAGAGGAAAGTACAGAACTACCCAATATCAAATTAGGATATATAGGGCCAGATTAATTTTAAAAGTTTTCCCCATTTTTCTCTGGAAGGCAAAATTCCTCCATGACCCTTAGTTTGTCTTGAAAGTAATTCTAAATCAGCATCACCAATTCCAGTCTAAAATAATTAAAGTCACTGTGACATCATAATTCTGTTTTTCCAATCTTGAGCCTGAACTATGATATAATCAGTGTAGAACAGTTTGTTCCCATTTTAGAGAACATTTGTGTTTTGGAGTTGAGGTCTGTTACTATTATTAAAATACATTTTTGACTAGAGTTTATTTGAAAGCAGTAACAGAGAAATGTGACTGCAGAAAAACACTGTATGGCCTATCTACTCTGCCCATTCACCTAAATAATTCAGCTTTACAATTCCCATCGCTCTATCAGAGGTCTCCAATGTTTTATCCCATGCTTAAAGAAAAAATAGTAGTAGTATACTGGTGGCTATCTTTAATAGTGATCATTGTCTTTTCAGTATACAGAAGAAGAGAGATCAAAGTACCAGATTTTGGCAGTTTGACATTCTGCACAATTTGCATAGTAGATGATGGAAGATAAGGATCAGTCTGCTCAGAAGGCTTCCTCTCTGGTTCTCTACCATTTTGGATAGTTGAGCATATAAATTACTGTAGTAACATAGTGGATGATGGCAGAAGGCCAACTAGCCCATCCAGTCTGGCCATTTATGCTGTCCACACTGCTGAGGATACATGCGAGCTGCCAGTCACAGAGGATTACCCACCTGCAAGGCACCTCTCATTAACCAGCACAGCCTTTTTCATCTTCCTCCTCTGTACTGCAGTACCATCTCCCGTCCCTTGCAGCATGTCTTTTACCCAGTCTTTCTTCTTTGTTCCTACCACTGCCCTTTTTATCTGTCCCAAGTGTATTTCTTTTGCTTTTCATTCTACATGTCAAGACTTATTTTGCTTATGATGATGAAAATGTCTTATTTTTAGTTTATAGTTTTCCTAGCCCATGATCACCATTTGTGGTTGGTGTTTATATTTTTAATTTCAGAGGATTAATGAACTCGCTGAAAAACTAGAAAAGAGGGAGGCTCAGTTATTAACTGTTAATAAAGAAAAGGCACGACTGGAGGAAGCTTATGACAACCTCAATGAGTAAGTGTGGTTTCTTTGATGGTTTGTTCAGTTGTTTGTATCTGCACACTGGTTTCTATGGAGAATGCGGCAGGTTCATGGTATTTCTCCTTGGACACGCAGGATGGTAGTCCTCACACATGGGTGACATCATTGGATGGAGCCCTTTACAGAACATTGATCTCAAAGATTCTAGAACTCTCAAACATGCCCTACTGAGCATGTGCTGCTGTAGTCTTCACCCTAGGCAGAATCCCTCAGTCTCTCTCTTTTTTTTTTTTCTTTTTCCGCGGAGCCATGTGGTTGCGGAAGCCACGTGCTCACGGTATTCAGCTTTGCTCTCTTCCCTTTGCGTAGCCATGTGGTTACAGAAGCCGTGTGCTCACGGTATTCAGCTTTGCTCTCTTCTCACAGTTTTTGTAAGTGAATTTTTATCTAGAGCTGCAGCTGTTTATTTCCTTAAGGTAGTTTTATTCTTTTCCTTTTCCTTTCCAACTGTCTGCCAGCTGCATGATGGGTTTTCCCCTGTGCAGCCTAGCAGAGTCTGTTACTATTTAAAAAAAAAAAAAAGAAAAAAAAGGAAAACTGCTTTTGCAGTTTTATATCTGTGTCCTCTCCTTGCTCTGACTCCTCCTTTTTCTCCCTTTCGCCCGTGCTGACAGGACTGCCTTATGCAGTCTGTCGGTGATCCGTGTAGGCTGCTGAGCCTGGGTACTTGCCTGAGTTCTATTCAGGCTGGAGTTCCATGTCATTTCACCGAACGATCAGCATTGATGGATTTGGATGGTGCAGGGATCAAGGACCATGCTGTCCTGTAGGAAGGAGAGCTCATCCTCCCCACATCCCAAGGAACTAGTTTCCACAGGCGGGGAGCCCTGGAAGACGTAGCCTCCCCTCCTACTTGCCAGTCTTGGCAGTGCAGTTTCCCTAGGAGAGAGGGTCACCAGGAACCTGGGCTAGCAGCTTGCTTCCACACCTTGGTGCCATGCCCAGTAAGGTTTGCCGGTTCACAGCTGTGACCAGTGCACCATTCGTCTGATGCATCGATGACCCGATCGTGCCAGAGACAAGGCCCACCATTGTGCACCATGGTCATGCTTGACGTCGTCGAGGTGCAGGGACACCCTCAATGCCATCGAGGTGCGTGACCAGCCATGATGCTGTAGAGGCCTTCTGTGCCATCAGCATCGTTGGAAGTGGAATCTCCTGCACTGGCTTGGGCACAAGGTGATGGAGTAGAATAAGAACATCACACAAATTATAAGAGAAAAGCATACAACTTTATTATCACAAGTTTCAAAGACAATTTAGGAAATGTGTCCTTAAAATGTAAACCCACACACACACTCTCATTCATACTTTAAAAACATCCATCAAATACACAATGGTAGTCAGCCATAGGACCCCAAAAGGTCTACACAGTAATGTATATCAAGTTTTAGTACAATGACGTGTATCAAGTTTTAGTACAATATTTTACACATAACTTCCCTGTGGATATACCCACTTACAGTCTATACCCGGCTTTCGCCCACATCTACTTTATACTTCACAAAAACATGAAACATGATTGTACAATACTGTGCATCACTATTGCCTGTCCTCAATGGCTCTTTATGTGGCTTTATGTGGCTGACTTCCTTGTATAAATCAATGGTCAGACCACAGTGAATAATTATCAACAGTCAAGTGAAGAACGGTCATTCCAAAGAAAAGAGATTTATACAAGGAAGTCAGCCACATAAAGCCACATAAAGAGCCATTGAGGACAGGCAATAGTGATGCACAGTATTGTACAATCATGTTTCATGTTTTTGTGAAGTATAAAGTAGATGTGGGCGAAAGCCGGGTATAGACTGTAAGTGGGTATATCCACAGGGAAGTTATGTGTAAAATATTGTACTAAAACTTGATACACGTCATTGTACTAAAACTTGATATACATTACTGTGTAGACCTTTTGGGGTCCTATGGCTGACTACCATTGTGTATTTGATGGATGTTTTTAAAGTATGAATGAGTGTGTGTGTGGGTTTACATTTTAAGGACACATATTTCCTAACTTGTCTTTGAAACTTGTGATAAAGTTGTATGCTTTTCTCTTATAATTTGTGTGGTTATATACATATAGAGAAAGTGGTTCTTTTTCACCCATTGTGTATACCTGATACGGTAGCATAAGAACATGCCATACTGGGTCAGACCAAGGGTCCATCAAGCCCAGCATCCTGTTTCCAACAGTGGCCAATCCAGGCCATAAGAACCTGGCAAGTACCCAAAAACTAAGTCTATTCCATGTTACCGTTGCTAGTAATGGCAGTGGCTATTTTCTAAGTCAACTCAATTAATAGCAGAACTTATCAAATCCTTTTTTAAACACAGCTATACTAACTGCACTAACCACATCCTCTGGCAACAAATTCCAGAGTTTAATTGTGCGTTGAGTGAAAAAGAACTTTATCCGATTAGTTTTAAATGTGCCACATGCTAACTTCATGGAGTGCCCTCTAGTCTTTCTATTATCCGAAAGAATAAATAACCGATTCACATCTACCTGTTCTAGACTTTTCATGATTTTAAACACCTCTATCATATCCCCCCTCAGCCGTCTCTTCTCCAAGCTGAAAAGTCCTAACCTCTTTAGTCTTTCCTCATAGGGGAGCTGTTCCATTCCCCTTATCATTTTGGTAGCCCTTCTCTGTACCTTCTCCATCACAATTATATCTTTTTTGAGATTCGGAGACCAGAATTGTACACAGTATTCAAGGTGCGTTCGCACCATGGAGCGATACAGAGGCATTATGACATTTTCCGTTTTATTCACCATTCCCTTTCTAATTCCCAACATTCTGTTTGCTTTTTTGACTGCTGCAGCACACTGAACCGACGATTTCAATGTGTTATCCACTATGACGCCTAGATCTCTTTCTTGGGTTGTAGCCCCTAATATGGAACCCAACATTGTATAATTATAGCATGGGTTATTTTTCCCTATATGCATCACCTTGCACTTATCCACATTAAATTTCATCTGCCATTTTGATACCCAATTTTCCAGTCTCACAAGGTCTTCCTGCAATTTATCACAATCTGCTTGTGATTTAGCTACTCTGAACAATTTTGTATCATCTGCAAATTTGATTATCTCACTCGTCGTATTTCTTTTCCAAATCATTTATAAATATATTGAAAAGTAAGGGTCCCAATACAGATCCCTGAGGCACTCCACTGCCCACTCCCTTCCACTGAGAAAATTGTCCATTTAATCCTACTCTCTGTTTCCTGTCTTTTAGCCAGTTTGTAATCCACAAAAGGACATCGCCACCTATCCCATGACTTTTTACTTTTCCTAGAAGCCTCTCATGACGATCTTTGTCAAACACCTTCTGAAAATCCAAGTACACTACATCTACAGGTTAACCTTCATCTACATATTTATTAACTCCTTCAAAAAAGTGAAGATTTATGAGGCAAGACTTGCCTTGGGTAAAGCCATGCTGACTTTGTTCCATTAAACCATGTCTTTCTTTTTTTTTTTTTATATTAAAGTTTTTATTAGAGACCAAAAACAAGTATGCTTTACAAACCAACATACAAAACTGCAAGCAAATAAACAGTATACAAAACATAACCGTCTCTGTGTTATTTTCCCCCAATGAATAACCCCATAACCCCCCCCCCTCCCCGCCAATGTAACACTTTCATGCAAATAATACCCAGTGGAGAATTATCCTAGCTGCACATAAAGATTGTTGAAAATCACTCCTATGTACGAGTAGCTCTCCATAATTGGTACAGCTGCCAAACCCTCAGAAAGGTCCCATATTTCCCCTGTTTATGTGCAGTGATTTTACAGAGAGAGTATATCTTATCCACTCTGGCTTGTATAGCGGCCAAGGTGGGGCCGGGGGTCACCTTCCAGAGACAAGCTATTTCACATCTGGTTGCAGTTGCTACAAACTTTATAAGCTGCGAGCTGTATTTATCTCCCCGAACTACATCCCCATTCAGTAACGCAGTCTGAGGTGTGAACACCACAGCCACCTTTAGAATCCCAGCCACCCAACCAGCAACCTCTGACCACACCTGGGAAATAACCCTACACTCCCACCAGAGATGAAAAAATGTCCCCAACGCCCCACAGCCTTTCCAGCATCTATCAGAAAGAGCTGGCGAAATACGATGTAATCGCACCGGAGTATAATACCAGCGATAAAGCAATTTAAGGCCATTTTCCACTAAAGAAGCAGAAATGAGACCCTTCCCCATGGTGGAATAAGTCTCTTCCCAGAAATCTTCGTCGACTGCCTCCCCAAAATCTTTCTCCCATGCCGTAACATAACCCGGGATAGCGTTAAGGTCACCATTTAACAGTTTATAGATCTTAGACAGAAGATGCGGGACTTTGTCAACCTCCTTACAATAAACTTCAAACAAGGAGACCGGTGCTTGTAACTCCTGCTGCAACCCAGAACGTAAGCAGTAGTTCCGAAGTTGCAGATACCGATAACTTTCCCGTGGTTCCAGTCCAAAACGAGCTTGTAGCGCCTCAAAGGGCACCCAGCCATTATTTTCCCATAATTGCTCGCAAGTACATATGCCTGTCTGGAGCCACGCTTGGAATGCCCCATGAGCTCGGCCCTTCAAAAAATCCCCATGAAAAAAGGGGGAAGCATTAATTGAGCCTACCCTATTGCCAATTAGTACCCTTCTCCAGGCTTTCCAAATCTGCAAGGTGTTATATATGGGAGGTGGAATATCCGGCTGCTTAGGCCACTCTGAACATGGCCGCCAAACTAAAGCCGCTAAGGGGCGTATCCCCACCACTCGTTGTTCAAATTCAATCCACTGTTTACCCTTCCCCTTACTGTGCCAATCTGCTATCCCTCGGAGCTGCGCCGCAACGTAGTACCAAATCAGGTTAGGTACAGCCAAGCCCCCATGCAGTTTTGGGCGAAACAGCACTCTACGTGCTACCCTAGGCTGTTTACCCTGCCAAATATATTTCATCAAACGACGTTGCCATTTCTCCAAGAGAGGCACAGGAATAGGAACTGGAAGAGTCTGGAACAGATAGCAGAGCCTGGGGAGCACATTCATTTTAATAACAGCTATCCTTCCAAGCCAGGAAATATGATATCGACTCCACTCTTCAAGTTCTTTATAAATTTTCGCTAAAAACCATGCCTTTCTATATGTTCTGTGATTTTGATGTTTAGAACACTTTCCACTATTTTTCCTGGCACTGAAATCAGGCTAACCGGTCTGTAGTTTCCCGGATCGCCCCTGGAGCCCTTTTTAAATATTGGGGTTACATTAGCTATTCTCCAGCCTTCAGGTACAGCTCAAACCTATGCCATCGATCGAGACATGCTGCCCTTGGTGCCGCAATATCATCGATACCATGATACCATTGATGCTGCGGTACCTTCAGTGTCCCAGTGCCCTTGATGCTGAGGTGCCCATGGTACATTGATGCCACTGTACCTGTGAAACCCGCGACGCCCACAGAACCCTCGATGCCTTAGAGGCCCTCGATCCCATCAAGGTTTGTGTATGGCCACTTTGAGGCTGTTGATGTTGAAGCAGTGGCAGGCCCTTGAGGTGCGTAGCCTCAATGCTGCGGCAGCCCTCGACACTGTCGAGTGTGTGTATCGTGAGGCCACAGCCTCCCATTAGCTTGTCGTGGTATGTGGCCTCAATGCCATTGCGATACGGTGCTGCCACGATACCCCTGATGCCTTTGAGGCCCTCGGGCCACTGATGCCTCTTGTTCCCGCCTCAACCTCGTTGAGCACCACTAACCATGGACTGGATTTGCTATTGAGCGCCCTGGTCATCCCTGAGGCCATCGATCGTCTGGGTTCTTGGAAGCCCTTGTGTGGCAGGGTTTTTTTTGGCCTTGAACAGAGCAAGCACAGGGGTTGCCATCTACTCGAGGCACCCTGGTACACTGGGGCATCCGAGCGCAGTGGTCCCGTGCCCTTGGTGGTGTCCTCTTACAAGGCCCTGAGGAGTGCTATGCTGTCCCTTCATGGGCTACAGCTCTTGGAGCTTTAGTGCTCATGAGACCATTGAGCTTGCTGCAACGATGCCCTCAGATGTATAAGTGAGCTGTCTTGGGCATCGATGATCTGTGTATAGGTTGCAGGGCCTCTCCCTGCAGACGCACATGGCTTCCTTGGTACCACCAGTACATCAATACCTTTGGACACCGGAGACTCCATTGGGCTCACCGGGCAGTCGATATCCATGGGTGCCAGGGATGGTGCTATATGCTGTCGAACATATCAAGCGCCATTGAAGCCCTGGGTGCAGAGTCGCTAGGTGCACATGTTGTGGCTTTGTGTTGGTGAGCACGAAAGTACCATGGGCCCTGTCACCGCTCTAGGCACCAGTGGCTGAGGTCGTTGGCTGCAGGCCATGACCGCAGAATCCCATGAGCACCTTCGGTCGTCAGGGACTTCGCTGCTGTCGTTCCCTGAGGGATTCGAAGGTGAGCCATTCCTGGTGCAGTTTGAGAGCCCACCTCTTGCAGCATTGTCAGTTACTGGAGGGGCAATGCTATAGACACTGTCATCCTCCACCATGCCTTACCCAGAGCACCACTGCTTCTGGGGACACCATCGTCACACTGTTCTTCTTCACTCCTCTGGAGTTACTGTTGGGGAATGCTAGGCATCTACTCCAAGTGCTTTGGGTAATGGCAGATGGCATTCTCCTTGTCTGTGCAATCCTTAGTCATACCAGGGTTCTGCCATCATCCCATCATGGTCTCAGCCTCCTCTTCAGTTCTGCACTGCACAGTGCTGAGGATCACTGGCAGGGGAGGCATCATCACACACCCTGTGCTTTGTTGTGGGGCAGCGTGAAGCCACCAACTCTGGCACGTGGTGCGCTGTCCTCGCTGTGGGGTGGGATTTTGCACACAGGCATGGTGCATGGGACCATAGGTGTGCCGCCATCCGTAGGATGGGATACTGCTGCAAGAATACTACTCAGCGTGCTTTTACGGCAAAGAGCTCATTCCTCCGGTTGCCCTCTGCCATCTAGGTGTCTGTGTGTGTGTGTTTGGATTTCCCGCAGGACTGACCTAGGACTGTGTTCGGGAGTCCTCTCCTCCCTTAGCAGAGGAATGTGTCTTTCGACCTCTCCTGTGTCCAAAACTCCTGTTTGGTGGGGAAGCCTCTGAGGGCTCCAGCCCTGGCAAGTTTTTCTCTGAACCAAGGGCCTTGATTCTTGAATCTGTGCATCTCCTTGGAGGCCGGGGATTGGCAGCAGCAGTCTTTGGACTGTTTTTGCTGGGGCTCCTCCGTGGATTATGGTGGTGACCTCCCTTATCTGAAGCTTGCTGCCTGTGGTGGTTTGGTCACTTCGGCACCTCAGCAATCAGTGATTGTGTCTCTGCTTCCCTCTGTGCAGTTGAAAGGTCTTTTGGGATCGGGCGGCACTAATCCTGTTGCTTCGCTCTCCCCTCTGGAAGGGGAGATTCTACTGGGTTCCAGGACAACTCTTATATGTTCCCCTCTGGATGCTCTTCTGTGCATCCCTTTGAGGGGTGTCCCTCGTTCCTCCATTCCCAGAGAATGGATGGCTCTGCTCTGGCTGGTGTGTTCTCGGTTTCTCACCAGCCTCGAGGACCGGTCGAGTGGTAAAGCACTCTCCCTTGGTCGCTGTAAGACGCAACAGGTTTATCCATGAGGGAGCCTGCCTGGTGTTGCTCTCCAGTGACCAACCTGGGTCTCACCTGTTCAGGAGTCACTTTGATACCTGCTGGCCTCTGGGGGCATCTTTTCTTAGGGACCACTATCGCCAATCATTCTCTCCTGTGGGACCCTTCTCTGGGAGAAGAGCTCTAGTCCATCAAATGGGCGATCATGCCTTTCACCCTTTTGCCATGTCCATGGCTGAGGGAGTTGGGGGCCAAGTAACCCCACAGCAGAGGTGATGCTCTTGAGATAGCATGCGAGCTATTCTTCCCCTTTGGGAACACCCTGTCTGCGGACGGGGGAGTCTTGGGTCATGTAACGATTGTCCATTGCTCGACTATGTCTTTCCTGGGGGCAGGGGGGAGGGATAGTGTACCTCAGCCGGATGCTTGGCAGTCTGTTCTGAGATCACCCTGGACCTGCCCTGGTGCCCGGTTTCCGGCCCGGTAATGAAACCCTGTTCTACCGGGGTTTGCACATGTGACTCCCCAGCTTCCTGTCTCCTAGTGTAGTTTCGGGATTTCTCCGCTGGAGCATTCTCTGTTTCCGCTGTTCCAAGCAGGCTGAGGTCTCTATCTTGGTGGGTAACTCCCTGCAGGATTCAGGAGTGAGTTGTTCGCTTGGGGTTCATAGACATCCTGGCGACTTGTGCTTGCCTTGGCAGTCCGCCAGTCTGCCTCCTTGTGTTCTTCGCTCCTTCCGACTTCCGGTTGGATTGTTGAGGGGAGGATAAGCTAAGGCACTCATGGTACAGGATACACCATGTTTTTCCATGTATTTCCCCCATGCTCTGGCCAATACTGCCTTTAGCTTTTCTCATTTCTCTAGGCTATCTTGCTCCCCTGTGCTATCGTGTGCCAGGGTAGATTAACCTGTTCTTTTTTTTTTTTTGTGTTTAATCTGTTTTTATTTGCAAACCATAAGAACAATACAGAATGCAATATATAATCAAACAGCAGGTTGCAACCATTATACACCAACAATTATGAACTATAAGAAACATAAATAACCTTTGTATGCACACAATGTTCAAAAATTCAGAACAGCTCAAGCAAAAACATACGACTGTAATACCCAAATAAAGAAAGAGAGCCATCGTGCATACTCAAATAGATTAACCTGTTCTTGACAGGTGCTCTTAGGTGAGCTTCAGGCCTATCTTATCTCTCTGCTTGGGAGTTTTTGGGCTACAGGTGTGTTTCAGGGATTGCCCTTCATCCCCTTAAACTCTTGACGCTGTCCTGCACAGTCAGCTAGGTCTGCTGCTTTGGCACGTAGTGTCTATCCCAGGCCCTGCCTTGATTTGCTGCTTGTTCTTCCAAGCGTTGCTTAGGTTTCTTCTGTCCATTATGGTTAGCAGTAGAGATGTGCTTCGTTTTTTTTATCCCGGGTCAGCCAACCAGGTCTTTTTTTTTTTTTTCCCTCGGCAATTTTCACAGAAAAAAACCAAACCCACCCAACCCTTAAAATTTAGTTATTTACACCCCCCCCATTTTGGCGCGGGCCATCCATTGCTCCTTCCATGTGACGGGGTCCGACCAATGGCACCGGTAGCCCCTGTTACATGGTAAGGGCAAAGGGCCACTGGCGCCATTTTGTTTACTGGCTGCTGACAGCCCGAGAGAATGAGATTGCTCCAGGGATCCCTGCTGGACCCCCACGGATTTTAGGCAAGTTTTGGGGGGAGTCCGGAGGGTGGGGGGGGGGGTTGTAAATAACTAAATTTTAAGGGTTGGGTGGTTTTTTATTTTATTTTTTTTTTTTAAATAAAGGTGCCCTTCCCCCTGCGCTAACCCGAACAATGAATTTTCCCCGAAGTTCGGGGAAAATCCGTCTCGGGATTCGGGTCCTCCGAATCCCGATTGCACATTACTAGTTACCACATCACCGAATCCCGATTGCACATCACTAGTTACCACATCACGTCACTAGTTACTGGTCTGACCCAGTGTGACATATTCTTATGTTCTTACCAGCCAAACCTGGACTCTCTTCTACAGAGACATTTGGTCCTTTGGATGTCAGCAGACCGCAGTATCTCTCTGGGGTCTCTTGGACCCCAGTGTGTTTTCGGTTGTCGTTTAGCACCGATGCTGTGCGGTCTTCTTCTAAGAGTCATTTTCTTGCCTACAGCTCTGGGTTCTTCCTGTATCCAGGAGGTTCTAGACCTACTGCTGTCAGGGTTTATTATCAAGAACCCTGCTTGTACTGTTTTCCATGATGCGGAGTTTGCTTCTGCTTGTACTCCCATCACTCCTCTGCCTTAGGTACCCCTGCTATGCAGGAGGGTGGGTGTCTTAGTCTTTTCTATAATTTTTCTTTTTAAAACTCAACTCTTCTCCAGCCTGGAACCCTGGTGGGTCGGCTGCCTCACAAACAAAAGGGAGAGAGGTGGTGCTTTCAGCACTGTAAGGTTTCCTGTTTTTTCCTGCTCGGACAGCCTATAGCTAGGGATTCACCCATATGTGAGGACTACCATCCTGCTTGTCCTAAGAGAAAGCAAAGTTGTTTACCTGTAACAGCGGTTCTCCTAGGACAGCAGGATGTTAGACCTCATGAAACCCACCCGCCTTCCCTGGGAGTTGGTTTCACCATGTATTAGCTATTTCATGGACTGAGGGACTCTGCCTAGGAGGCAGGGTGATGACTACAGCTGCACTTGCTCAGTATGGCGTGTTCGAGAGTTCTAGAATCTGAGATCAAAGTTCTGTGCTGGGCTCCATCTGATGAGGTCACCCATGTTGAGGACTAACATCCTGCTGTCCTAGGATAAGCAAGTCTGCTTTACTGCATCAGTGCTTATAACAGGGGGGATGGCCATCTCCACTCCTGAAGAGCCATATACAGCCTAGTTTTCAGGGTATCCATAATGAATATGTAAATGAAAGATTTGCCTGCACTGCCTCCACTGAATGCAAATGTATCTCATGTATATTCATGGTGGATACCCTGCAAACTAGACCTATTTTGTGGCTCTTGAAGACTGGAGTTGGCCACCCTTGGCTTATAGAGTGACTGCTGGCTCTTTTTTGAGGGTGGGGGTTAAGTGTTGTCTGTAAATGTTCCCTGTATTTACTTATCAGAGCATGTTGTGATTTTTGGATATGGCATCTATTTAAAAACTGTCCTCCCCTTTCTGTATTTTTATAGATACTCTTAGTAAACTGATTTCAGTAATACTGACCTGGGCTTCTGGCATCAGGGCAGGAATGCAGCTCCATGTGTGGAACTGTACTGATGTCACTACAGGAGCTTCATGCCAGCATCACATTAAAATTTCAAGGTCCCACTATCAGAGTACTAGGATAACTCTGTTCCCCCTCCAAAACAAAAACACAGGAGGGAGGTTGGCCTAGTAGCTCATTGGTGGTGCTGCTTACTGCTGTACAAAGAATTTGGGTTCTATTCCTTGTCCAGGTTTCTGCTCCCTAAGTCATTTTGGGGTTGCTGCAGAGGTAGCGTTCATAGCCCTGGGAGGTATTGGAGTAATGGGGAGGAGAGTCCTAGCCATTGGCCCTGTAGTGACACCTAGTGGCCAGACTTAGGGTGCACATTAGCCAAGTTCTTGATGGAGCTGCGGTTTGTGGCTCCTGACTGCGAATTATGCTGTGATGGCTTGGCTGAGTTGGGAGAGGGATCTAAGAATAAGGGGAAAAATTCCTTAAGTAGCTGCAAATGATGGCTTCTGCTGTCGTACCCCCAGCAGAGGCCATTTCTAGATGAGGGTGAAATTTCTGGGCCAAAATTAAAAGGGACTTTTATTTTAAAACTGATGATGTTTCCAAAATCCCAGTCGCTTATGGTAAGTAGTGTTCATTTGCAGCATTGTTCCTTAAAAAAGAGAAAAAAATCCAGTCCTCCAGTAAAAGTATGTAAGCTGAGCCCATTGCAACTTCTGTTTTATTTTAGGGTCCGGAAATTTCTATATTGTCATATATGCATTATTATGGTAATCCCAAGCATGCAGAAGCAAAATAGTGGTGAGAAGGAAAAGGATGCAGAAACTCCAGATTAGTGCTAACAGAATTGTATAATGTGCAAAAATGTATCAATGATAAAATATACATTTAATACAAATACTATATAAATAATTACCAATAGTATAAATGGTGTGAGTCCTGAAATAGCCATGTTTGGGGTAAATCTGCCTGCATTAGGAGTAAACCTTGTTTGAATTTTCCTAAAAACATGAAATCAAATAAAATTGAAAGAATATGAAAATACTCATAACTTCAAAAGATGTTGTCCCAACAGTAAGAGGACTCAATCTGAAGTGCTGTCAGTCTGAGGAAGATTTCCATTCAGTCCCAGGAAGTATTTTAGAGCTCCACCAATGTCTTATTTTGCTTGAAAATGTTTTCAAGTCACATGGGACTACCAAGGTAGCTTCTCTTCAGACAAAATGCAAGAGACTGAAAAAAGCTGTGCTGCTGCAGTGTACTTCTATAGCTTTTGTCGATATGCTGTTGCTATTACTATGGTGATCAACCTGTCCATTTCCCAAGCACATACTTGTGGATAATTGAGAGAGTTAAATTGAAAATTACTTAAAAAAAAAACAAACAAAAAAAAACAGAGAACTAGCCAGAGTAAAATTATTCTGTATGCCAAAAATCGTCAGCAAAGGCCAATAAAGTATAAATAGTTTGCCTCACCTCAGAAACATGTCTCTTGGCATGGTGACGTATTTTTCTTAGGTCTTAAAATGTTTTTAAATGTTCTGAGCTTTAGAAATCGTTGTCATAGTTACCATTTCATGTGGTACTCTTGGGAAAAAATAGCATATAATATAAAATCAAGCTTACTAACAGGCCGATACAGTACAGTACGCTCTGATGGAGCGCACTGTTAACCTGCCATTGGACGCACGTTTTCCCTTACCCCTTATTCAGTAAGGGGTGGAAAACGCGTGTCCAACCCGCCGAACCTAATGGCGCCCTCAACATGCAAATGCATGTTGATGGCCCTATTAGATATTCGCGCGCGATTCAGAAAGTAAAATGTGCAGCCAAGCCGCACATTTTACTTTCAGAAATTAGCGCCTACCCAAAGGTAGGCGCTAATTTCTTCCGGCACTGGGAAAGTGCACAGAAAAGCAGTAAAAACTGCTTTTCTGTGCACCTTCCGACTTAATATCATGGCGATATTAAGTCGGAGGTCCCGAAGAGTAAAAAAAAGTTTAAAAAAAGAAAAAAAAAATTGGACATCGGCCGGCGGCTGTCGGGTCGAAAACCGGATGCTCAATTTTGCCGGCGTATGGTTTCCGAGCCTGTGGCTGTCAGCGGGCTCGAGAACCGACGCCAGCAAAATTGAGCGTCGGCTGTCAAAACCGCTGACAGCTGCTGCTTCTGTCAAAAAGGAGGCGCTAGGGATGCGCCAGTGTCCCTAGCGCCTCCTTTTGCCCGTTTCTACCGCCGGGCCTCATTTGAATACTGTATCGCGCACACAGGCGAGTGGCCTGTGCGCGCGCTGGGAGAGCGGGCGTTCGCCCGCTTTCCCGTGGACTTTACTGAATCGGCCTGAAAATAAGAGAAGGTGACACAGAGATGCACACTAACCCAAAAGAAGCCAGGCTAGCTGAGCATGGAGTGTGTATTCCCTGTATCTTATCTCTGCAGCAATGTATTCAGTTTTAGCCAGCCAATACACTGGGAATAGGATTTATGTATTTTCTGAAGAAAGCAGGGAATTCCATAGTGCTTATCGTACTGAGAGATCCTTAGCTTGCAAAATATTATACACAACGTTGCAAAGCTCCAGTAATGTCCAAATGTGTTTTGGTATTATAGGTGTATTGAATCAAGAGTGTAGAGCCCCACAGAGGATCCCGTGAAATTACCCTGTCAGATATGATTCCTGAACTTTATTTTCTGAAAAGAAGACATGAGAACTAGATAATTTTCCTGGTACAGAGCAGCTGGTATTGAAATGATATCTAAAATGTAGAGAGTGCGGAATTTCCAAATGTTTGAACATTAAAATAGAATTGGTATATGGGATCTGATGTGCTAAAGGGTTTTCCCATTGTTTGTGGGGAAGAGTGCTTGGGACATCAAGACCTGTTGGCTTAGATTTTAGTGAGATTTCTTAGCTTCTCTGCCTCATTAATCTAGAAGAATCTCAAACAGTCATGGTTTTCAGAAAATTAAAACATGCAAAAGCTGTTTTCAGGAACCATGTTAACCTGACCACCCATGCACACCTTTAATTCTTCTAATTTGCGGCCATGCCTTTCCTTCATCAGTCTGTAACTTTGAATTTCTGTCACCAACAAAGTGCGAGAATGGAGGTTCTAAGAATGTTGGACACTAAACCCCACATCACAGCGAGACTGGGCCAGCAAGAAAGATTGTATTAACAATATAAATAAAATTAGATGCAAAAAGCAGAATTGTGTGTGTTCTTTTTAGTTAAAACATTTAACATGTCTTCTGGGTCTCTGTCTAGGAGGAGCTGCTTTGAAATCTGTTAAAACTAATGCAATTATTTTTTTCAATTTAGTGAAATGTTTCGGCTTAAAGAAGAAAGCAGTAGTATTTTATTGCTCAGAGAAGAATTTACACAGCGCATAGCAGAAGCGGAAAAGAAGGTGCAGTTAGCTTGCAAGGACAGGGATGCAGCTAAAAAGGTAACTGCTCCATTTTAACTCTACGGAGAGTGTTCCGGTGGCAGCTTTAACTTTTATAGCCATGGAAAATGATGTTGGAAACATCACAGATGCATGTCCTTTATTAATTTGCTAATGCAGGGAAAAATATGAGATTGATCAGCATATCCATTTTCATACCTAATCCAGATTACTTTGCCATGTCAAACTCAAGTTAGCAATGAAAGGCACAAAACCGTTTCAGGAGATGACTGGTAGGAATGGACTAAGAAGTGTTTAGTCTGAACATATGTCTTGAAGGTGATCCATCTTTGCATTGAAGCTTGCTGCTTCAGACCACATTGCCATATAAAACGGTGCCCAGGGACTGGAAAAATATTTGGATAACATGGGTACAAGCTGGAATTTTTAGAAACCAGAGATGTGTTTTTTCCTTATTTATCTTCAGATTTTTGCTCTTTATTTTTTACTTTTCTGTGTTTTATTTTCCTTTTTACGCTCTTCCCCCTCCCCCCATTCAACCTCATCTCATATTGGCCAGGCAGCAGCAGCAGTACCCAGTATTTTTCCACTCCTGCATACCAGTTTGTAGCACATGGATAGTTCAAAGTTTTGTTTCAGCAAATTGCAACACTTGTACTAAATATTGTACAAGGTCTACTTTAAGTACTTCTTTGTTATTTAACCAAAGTTTATGATAAGGGACCACTGTACTATAATTTTGGTGTCTGGCGTGGTAACTTTATTGTAGAGATGTATGTTAGCAGTAACACAGAAAAATATAGATGTGGAATGATTCAAGTGCATATTCCAGATGTGTTGTGAGACACAAAGGCTAAGGGCTAAAAAATGTTAATCATTCAGTGAGCTACTTGGGGTATATTGCTCAATTTGTAAAGTATCCTGGATGTAAAATAAAGAGAAAATACTTTTAACCCTTTTAAACATGTTTACTTCTCAGTAAAGCAGGAATATATTGTGGTTTCCTTGAGCACTGTTAAAGCTTGTTAGCCATTGGCTTGTAGTTTAGGACTGTGATATTTAATGAATTTCACCTCTTGGTCATAGTCTCTGGCAAATTAAAATGCTTGATTGTTCTCAATTCCTTTAATAACACATGCAATTAATATTTGTGCTGATAATTAATTTGGGTGGGGATCTGTAATCATCAGGTGTCCTCTAAAATGACAAGAAGGCTTTAGATGTAGTATTTTGCATTTTAATTGTTTGCAACTAGTTCTTTATGCATCACGCTCACATCTTCCTTATCACTATTTTCCTGTTCTGTTTTATTGTATATTTTGAATGATTTAATATAAAATAAAGATATGCTTCCCCCCCCCCCTAGAAATCTAAATAGCACTTGGAAATATCAAATGTGAAAATATTTTGTAATTACAAATCTTGACTTTACAAGGACTGCTTATCTTGGTTTTAGGAAGTAAAGACTGTGAAAGAAGAATTAGCTACTAGGTTAAACAGTAATGAAACATTTGAACTATTGAAAGAAAAGGATGCACAGATCAGCGAATTACTGGAAGAAGGTGGGCATGGGTAAACTTTATACCCATATTTATTTATTTTATAAGCTGTGATCATTTCTTGTAGTATTTGACCAGTTCCTTAGCTCACTATACATAGAATATTTCTCATTTTTCAAATATTTTGGCACCTAATGTGAAATGCCTTTCTTGGCATTTTGAAAATGCTTTTACCTATTTCTCTTGCAAGTGTTGAAATGCCTATTGTCCACCTAATTATGTGACTCATTGAAATTTGTAACATGTAGGAGTAGCTTGATTATGGTATATAAAAGCCATGCAATTAAGCTAAAAGGTTAAATTATTACAAATAAATGGGTGAGCTTCCTTAGCTTTTGGGTAGGTCATCTCTAAGAAGTGGGTTATGGACTCTTCCAGCAGATAGAGACAGAGCAAAAGCTGATGTTACGGGTATGTTGTCCCGCCCCTGACATCAGCCCGTCAGTATTCTCAGTCTCCAGCAGATGGTGGACATGCATTTCTCTTCCGGGGTTGCCTTTGAGTTTAAAAAAAAATAGAAAAGTTGCCTCCTGAGGTGATACCATGCAGTCCCTCCCTCAGTAGAGTGCCTCAGTCTGATAGTCTTGACTGGTGTGACCCTAAATTCCAATTAGCGATTGAAAGCCGATAGAGGCTCTGCAGTGAAGACTTTAGCCCTTCCCCCCGTAGCCGGGAACCCATTGCTGCTCTCAGCCAGAGGGGGCTGAGCTCAGGTAAAAATTTTTAACTTTAAATAAAAAAAAGTGCCACTCGTGTCTCTGGGCAGTCCTGTGAAGTGAGGAGAGAGTGCAGGCACAGTGGGTTGAGCAGCCGTTTGGCTAGGCCCCACTTGTAGGCTTCTCCCATTTTGGCATGCGGTAGGCGTGCCTCTTTTTTGCTACAGATCGTTGGCACTCGCTTGCGCATCCAGGTGCGAGCCCATTCTTGATTGTGTGTGCATTTGGGCATTCTTCCTTCTGGACGCACATTTAGGCATCTGTCCTGGGTGTCCAGTAGGACCAGCGACTTAGGCACAGGGGCTTGGACGCACATATTGGGGGGATTTTAAAAGGGTTACGCACGCATGAAACAACAGTATATAAATGTGTTGCCTGCAATGAAGACTAAGAACTCGGTGGAACCAACTCCTTCAACCACTTCACACAAGAATCACTTTTACACCGGCTATCTATTGATGGTTACAGCCAACAGTACTTTACGAGGGTGCTCTCCTCCAACCGCTTCATTATCATGTCTTACTAGTCACAGGTGTCTCCATTATGGGGTGGGGCGCCCACATGGGAACAACGTCTACAGACCAAGTTTCTGGAACTCTGAGTGATTCACAATACACTGCATGCCTTCAGCCACATCCTCTGAGAGAAAAACAGAATGATCCAGACAGACAGCAAAGTTGCAATGTTGTACATAAACAAACAGGGAGGACTAGAGCAACAATGAACAACCTAACTATGAATCTGTCTTTTTATGTACAGATGCTAAGGCGCTATTTCTGTCGATTTGATACTGTGGTAATCTGCCTCAATTTTATTGTAATCTGCTTGGAGACCATTTGTGGTTTAAAAAAAAAAAAATAAAATGTCAACAAAAAAAAGGATCATGGATTTTATGCCAAGAAGCTAAGCACACATGGCAGTGGGCGATAACGAATGGGGTCATACTTCAAGCCCCTTAATTGCAAGGTATAGTAAACACCCATGTAGACACACATCAGACTATTTCACCCTCTCAAGTGGTCCTTGCAACAGACCATAGCTGATCATCCATCCAGAATTTGGGGTTAGCCTTTGATCAACTTCTTCGCAACTTAATAGAATCAAAAATTAAGTTGATTCTGCTCCATGCTGTCCAGTACTCTACGTGAGGCTCAAGATGCTCTCCTAATTCCCTGGAGTGCAGGCCTTAAGTACGCTTTTCCACCTATACAGTTTATAATGAGAACCATTCAGAAACTCATGCAGGACCAGCCACCATGGCCAAGACAAACATGGTATGCCTATCTAGTGCAAGTGGCCTATACATCTGGGAAATGACCCATGTCGCCTGTCTCAGGAAGAGGGCTCTCTTCTACACCCTGCCCTTCCAAGACTCAATCTCATGGCATGGATATTGAGCACTTGAGTCTAGCGCAGTGACACTTAGAACATACTCCTGTTTGTGAGAAATCCATCCACAAGAAAAAAGTTGCTCTTGTAGGTGGAAATGTTATTCCAAATGGTGTGCCTCCCACAACCTTGAGCCATCTTTAGGCCTATCTTCAGTCTCTTTCTTACAATATGGACTGGCCATAGCATTGATGCATGTGCTTCTTAGTCCTGTTGCAGCTTATCATTCTCCAGAAAATGGAGTGCATATTTCTCTGCATTCCCTTGTCTCGAAGTTCATGAAAGGCCTTTTGCAAATGCACCCACCAGTTTATAAACCACCAGTACCTTGGGACATTAGTATAGTCCTCACTTAACCTGATGCAAGCTCTGTTCGAACCCTTAAAAATGTCATCTTTAAAATACCTAACCTGGAAGATGCTCTTTCTTGTGGTGGTTACTTCTACTCGATAAGCGGTGAACTTCAAGCGCTTATGCATTACACACCAAATACGCAATTCTTTCATGATAAAGTGGTACTCCAGAACGCATTCCAAAATCTTGCCAAAAGTAGCACTGGCATTCCATTTAAACCAATCAATAGTACTACCTATGTTCTTCCCAAGATCTCGTGCTTATTTCGGAGAAAAAGCACTGCATTCTTTGGCCTGCAAGTGAGCCCTAGCGTACTATAAATGTCGTATGCAAGCGCACAGGAAAATGTCACAGCTGTTTGTCTCATACAATCTGAACAGATTTAGCACAGCTGTAACTAAGAGAACTCTTTCCAATTGGATTATGAGTTGCATTCAGCATTGCTAGCAGGCAGCTGGTCTTGATCTCATTTACACAGTCAGAGCTCACCAGGTTCGAGCAACAGCTTCTTCATTTGTGCACCTCAGAGAGATTCCTGTTGAAGACATTTGTAAAGCAGCTATCTGATTGTCTGTGCATACGTTTACATCACATTACAGTCTGGATTCCCTAACTACAATAAAGTGGAACAGGTGGTTTTGCAACATTTTAATACAAAATTAGTCTTCTATCCATGACTGATTCTGGGTTGCTTATATGAAATACTCCACTACAACATTTTAGCTTGGGACTCCCCACAGATCATGGTTAATTCAGCTCTGCTTATCAAAGGGAAAAAAGCGAGTTTGCTTAGCATAAACAGTGTTTTCTGTAGATAACAGGATGAATTAGCCCTGAGATGCCTGCTCTCCTTCCTGGACAGCAGACTATCTCTTTTCACTATCATTCTAATGCCCACATCTGTTCAGTAGAGCTCAAACTTATATTAGCTTGGAGATATTTCCAATCAGTGCCACCTGATGATGTCACCCACAGGTAATGGCTAATTCATCCTGCTATCTACAGAAAACACCATTTACGGTAATCAAACTTGCTTTTTTTCTGTCCTTAGAGTTTTTCTTTTTCTCTTTTTAATTTTAAACTATTTTTTTTTGTTTTGCTTTGCTTTGCTCTTCCCTCCCTCCATTCAGCTTCTTCCTCTTTCAGCCTCTCCTCTATGTTTTTCAGTGGCAGAGGATAACCTTGGATCATAAAAGTGGTAGTTTTCCCTGCTGGCTTAGAGTTGTCCTGAACTATAGCAGCCTGGTACCTGAGATTTTTCCACCTCTGAACATTTTCCTTTCAAACCCCAATTTTTTTTGAAACTTTGATTCCAGTCTCCATTAACATATTTTGTCTCTACCCATCTTTCTGTTCAGTAAGCTTCTTGCAGTTTTTGTGCTTTGAAATAGGTTGAACTTAGACTTGATAACTTATTTTAATGATATTTTGTAATTACATTTCCTATTCTTTATATACACATGCATATTGATCAACTGGCGATGAATATAAAGTAATGAAACTCATTCATTACCAGGGGTCTAGACATGATATATGTTTAGAATGTTTCATTAATCTGTGTTTTAGATCATAATTATAAAGTGTGTTTCCAATATAAGAAATTCCTCATACTCTACTTTTGATAAACATTTGTTTATCAAAAGTAAAGAATGAAAGATTAGCATTATGGGCAAAAAAGGTAAATGAGGTAGGATGCTAATTTCTCATCTTATATTCATGAGACGTATTAATAAGTACAGAGATACTACTTGAATAACGAGGGCATTTTTGTTTGATAACAGCTGTATTATTTTTGCTTTGCAGGTGAAAAGCTTTCAAAACAGCAGCTGCGCAACTCCAATGTAATCAAGAAGTTAAGAGCTAAGGAAAAGGACAATGAAAATACCAATGCAAAACAGAGTAAAAAGATTAAAGAGCTTGAAGATGAGTTGCAGTATTTAAGACAGGTTGATATAAAACTTTTTTTCACTTGTTTTTCTTCCAGTGCTTGTTAGGCTCTGGTATTTAATAAGCTTTTACAACTATTTGTTTCTTCCTTATTTATATTATATTTCACTTTTTCAGACACTTAAAAGCAGATTATATTCAGGTACTGTGTAGGTACCTGAAGCAGTGGAAAGTGAAGTGATTTGCCCAGTGTCACAAGGAGCAGCAGCAGAATTTGAACCTTAGCTGCCCTGGTTCACAGACTGCTGCTCTAACCACTAGGCTACTCCTCCCCTCCATTCTTCCTTTGTTGCAAAGTACAGGACTTTGCCCTTCAGGAAGTTTGATAAATGTTTTTATTGTGATGGCTTGCCCATATTATTTTTTTCTTTTTTACTTCTCCTTTATTTCCTTTCAGTGCAAAAGGGCTTTCTTTAATGGGACAGAGAATATCTATCTCATTTAAGAATACTGAATAATTTCAAAAGAATCACAGTTTGTCTATTCTAAATTGCAGAATTCAGTAGCCTGGGAGGTTATGTCTTGTTGAATGGCAAATGATATGGTCAAGGAGATTAGATGTTTTGGAGAAAGCAGTAATGTAATTTGGACTGAAAGATTCTGCCATTCTGTAAATTGCCAAAATGAAGATTATATAGTTTAGAAATGTTCATAGGGCCCTGTTCTGTTAAACTCTAGTATGTCCATCAATCATTTTTAATTCATAAGGTGGTGTATGCTAGGCAGGTATATAGTTAAACTAGAACACAGAGCTCTAAGAGCCAGATTTGTGATTTTTGCCAGCTGTTTCCTAGCATGTAGCCAGATGGACTCAGGACCAATGGGTTATATGCTCCCTTGCTAGCAGATGGAGATGGAATCGGGTTTCAAAGCTGATGTCACCTTATATATATCCCTGCAGTGACCTCAGCTCTCCAGTATCTCTCCTTCTAGCAGATGTGGATGTGCTTTCCCTACACCAGCCTTGGCGGTATAGGGAATTGCAGTACTCATTAGAAGAAGAAATTTTACCTTAAATTGGAGAAAGATTGAATCCTGCTCTCCTGCGGTGATACCTAAAGGTCCCTCCCCCAGTCGAGAATTCCTGAGGCGATTTCCGAGATCCCTCAGATGTGTGCCTTGGTCCGGTAGCCGGCTCCTGGCGTGGACTTTGCTGCTGAAGCAGCTAAAAGGCAGCGGGTGCAGGAAGCTGAGCGTGGCGGTGATGGCCTAAGCTCTCTCCCCCCGCAGCCGGAGACAGTCTCTTTACTCAGCCGTTAAGTGCTGAGCCCAGGTAAGTAAAGAGAGAAGAGGATTCCTTCTGATTCAGAGACGTGGAGGGGCTTCAATAAGTCTTTCCTACAGTCTCCTTGCTTGGTGCGCCTTACCGCCGACGTTCCCAATCCCATTGGGGGTAGGGGAAGGGGTCTTCCGAGCAGATTGAGCAGCCCCCTGATGGGCTAGGCCCCACTTCAGGCTCAGTGGGCACACCACACGACAGGCTGTGGCGCCGCTATCTTGTGTGCGGTTTTGTGCATCTCCATGGCCCTCCACAGCCATCAGTACATGCGGTGCGGGCTGGCTCTGTGCACAAGTTATGCGCCTAACTCGCGCATATGTGTGCGCATATGTTTGCTCATACATGCGTTTCTACTTACGCTCACTGGTACAGGATCTGTGCGCATTTCGTTCCAGGCGCTAGCTGGCTGAGCGCACAGCTACCATTTATTATGGCCCCGGCAGCAAAGAAGGATAAGCGACACTCTTTGTGCTGCCTGCCAAATTAGGGCTACACAGACTGACCTGGAGTCCTTCCTATGTCATCACTGTGAGGAGGCCCACGTAGGCTTGGACTCCCTGAATTTTGCCAAGCTCGGCTCCTCCCATTCAGAAAATGGGTCCACCACGACCTTATCCAGTAGCACCCCGGATCTGAGTAATCCCGGGGCTTGGGTCTACCTCAGGAGAGGAAAATTCAACTGCACCTACCCCAGCTCCTCCTGGGCCAGGTATGGACCTGGTGGCCTTTTCCTGGGTGGAATTTTTCAAAGCCTTCGTACAGGCACAGTTGGCCTCTCCTGCCCCTGTCTGGACCGAACCCCAGCTGGGAAGGCCTCACTCTCCCAGCCCTATCAGCAGGCCTCGAGACATGCCTCACCTCACTAAGGGTATCCCTGGCAGGGATCCAGACACCATGGATGATGAAGGGGATGCAGATTCATTGGAGGATGGGGAAATCCCTCCAGGCTTGGAGCCATATCGGACCATGTTACGGTTTTTCCATAGGGATGAATTGCCGGCCCTGGTTTTCCAGACCCTGAAGACTCTGGGAGTTCCTGGCATGGAACCTATGATGGAACCTAAGAAGAATCCCATCCTGGTGTGTCTGCAGAAAGCCTCTTGCTACTTTCTGATACTGGAAGCCATCCAGGAGTTGGTTGACCTGGAATTTGTCGCCCCGGAAGCCAGTTTTAAAGGAAGTCGGGCATTGGAAGCTCTGTACCCAGTGGATCCAGTGGCCAGAGAAATCCTGCATTTCCCCAAAGTGGATGCCCTGGTCTGTGCTGTTTCAAAGCGAACAACTATCCCAGTGGAGTGAGGAGCAGTCTTAAAGGATGTGCATGATAGGCAGTTGGAGTCCATCCTTAAACAAGCCTTTGATGCGACAGCAATAACACTACAGATTGCTTCTTGTTGTGCTCTGGTGACACTCGTGTCTGCTTGAGAGAAGCAGATAACTCAGGAGCGTCTTCAAGAGGGGCTATGGAGCCTACTGCTGCCTTTTTAGCGGATAGTGAATTTGAAAAGCTGGCCAGTAAGTGGGGTAAATCTACAGTGCCTCGGCTACCAAAAGATAAGAGAAGGAGGTTGCAGGTTAGGCCAGGGGCTCCCAGCGCTTTTGGATCTATAGGAGCTCGTCATTTCAGATCTCTCGGGCCTTGGGAAGGTCAGTCCTTTCGGAGTCGACAACCAAACAGAGGGGCTGGTTCATGTTTGGCCCGAACTCCTCAATGAGGTTTTGCCGACCCATCCTCGGGATGAGGAGATAGGGGGTCGACTATCCCTCTTCTCCCAGCGGTGGGTTGAGATCACGTCGAACAAATGGGTACTGGAGGAAAGGCTGAAGAGGTTAGGGCTGTTCAACTTGGAGAAGAGACGGCTGAGGGGAGATATGATAGAGGTCTTTAATATCATGAGAGGTCTTGAACGAGTAGATGTGAATCGGTTATTTACACTTTCGAATAATAGAAAGACTAGGGGGCATTCCATGAAGTTAGCAAGAAACACATTTAAGACTAATTGGAGAAAATTCTTTTTCACTCAACGCACAATAAAGCTCTGGAATTTGTTGCCAGAGAAGGTAGTTAGTGTAGTTAGTGTAGCTGGGTTCAAAAAAGGCTTGGATAAGTTCTTGGAGGAGAAGTCCATTAATGGCTATTAATCAATTATACTTAGGGAATAGCCACTGCTATTAATTGCATCAGTAGCATGGGTTCTTCTTAGTGTTTGGGTAATTGCTAGGTTTTTGTGGCCTGGTTTTTGGCCTCTGTTGGAAACAGGATGCTGGGCTTGATGGACCCTTGGTTTGACCCAGCATGGCAATTTCTTATGTTCTTATGTTCTTAAATTCTTATCTTATGAGAAGGATATGCACTGGAGTTTCACAGCATCCTTCGGGACATATTCATGATATCTCCGTGCCACTCCCAGCACAAGAAGCTGGCAGTGGAATCTACCTTGACAAGGCTCCTCAATTTGAGGGTTATAATTCTAATACCTATGCTCCAGGAAAATATGGGACGCTATTCCATCTATTTCATTGTACCGAAGAAGGAGGGTTCCTTTCATCCAGACCTGGACCTCAAGAGCGTCAACCATCTACGAGTAATTCATTTCTGCATGGAAACTCTGTGCTCCTTCATAATGGCTGTACAACCAGGGGAGTTCTTAACTTCCCTGTACCTTTTGGAGGCCTACCTTCACATTCTAATCTCACAAGACCACCAGCGTTTCCTATGCTTTGCGGTGCTAGGCCACCATTATCGGTTCCAGGTGCTGCCCTTCGGCCTGGCCACTGCCCCAAGAACATTTTCCAAAATTATGGTGGTCATGGCAGTGACACTGAGGAAAGAAGGAATCCTGGTGCACCCATACTTGGACGACTGGTTGATACGGCCTCCAGTTAACCAACAGTGTGGTGTCCCTGCTTCAAGAGCTTGGTTGGGTCGTGAACATGGACAAGAGCAGTCTCAAGCCCTCCCAGTTTTTAGAGTATCAGGGAGTCTGGTTCGACACCAGACAGGACAAGGTCTTCCTTCCACCCTCGAGGATAAGGAAGATGAGGTGCCAAGTGCACTGGTTGACAAACACCATACGCCCCAGAGTGTGGAGCTATCTTCAGGGCCTCGGTCTGATGGCATCAACTCTGGAGGTAAAACCGTGGGCGAGGGCACACATGCGGCCACTCCAATGCTTTCTGCTGTCACGTTGGAACCCGCTGTCCCAGGACTATTCAGTTCGCCTACACCTACCAATGGAAATGTGTTCTTGGCTTCGGTGGTGACTGCAGGAAGCCCACCTGAGTAAGGGTATATGCCTGTCCCCACCGGAATGGCTAGTTCTCAAGACAGATGCGAGCCTCCAGGGGTGGGGAGCTCACTGTCGGGAACTGGCGACCCAAGGGCGTTGGACCAAGGAAGAGGTGCGCTGGAATATAAACTGCCTGGAAGCCCGCGCAGTCAGATTAGCATGTCTACAGTTTGGCCACAGGCTTCAGGGTTAGGCAGTCCACGTGGTCGAACAATGCAACAAAGGTAGCCTACATCAACCACCAGGAAGGAACCAAGAAGCCAGCAAGTGTCCCTGGAGGTAGACTTCCTTATGGAATGGGTGGAATCGAACCTATGGATGTTCTTGGCCTCCCACATTGCAGGAAAAGACGTCTGAGCAGACTTTTTA